>NW_027186354.1:271837-334566 GCF_028583685.1 Petaurus breviceps papuanus | reverse complement strand
AGCTGTATGACTGGGCAAGTCATTTAACTCCTGTTGCCCTCAGTTTCCTCATCTGTACAATGGACATAATGATAACACTTACCTTCCAGGGTTGTTGTGAGGATCAAATGAGATAACTGTAACGCTTAACACAGTGCTAGGCACATAGTGAGTGCTATATAAATGTTAGTTGTTTTTATTGTTGCTCCCAGGCCAGGATGAGGAGTTGACATACTCCCTCCTCCCCATTGCTATTTTTAAAGCCTCCGGGTATTCTCATCTTTGATGAATCTCTGTTCAGAGGTTTAACTCATCTGCCTCTATGACCTTATTGTTTTCATCTGTCAGCCTTTAGGTCCTTTCTGAAGGAGCTGAGCACCTAGTTTATCATCTTCTCCATCCATATCCTCATATTTGGGGACTTAAGCCAGTGTCCCCTCTTCTCCCTCTTCCAGTTAATGTCTCTTCTACCACCCTCTCCGAAGGGTGTCAGTCTCCCTATTTATCAGCTAGCATCCCAATTTATCAATCTCTTTAAATCTCATGGTCTATATATCTATAATTTCCCTCAGTCACTTATACCTTATATCTCACCATCACCTAGCCAACTGAATCACCTCAGTTATCTTGGACTCTTGAAATTCTCCTTTCTGATCACAGTCTTCTGTCCTTCCAACTTCCCTGTGTCTTACTCCTCCCAGATCTAGTCTTCATTGTCACTGTGACTTCCAGACCTCGTCCCCCCTATACTGCAGAGTCACTGATCTCCTTTGGACTTGTCATTACACTGCTCTCTCTGCTGCGTGCCTCTTTGCTGGGTGTCTCTGGTAAGTTTTTGCTACACTCTGATGCTACCATTTGGTCTGTAGCTACAATTCAGCTTTTTCTTCATGGAGTGAGGGGTCTGCCAGCTCATTAGCTGGAAATTTTATGAGCTATCTTTAGCTCTTTTGTGATATAAATCCCAACCAGTAATTCCTAGCTAGCTTGGCTGTCTGGCTACCTAGAGGAACTTTTTAGGCATTGTTAAGTTAATCTTTTGAATTCAGAGGATCAAAGAGTTAGAGTTGGAAGGAAGAGGTAACCTAGTCCAACCTTCTCATTTTATAGATGACAAAGCTAAAAGTCCAAAGACGTAAATTGTCCAAGACTGTAATAAGGCAAAACTAAGTCTTTTTAACTCAAAATCCAGCATGTTTTCCACTATGCCATATTTGCCTCTTCGTTTCCCCTCCCTCTTGTTACTTCTCTGATTTCCACAGTTTAAACTTCTATCTGAGTTATGGTCCCATATTTCTTTTAATCGTCACCATATACTTGGACCTGGGTCACCAGCTTGGGTCTCCTTCATATTATCCAGGGACTTTTACTTCACAAAATTGAAAAGATACTGAGTAGACTTGTAGTAAGAAGATTCCTTCCAACCTCTATAATTGCCCTGGGTGCCATATAAATCAATTCCAGAGTAAGACTGAATAGGATCAGGCATGGTAAGAGTGGCCTGGAATCAAGACAAATAAAATTGGGCTGGGTTCAAGTCCAAAATACATTGTCTACTACAAAACTGGGCAAAGACTTAACCTCTCAGTATCCCCAGGCAACTACAAGTTGCAGAAAACTTACTAACCTCAGAGAGAAAATTTCTTTTACCAAGAATTCCCTCAATAAAAGACCCTTAATAAAAGGATTTGTTCTAGGATATTTGGATTCAGTCAAAGGGCTGCACTTGAGGACCTAGAGGGCCACATGTGGCCCCACAGATCCCCCACCCCTGCCCTACACTGATGAAATCAGTGAAAATTCAGATCAAAGAAAAAGGCCAGATGGGTCTGGAGGAGCTGATGACCTTTATCCTATGTCCACCATCAACCCACACTACTGTGCTCCCTGCACTCTATCCCTAATAAAAAATTTTCTGACATGGTACCAGGTTTGCAGGTACAGTTTGCTGATGTCCATTGTAAAGTCACTAATCATATAATATCACTGCTTCCAGCCCTTGATGAGTCAAGCTCTATGAAAGGCCTCTTAGGGCCTCCACCATTGACATATATATTAGATAGGAAAGGTACAGTGTCTGGATTCAGCTCTCCCCACTATCTAGGCAAAAGTCCCCTTTGGCCCAGGACAGTTTTGCCTGAGTTCCCTAATTACCAACAGTCAGTTTCTTTTACATCCAAATCACTCTTCAGATCCTCTCCATTTGAACCATGTCTAGCTCAAACAGTCTATGGGCAACTCAGGGATAGGAGCTTTATCTTGGAGTCTGATTGGCTAACTTCCCATTTCTCTTATACTTTGCTTACCAGGTTCTCAGATGAAATTTCCTACCAGCAACAGGTAGTTGTGATGTGTTGTTTAGTGGGTCTCCAACCATTCTCTGGTGCCCTTTTATAGATTAGTAGATTGACCAATGTTTCAACTATGTGACATGGGACAGCTTTTCAACATTATTACTTATGATCTTTTGATTGCCTAATCCAATGGACTTTTCTCATTCCTCGTGCATTTGACACTGTCAGTCACCTTATCGTCCTGGCTGATCTCTCCTTTCTGTTTTTTAAAAAATAACTGTAGTTTATATTACTATTAAATTTGTACATTTCATTTATTATATTATAAAGTTATTATTAAAATAATTTCAATTATCAACTATAGAAAGGAAAGGAGGAGGGGATAGAAGAGAAGAGGAAGGAGAGAGGGAGAAAAAAGGAGAGAAGGAAAAAGAAAAGGAGAGAAAGGGAGGGAAGGAGGGAGAGAGAAGAAGGAAAGGAAGGAGAGGGAGAGAGGAAAGGAGAAGAGAGGAGAGAATATTTGTGTCATATAATTAAAAACAAATTCTTATGTAGGCCATATCCAAAAATATATTTTTTATCCTGTATATTAGTCTATCTGTTATGTGGCAGACAGATTTCTTCTTTATTAGATATCTGGAATCATAACTTATCATTTCATTGATCAGAATTCTTAAGTCTTTCAGAATTACTTGTTTTTATACTGTTGGTGTTACAGGATAAATGGCTTTTCTGGTTCTGCTCACTTCACTCTGCATAAATTCATACAAATCTTCCCAGGTTTCTTGTGGGTGGGGGGGAGGAGAAGGTGTCTCTTTCTTTTCATTCTGTTACATTTGTAGACCCTAATTTTTTTTGGTCATTCTCCAGTTGATGGGTGTCCCCTTAGTTTCTAGTTATTTGCCTCTACCAAGAAAAAAAAAAAAAGAATTGATGTCAGTATTTGGGTACATACAGGAACTTTGCCTCCTCGTGAGATTTCTTTGGGGATATAGGCCTAGTCATGGTATTGCTGGATCAAAGCACAATTTAGTAACTTTGGGGGCATAATTCCAAATTGCTTTCCAGAATGACTGGAACAATTCACAGTTCCACCAAGTGTATCAATGCGTCTATTTTCTCACATCTCATGCAACGTTTGTCATTTTCTTTTTTCGTCAGCTTTGACAATCTGATGGGTGTGAAACAGAACCTCAGAGATGCTTTAATTTTCATTTCTCTAATTATAACTGATTTGGAGCATTTTTTCATATGGCTATAGATAATTTGGTTGTCTTTCCTTGAGAACTGGCTGCTTGTGTCCTTAGAGCATTTATCAATTGTTAAATAACCCTGTTCCTATAAATTTGAATGAATTCCTTATAGTCTTGAAAATGAAACCTTTATCAGAGAAACTTACTGCAAAATTAGTTGTTAATTGCTTCCCTTCAAATCTTACTATACTGAATTTGTGCAGAATCTTTTTAATTTTAAGTGATCAAAATTGTCCATTGTATCTTCTGTGGTGCTCTTTGTCCCTTTTTGGTCATGAACTCATGAATCCTTATCAATAGATCTAAAAGGTACTCATTCTAATTTTTTTTTAAGAAGTGACCTTTTATATATAAGTCGTGCATCTATTTGGAGCTTATCTTGGAATAAACCATAAGATGTTAAACCTAATTTCTGCCATACTGCTATCCAGCTTTCCTAGCAGTTTTTAATAAATAGTGAGTCTTTACCCCAGTAGCTGGGTCTTGGGGTTTATTGAACCTTTTCTGGGCTTTGACAGCATTGTTTTCTCTTGGTTTTCTTCCTATTTGTATGTTTATTCTTATCCTCTTTTGTTGAATCATAATTCATATCCTGCCACCTCACTGTGAATGTACCCCAAGGCTCTGTCCTGAGCTATTCTCTCTTGCCAGTCTTTTTTATTGGTGACCTTTTCAGCTCCTTTGGGTTAAGTTGCCATCTCTAGGAAAATGATTCTTAGATCTGTATATCTATTATCTCTGCCATCCCACACTTCCAAATGCCTAGTTAACATTTTCCTCTTGGACTCAGCATGTCCAAAACAGAACTCATCTTCTTGATACTAAAATTACCGCTCTTCATAGTCCCTCTGTCTCTGTTGGGGATCCATCATCCTTCTAGTGAGAATTTCAGAGTCATCCCCAACTCCTCATTGCCTCACATGCTGTACCTAATAAATTTCTGAGTCTCATTGATTCTATTTGGACAATCTCTCTCACATTCATCCCTTTCTCTTCATTCACAGCCCCTACTTTAATTTAGGCCCTTGTCTTTTCCACTCACTTTGGATTATTGCGATGAATTCCCAAGTGGTCACCCTCTCCCCTCTCCAACCCATCCTTCATTCAACTGCCAAATTGATATTCCTAAAAGCGAAGGTCTGAGAGTGTCATTTACCTGCTCAATAAATCCCAGTGGTTCCCTATTACTTCTAGAATCAAATATAAACTTCTCAGTTCTGCATTTATTGTCCTTTGCAACCTGGCTCCAACTCATTTTTTCCTAGGTTTATTGTACATTTCTCCCCTTTACACACTCTAAGATCCCATCAAACTAACTTCCTTGTTATTCGCCATACACAACATTCCACCTCCCATCTTCATGTCTTTGCATGGGCTATCCTCCATGCCTGGAATGTATTCCATTTGTACCTCCACCTTTTAGACTTTCTTTTTTCCTTAAAAACTCAATTGAAGTACTTCTGGTTGCCTCCTCCCTCCCTTGCCAATGCCTCAAATCTACCTTAGGTTTATTTTGAATTTATTTATATGTGTAAGTGTTGTTTCTTCTTATAGAATATAAACTCCTTGAGGTCAAGAATTGTTTCTTTTTTTTTTCTTTGTATCTAATCATTTCTAAACTTCCTTTGATAATTTGATCTTTCCCAAGGAAAAGGAACTAGGATGGGACATGCTATTTGGGAATTAAATCTCACTGATAGGGAGAAACTGGTAACTGAAGTGGGTTACGGGTTGGGAACCAGAATAATTGTAACCATTCCCTCCTAAAGTTCTTGACAGAGAATGAAAAGAATGTTCAGGCATAGTCTGACATAGGGTTCAGAGGAAAGCTAGGTGTAGGGCTCCATTAACTAAAGTTGTACAGAAGTTGATCAAGGAGGAGTAGGAAACTCTCAAAATGAAATGCTAGAGATAAAGGGAAATAATTCCAATGAGAAGAAATGGGAGTTGTTTGAAGAGGCTGATGTGCATATGCAGAGAATTTATCAATCAACTTAGATTTTTAAAAGATTTTTTTACGGAAGGGGAAAACAGGAGAAGGTAACAAAGAATGAGTACAAGAGTATACCCTGTCCCTCTAAGAATGAGTAGTAGAAGTGCTAACATCCAGAAGGGACTGAGAAAAACAAAAAAAGGGGAGGGGGGGATGAGGAATGGGGAAAATGAGAGAAATAGGGCCACTGTTTGGGGTGGTGAGCTATATTAATTGACAACAGAAAGAAGGCAGAGTTGTTCAATTATTATTTTGCCTTCTGTTTTCTCTGCCAAGAAGAATGACTTTGGGTCTGGAAAGGGTTCAACAGCAACAACAAAAAAAGTAGCAAGGATTTAATATCCAAGATAATTAAGGACATAATAAAAGATCGCCTTTCTGCCTAAACAAACAAAATTCTCAGGTACTGAAAGAACTGATAAGTGAATTACTGAACAACAATTAAATGATAGTTATGCCTTTACATCTGGAAGTTATAAGGGTGTGGTGCTTCTTGATCTGGAAAATCTGAGTCAAATTTTTTTTGGCTCTCCCTTAATACCATGGAAGAAGTCTAATCTTTTTTTTTCTTTTTCTTTGTGTTTACAATACTTTATTGCAAAATTCAGGTCAAATGTTTGGTCATAGGTTCTGTGTCATCTGCTGATCTTTGTATATTGTCTGCAGCTTCTGCAAAACTCCCCTCAAAATTCCCATTTCATTTCTTATGCCAACCTGCGATATATCAAGCTCGCGATGGAGAAAGTCATGATCTGGAAAGGATTTGGAAATGGATAATGGTAGAGGTATTGCAGATCTGAAGAAGGGGAAAATCTAATGATTTTTTAAAAAATGGATTCTATGGGACAGTGTGCTTAAGTCCAATTCCTGGGTGAAATCTAGTATATATTCAACCAGTCAATCCACATCAATTTATTAAGCATCTCCTCTGAGCACGGCATTGTGCTAGGATACTGGGTATACATACAAAGACAAAAATAGAATAGTTCCATTTCTTGAACTTACTTACATTCAATAACATGTCAAGTGAACAACTGGGAGAAAAAAAGCAGTAATCACAAAACCCAGTGGCTTCATCATAAACAGGTGGTCAAGTGGCAAAGAATTGGAAATTGAGGGAGGATACCCATGAATTGAGGAATGACTGAACGAGTTGTATTATATGAATTAATAGAATACTATTGTTTCATAAGAAATGAACAAGTGGATTTCAAAAAAAACCTGGAAAGACTTACATGAACTGATGCTGAGTGAAGTGAGCAGAACCAGAACATTCTATACAGTAACAGCAACATTGTGCAATGGCCAACTTTGATAGACTTAGCTCTTCTCAGCAATGAAGTGATCTAAGACAATTCCAAAAGCCTCATGATGGAAAATGCTATCCACATCCAGAGAAAGAACTATGGAGTCTGAATGCAGATCAAAGCATACTAATTTCTCTTTTTTTTCCCTTTTGTTCTGATTCTTCTTTCACATGATTAATGTGGAAATATGTTTACTATGATTGCACATGTATAGGCTAAATCAGATTGGGAGGGGAAAAATTTAGAACTTAAAGTCTTATAAAAGTGAATGTTGAAAACTAAATAAGTAAATACATAAAAAATATGTGGTTAACTATATCAAATTGTTTACCATCTTAGGGGGGAGATGAGGAGAGAGGTGAGAGAGGGTGAGAGAAAATTTGGAACTTAATTTTTTTTAAATGAATGCTAAAAATTGTCTTTTCACATAACTGAGGAAAAAATAAAATATTTCTAAAATAATTGGTCAAATGATATGAATAGTTCTCGAAAGAATTGCAAATTATTCATTACCATGTGAAAGATTGCTCCAAATTACTACTACTAATAATAATGATAATAATTAATTATCATCTGATAATTGATAAGAGAAATAGAAATCAAAACAACCCTAAAGTTTTATTTTAAATCCAACAAATTAGCAAAGAAGACCAAAAGTGGCCATAGTTAATGTTGGAGGGACTATGGAAAGAAAGGAACACTACAACACTTGTTAGCAGAGCTATAAATCAATTCAGTCATCTGGAAAGGAGTTCTGAACTATGTATGTCTTTTGAAAGTGGCTAAAATGTCCATGACCTTTGACCTGGAGATCCTACTGTTAGGCTTATACCTGAAAGAGGTCAATAGAGAAGGAGAGTTGTCTAGTAGATGCCCACTGGTTGTAGAATGGCTAAACAAATTATAGTACATTAGTGTAATGGAATGTTAATGCATTATAAGAAATAATGAGTATGAAGAATTTGGAAGATCATTGTATGATTTATATAAACTGATGCAGAGTGAAATCAGTAGAACCCAAAAAAAATGCACAATGACTTTTGTTATTGTTGTTCAGTCATTTCAGTCATGTCTGATTCTTTGTGACCCCATCCAGCTTATTTTACAGATGAAGAAACTAGAGCAAATGAGGTTAAGTGATTTGCCCAGGGTCACACAGCTAGTAAGTGTCTGAGGCCAAATTTGAGCTCAAATATCCTGACTCTAGGCCCAGCACTCTATTCCACTGAAAAAAAAAAAGCCCAGGTCTGAAACTGAATGCTGTATAAGTATAATGACTAAGCATATCCCTGAGGAAGAGATGACAGAGTGTACCACCTCCTCTTTTATTCATAAGTGGAGGACTATGGGCATGAAAAATTGCATACACTGTCTGACTCAGTTGATATGTGGGTTAATTTAATTGAATTGTTTTTTTTTCTCTCTTTTTCTTTGTTACAAGAATTAACACTGGGGAAAAAAGAAATTCTACATTTGGAAATGTAAAAAAACAAAAGCTATTAAAAAGTTTAAAAGGAAGAAAAAATAGGTCATGTTAGGTTGACGTTATTTCTTTTTTGATCATGTTACTTAACAGTATATTGGTAGGTTGGTTGTTGTCCTTGATACTTAGAGGACCAAAATGACATCACTATATCAAGGTTAAGGTACAATGTGTGCTACTGTGGCTGATCAGACCAGTATGAGCTCAGAAGGCTCTACCAAAGGTCAGGCACAAATAATCCATATGAACATTTGGAGTGGAGATGTCTCGAAATGTGCAATCTCACATTTCTTTCAAGCTACTGAAATTCTGCTTTGTTCATAACGCGCAGTGCTTTATCTAGGGGGAATGCCATTGATACAGTATACTTAGACTGTAGCAAAGTGTTTGATAAAGTATCTTGTGTTCTTTTGTGGAAAAGAGGCAGAGGTGTGTGGAAAAGTGATCTAGACAATAAGGACACAGATCAATTTTGGAACATGTTAAATGGATGAATTCAAAGACTGGTCCTTAATGCTTCCATGTCAACCTAGAAAGAGGGTCTCAGGAGAGTTCTCCATCTATTTATGCTTGACCCTCTACCGTTAAATTTTGATTATATATTTTGTTGTGACATCATTCTCATTTCCAAATATAACCCTCCAATCAAGTCTTCCTTCCTAACAAAAAGTAATAAAATAAAAGAGAGGGGAAAACAATTTATTAAAACAGAACAGCAAGCATAGATAGCATGGTCATCAAATCTGCAGATGATATAAAACTGGGAGGGATAACTAACACATTAGATTTCAGAGTTAAGACACAAAAAGATCTTGACAGTCAAGAACTTGGAGATGAATAAAATGAAATTTAATAAGGATGTGTAAGATCTTATAATTGGATTCAAAAAATTGTCTTCACAAGTAAAAGATGGTTAGAATAAAGTTTACTTTTTTATACTAAATTTGACAAACAAGATGGGTATTTCCATATATAGTAGAACATAAGAGCATTCTATATAAAATTACAGGTATCTGTTATATACAGCTTTCAATTTTTAAAAATTTAATAGATTCAACATGTAACTTTTAAAGCTGTGCTCTTTTACAGTGATCCTTTCTGGTCTTCCTTCTCTGTTTTCCCTTCTGTGCATTAAAAAGATGCTTGACCAACCTTTTTTTCTTTCCTTTTTATTTTTCCCTTATCTTATCCCTATCCCTCTTGCACCACCACCACCACCACCTCCCCCATTAAGAAGAGGAACTAGGAAAAAGAAAAAAGAAAGCTCTTGTAATAAATATGCATAGCCAAACAGAAAAATCCCTACATTAACCATGTCTGAAAATGTATGTCTTATTCTTCATCTTCAGTCTATCATCTCTTTGTCAGTAGGTGGGTTGCATGATTCATAATCAATTCTCTGGAATATGATTGGACATTCATTTCAGCAAAATTCTTAAGCCTCTACGTCTTTTGTCTTCACAATGTTATTGTATATATTTTTTTCTCCTGGTTCTGCTCACTTCAGTCTTCATTAGTTCATATGAATCTTCCCAGGTTTCTCTGAAATGACCTATTTCATATGTTATTATGGCGGACTATAGTTTTCTATAAAAGTAGTTTTAGAGTTTTAATGGACTGCAAGCTAAATATGGATCAAGTATATTATATGGCAGCCCCCAAAAGCTAATGTAATCTCAGATCACATTAAGGGAGACATAGATTCCAGGAAGAGGGAGGTGATAGCTCCTGTGTAGTCTGACCAGGTCAGACCACATCTGGAACATTGCACTCAATTATTGGCACTATACCTTAGAAAGAATGTAGATAAAGGTGAAGAGTGTCAGTGGAGAACAACTGGAATGATGAAGTGATTCAAGCTGATGCCTTAGTGGATTAGTTAAAGGAACTGTGAATGTTTAGCCTGCATAAGAGACCACTGAGGCAACATAGTCTTCTTCAAGTATTTGAAAGGCTGTATTATGTACGGAAGAGAGAGGACTAGAATTGTTCAGATTACCCCAGAAGGTAGAACTCAGAGCAATGGGAGGAAGCTGTAAATAGGAAAATTTAGGCTTGAGGTCAGGAAAAGCTTATAACTGATGAAATTATTCATCAAATAGCTATTTGGGGACTATGGGAAAATTACATAAGGATTGTTAGGCTATTACCTTGTAAATAGACCCAGTCCTGGAGTTTTACTTCATAAGGTAAAGAAGAATCACTAAAGGCCAGGAGGCTCTGCTTTGAGGTGTTAGTAGCTACTAAGAAGTGAGCAGGAGAAGCTATAGGAAGAGATGATCAGAAGCAGCAGGAAAGTAACTTAGGAGGAGTCACAGGCAGGTGGGGATGAAAGACGAAGGCTCTGAGCAGAGACAGATGACTCTTTAACTTCTTTGCTGGAAACTTGCTGATTAGAAGAGAGGCATTGATTTGCTTATTGGCTGGAGTAAGGTTGGAACAGTTACTGGATGCTTATTGAAAGACAACAGAATTTGGGTATTGTGTGAAGAACTATTGAGGTTTATTGGTCTCTCATTGTTATCTACAGGCTGAGAGGCAACCTTTCAGGGATATTTCTCTGCTTTGAGGGGGGAAAAAAGTGGGGGCAGAGACAGTCTTTCTATCTGTTTTACTGGAAGCTGTGTTTTGCTATGAGAAGAGGATTAGAGCTAATCTGCCATTTGCAGATCTGAGGAGTTTGGCAGTTCTCTGACTTAAGGCAGTTGCTTGTCACTATAATAGTGTAATACTTTCTCAGCACCCTGATAAGAGTGGCTGTGAACTAAAAAAAATCTTCATCCACAGAAGAGGATTGACTTTGCCCAACACAGGGGTGTGTCAAGAACTAGAAGGGATGCAACTAGCTGAGAATCAGCTTTGTGTGGCACAGATTATTCCTGAAAGGACCAAGGACTTCAAGACTTGTAACCCAGAGTTGTGCTGCTCTGGACACACACATTTCTACTACTAGCGTAAGTGTGTGCTTATTCTCTCCACTGTGTACATTGGTGGAAAACTGTATCACAGTTTTGTGGGTGGATGACAATGTTTTGATTATTCCTGTTTTTATCTTCTGTTGAGTAAAATCCATAATTATTTCTGCTTTTGCTTTCTATTGAGTGTTACAATTGCTCCTGCTTTTCCTTATTATTAAGCAAATGTTTTATGTTTGAGTCAATGGTATCATGGTGACTGATTCTGTGCAAATGGGAATCACACCAATGGGGGCTCAGATCCTATAATGGTGAATAGTGGTCATAGCTGTAGCTAATCTCCCTAGTACAGGGAAGGGAATCCAGACTTTTCACAACACAGTTTGGAGTGAATGAACCAATTCAGAAAGAGAGAAAGGAAGCCACATTGAACACCATACCCACAGGCTATACCCATGCTATACTGTTCAACCCTTTCATTTCACAGATGAGGAAACTTAGGTGTTCAGAACAGTAGAATAGCCTTCTCAAGGTCAGAAAGGTGGTAAGTGGCAGGTCCAGGATTTAAGCCCAGCTCCTTTGAGTCAAAATCCAGTATATTTTCCACTGTAGCATGGTGAGCTAGTTTAAATCCATGTAAAACCCCAGAAATGTTCATTAGGTATGAATAATATTCAAGTATCTTGTTTTCTACTTTCTCATGAAATCCATCACTTCTCTGGGAAATTCCAAATAATAGTATTCTATAACCCAAATATCGGTAGTCCTCCCTCAGCCTGCTGAGTCCAACTCCTGCATGGATTGTTGGGTCATAAATTTCACATTACAAGCTATCCACAGCCATATATCTCTCTTATAAAAAGATTGGATAATTATAATTTTCAATCCACTGTACAGCATGCATTCTTTGGTCTCCATTGTTGCTCCTGTATAGCGCCCTATGAGTTAACCCTAGATGCATGCTTAATAAATGTTTTATTCATTCATTCATATACCTTAATTTGTTCGGCCACCCCCCCCAACAAATGGGCTCCCCTTTAGTTTCTTGTTCTTTGGTATAATTAAAAGGAGTTACTATAAATATTTTTGTACCTATAGGATCTTTCACTCTTTTTTTAGTCTCTTCAAGGCTTAAGCTTAATATTGGTGTCATTGGATCGTAGACTTTGAGGGCATGGTTCCAAACTGATTTCCATAATGGCTGAATCCATTCCCAGTTCCACCAAGAATGAATTCATGTGCCTATTCTCCCACATCCCCTCTAACAATTGTCATTTTCCTTTTTGTCAACTTTTCCCATCCTATGGATGTCAGGTGGAACTTTAGTGTTGCTTTAATTTATACTTCTCTAATGTTAATATGGAGTATTTTTTCATATGGCTGTGGATAACTTGTAATTCTTACTTTGAGAACTGCCTTTTCATGTCTTTGGTCATTTCCCTATTAGGAAATGACTCCTGTTCTTATACTCATTCTTATAATTTTGAGTATCTTGGATGTGAGACATTTATCAGAGCAGCTTGCTGCAAAGATTTTTTTTTTCAAGTTGCTTCACTTCTAATTTTAACTGCATTGGGTTTGACTATGCAAAAATTTTTAATTCTTATATAATCAAAATTGTCCATTTTATCCTCTGCAATCCTCCTATCTCTTACTTTAAATGGCCATGAACTCTTCCTACATTCATTGTTGCAAAAGGTATGTCTTCTTTTTTGTTCCTTTCATTTGTATGTGAATGTGACCTTTTATATTCTAAGTCCTGTATCCATTTGGAGTTTATCTTTAAATACAGAGTGAAATGATGCTTTCCATTTTCTCAGCAGCTTTTGTCAAATAGTCTTTACTCCAGTAGTTGGGGTCTTTGGGTTCATCAAACATGCTATTACATTAATTTGATTTTGCATTTTGTGGATCTAATCTGTACCACCAATTGACTTTTCTATTTTTTAACCAATACTAAATCATTTTGATGATTACTTCTTCAAAGTACAGTTTAAGGTCTGGTATTTCTAGGGGCCCTTCATTCCTACTTTTTTTCTTGTTATTTTCCCTTAATATTCTTGAATTTCAGTTCCTTTGGATGAGTTTCATTTTTCTTCCTAGCTTCAGAAAGTAATCCTTTGGTAGTTTGGTATGTCCTTGAATAAGAAATTAATTTAGATAATTCTTATTATCGTCATTTTTATTATATTAGCTCAGGCTACCCATGAATATTTAATATTTCTCTAGTGATTTAGATCTGTCTTTATTCCCGGAAGTGTTCTGTAGTTCATGTAGTTTCTGTTGATATTTTAAAATGTCTTATACGTTCTTTATTTTGAATGGAATTTCTCCTATCTCTTCCTGTTGCATTTTATTAGTGATATACAGAAATGGTGATGATTTATGAGGACTTATTTTATATCCTGCAACTTTGCTTAAGAATTTAGGTTAATTTTAGAGTTCTCTGAATCATCTCTGAACATCTTATCATCTGCAACAAAAAGAGATATATTTGTTTCCTCTTTGCCTGTACTTATTCTCTCAATTCCATTTTCATCTTATTGCTACAAATTAGCACTGTATCAAGGAATAGTGCAAATCATAGAATCTTTACCCCTTTCTTCTCAGAAAGGCCTTTCTCCATTAACTATATTCCAATGAAGTTCTCCAATAATTAGATTCTTCACCCTTGGCTCTAGATTAATTTTGTTGTTTTTCAATCATTTTTTAGTTGTGTCCAGCTCTTCATGGCCCCTTTTGAGGTTTTCTTGGCAGAGACACTGGAATGGTTTGCCATTTCTTTCTCCAGCTCATTTGACAGATGAGGACACTAAGGCAAACAGGGCTAAGTGACTTGCCTAGAGTCACACAGCTAGTAAGTGTCTGAGACCACATTTGAACTCAGAAAGATGAGTCTTCCTGACTCTAGGTCCAGCACTCTATCCACTGTGCCAGCCACCTAGCTGACCTGTAATATATTAAGGACATGTCTATTTATTCCTATGATTTTCATGTTTTTTTTTAAATGGGTATTAAATTTTGTCAAAAGCTTTTTTATCATCTATTGATATAATCATGTGGTTATTATTTTTTGTTATTAATTGGTCTGTCATATCTATATTTTTCCTTATATTGAACCAACTTTGCATTTCTGGCATAAATATAAGCTTGCCATAGACTTTACTCTTTTAAATATGTTGTTGAAGATTCTTTGATATCTTATTTATTATTTTTACATTGATACTCATTAGAGATATTGATCTACAGATTTCTGTTTTCTGTGCCATCTCTCTGATTTAGGAATCGAGACCATATTTGTGACATAGAATGAGTTTGAAGAAGGATACCTTCCTTTCCTACTTTTGCAAACAGTTTATGTAATATTAGAATTAATTGTTCTTAGAATATTTGATACAATTTACTTGCAAATACATCTAGCTCTGGATTTTCCACCCTGTAGGTGCTCATTTGTAACTTGTTCAATTATTTTTCTAAAATTAGATTATTTAAATTCTCTATTTTTTAAATTTTCCTAATTTGAATTTTTATATTTTGTAAATATTCATTTATTTCTTCATCTAAGTAATCAGTTTTGTTGGCATATATTTTGTGCAAAATAATTTTAGATAGTTTTCTTAATTTTATCTTCAATTGTGGATTTTCATTTTTCTTTTTTGATACCAACCATTTGTTTTTCCTCTGTCTTGTGAAAAATTAGACTAGCCATTTATCTATTTCATTGTTTTTTATGATTTTTTTAATTTTAATTTTTTTTAATGCTTTATTGACTTCTGATTTACATCATTCGTTTCTGCCAGATTTTGAGTTATAAATTTTCTTCCTGTTTTTCCCCTACCCACCGCCCCATAATAGCAGTCCCACGGATATCCCCTCCTCCAATCTGCTCTCTCCCATATTTTCTCCCATACCCCTTTTGACTTTTCCAGTGGATCTCTATGCCTCAGTGCCTGTATATCTTATTTCCCAATTACATGTAAGATGGTATTAATAATAGTATATATATACACACACATATATATGTATATATATACACACACACATATATATATATTTGAATATTTGATTTTAAAACTTTGAATTCCAGATTCATTCCCTTCTTTCCTTGTCACCCACCCTTACTGGGAAGATAAACAGTTCAGTATAGGTTGTACATGTGTGGCTAATGCAAAACAATAACATAGTAGATATATTGTAAAAGACTGACTATATTTCCCTCCCTCCTATCCCACCTCCCACTTGTTCTATTCTCTACTTTGATCCCGTCCCTTTTCAAAAGTGGGTGCTTCCAACTTCCCTCCCCCTCACCTGCCCTCCCTTCCATCATCCCCCCTCTCATCCCCTTTCCCCCCTGTTCTCCTAGAGGGTGACATACCCTGTTTAGTGTGTATTTCACTCCCTCCTCAAGCCAGATTCAATGGGAATAGGGTTGGCCCATTCCCTTTTGCCTTTCTATTCTTCCCCTCCATTGTAAGCATTTTCCCTTGCCTCTTCTGTATGAGATAGTTTACCCCAATCTGTCTCTCCCCATTTCCTCTTATTATATTCCTCTCACCTCTTAATTTTACCTTTTAAGTATCATCCCTTCCTGTTAAATTGGTCCTGTGCCCTCTATCTATGTATACCTGTAAACATATATACACACATTCACATATGTATTCATATGCCCATACACCCTCATATATAGACATATATATACATATGTGTGTGTATATATGCATAAATATATATATATATACATATATATATATTTCTAATCCCTTCAACTACTGAGAAAAGTTTCATAAGTTACAATTATTGTTTTTCCATGTAGGAATGTTAATAGTTCAATTTTGATAAGTTCCTTATGATTTCTTTTCCCTGTTTACCTTCTCATGCTTCTCTTGCTTCTTGTATCTGAATGTCAAATTTTCTATTCAACTCTGGTTTTTTCAGCAAGAATACTTGAAAGTCCGCTATTCCAGTGAATGACCGTATTTTCCCTTGAAACATGATACTCAGTTTTGCTGGGTAGGTGACTCTTGGTTTTAATCCCAGCTCCTTTGACCTCCGGAATATCATATTCCAAGCCCTTTGATCCCTCAGTGTAGAAGCTGCCAGATCCTGGGTTATCCTGATTGGGTTTCCACAATATTCAAATTGTTTCTTCCTGGCTGCTTGTAATATTCTCTCCTTAATCTGGGAATTTCAGTACCTGGCTATAATATTCCTAGAAGTTTTCTTTTGGGGGTCTTTTTCAGGAGGTGATCAGTGGATTCTTTCAACTTCTATTTTGCCCTCTCGTTCTAAAACATCAGGGCAGTTTTCTTTGAGAACTTCCTGGAGGATGATTTCTAGGTTCTTACTTTGGTCATGGCTTTCAGGTAGTCCAATAATTTTTAAATTATCTCTCCTGGACCTATTTTCCAGGTCAGTGGTTTTTCCCACGAGATATTTCACATTGCCTTCTATTCTTTCATTTGTTTGGATCTGTTTAACAGCATCTTGATTTCTCATAAAGTCATTAGCTTCCATTTGCTCCAATCTAATTCTGAAGCAATGATTCTCCTCATTGAGCTTCTGAGATTCTTTTTCCATCTGGCAAATTCGACTTTTTAAGGCATTCTTCTCCTCATTGCCTTTTTGAGCCTCCTTTGCCATTTGTCAGTCTGTTTTTTAAGGTATTATTTTCCTCAGTCAGGCTGTTGGCTCTCATTTCATAATTTTCTTGCATTGTTCTCATTTCTCTTCCCAATTTTTCCTCCATTTCTCTTATCTGCTTCTTAAGGTCCTCTATAGCCTGTAACCAGCTCGTATTTTCCTTTGAAGCTTTTGGTACGGGAGTTCTGACTTCACTGCTTTCCTCCTGTTCCATGCTTTGCTCCTTTTTGTCCCCAAAATAGGAGTATAATGTTGGAATCTTCTGTCTGCTTTGTTTCCTTTGCCTGCTCATTTTGCCACTCAATTACTTGACTTTTGGGCTTTTTGCCACAGTAGGACTCTGCCTCCAGACAGGGGAGCTTTCGTCCCAAACGCTGGGGTTTTCTCAGCTGCTGGAGGTATTAGATGGATGCCCTCTCTGAGGTCTCCACATGCTCTGGCAAGCTGGACACACACCCCAGGACCTCTACCCTAGACTGAAATCCAGATCCAAGAAGGTTAAAGCAGGAGCGATTACCCCTCAGACTGGTGCTTGGTCTCCCTACACTCTATAGGCCAGGAGGTGAAGCTGCCACATCGCACTGGCTGGCTGTGCCAGCATCTCAGAGGCTTCTCGCCCCGGGGGTAAAAGCCATGTACTCCCACTTACTGGTCCCAAAGTCCAGACTGCACTGGCCTCTCACTTTGTCCTTAGCATCTATGTGTTGATAAATTTGGAAACTGCCACAGATGCTGCTGATCTGGGGTCCCTCCAGCTGGCAGCTAGTCAGGCCCGCCCTGGGGCTAAAGCCTCGGTGTGGGGCTGGGCTCGGCTCCCAGAGCACTGCGCTGGATTCCTGCCGGCCTGCCGGGCTGTCCTCAGTGGGAGGTTAGCTTCTCTCTGTCATTTTGTGGGTTCTGCAGCTCCAAAGTTTGTTTAGAGTCCCATTTTTACATGGATTGGGGAAGGTGGAAGCCAGAGGCGCAGAAAGGTCGCACTTCTGCTCTACCATCTTGGCTCCGCCCACTATTTCATTGGTTTTTAATAGCTCCTAATTTAATCTATCCAATTTTATTAATCTTTTCTTTGATTTTCAGAATTTCTGTGTTGGTGTTTACTTTTACAGGCTTTTTGATCTGTTAGTGTTCTTGTACTTTTTTTAGTTGCAATGCTATAATGTTAATGGAATTTAAGATCTTCCCTGCCCATTAAAAGGATTCATGTGGAGCCCACTAAGGGAAGCTTGCTTAGGGGAGGCTTGCTTGTAGGAAGGCTTTCATATCTTTTGCTAATTTCTAATTAGGCACTGAATCACAAGGGTTGTGATGTCTTCTGGCTCTGAGAAGTGTATATATACTCTGAGTTGGTATTTTGCTTTGGTGGCTTATTTATGAGAAGGATCTTGTGATTCCCTGGTCAAGATTCTGAGTGGCCATATGTTCAGAGCTCCCCGCCTGCTCAGATGTACAGGCTCTCTTGATCCAGTGATATATGTAAAGTATATAGCAATATTGCTTTGATTCACGCAGTCAGAGCCCTGTTGGTCTTCATTTCTTTGCTTTGATTTTCTGTTTTCTTTATTTGTATTTTCTCTGAAGTTCAGGATACTGACTTTTCCCCTGAACTAGTGAATGTAATTTAAAAAGATTGTTGACCCCTTAAACAGTAGCTTTCCTAGTAAAGTAGATCTAAGAACCTGTGCTAGCAGCCATCCTAGGTATGCCAGTGTGGTTGCTACTACAAATGCTCAATTCAGATTCTACTTTTTCTCATTTTTGTTGATGAAATTGTAAAGCAGTATAAATTTTCCCTCTATGGACTGCTTTGGCTACATCTAAGCTAATAATTTTCCTCCCAATTTTTTTTCTTTTATAGCAGAAATTCTTAATCTTTAGTCTGTCACTTGGTATTAAATATATATGGGTGTGTGTACACACAACTATATTTCAATACACTTGATTTTTTTAATCTTATGTCTTTTATTTTGTGCATTTAAAAGCATTCATCTGAGAAAGGAATTCCTAAGTTTCATCAGATTGTCAAAGGGAACCATCACAAAAAAAGTTTTAAAAAACCCCTCTACAATTTTCCTTTCATTTATTATAACTTGGTTTCATTTCTTCCAGGTACTCTTACAGTCCTTGTAGCCAAGCCACTTTCATCTTTGAGGCTTTGCTTATATTTGTTACGTATTAGTCTCCTCTTTGGGGTTTTCCTATATCTACTGTATTTTTTCATAGTATTTGGCATCTTATTTTGTTCACTCCTATCTCTAGCCTTCAGTCCTTGACTTTCAATTTGGTGCCAGGGCCAGGCTCCACCTCTCCCACACTCTTGACAAGGTGGAAGGCTTTGTTTAAAGGTCCTGATTTCACTCTCTTGGTTGCTGGCTTCCACTCTATGTGTCTGAACTCAGAACACTGGCAAACTTCAATGTCTCTAGTCAGAGTTGTGTGGTGGGATTAAAATGTTTTGTAGCTATTGTTTTAACAGTATAATTTTCATAAATACTTTGCCTTGTAAGAGCTAGTTATGTTTATTGGCGGTCTGTTCATGGAAAGCACACAAATGATTCATGAACTATAGTGTTAGGAATGCAGACTCACAAGGTTACTCTTTAGAACCCAAGGTTCTAAAGAACCGCCCTTTTGTGTGTGGCTCCCAGAAGTTCTCCTCACTTGATAACCAATTAGGAACAGGAGTAAGATGTCACAACCTGCTCAAACTTTTATGCAAGAAATTAATACTCAGGGGAAGCTAGCTACACAGTGAATCGAGCAAGCACCAGCCCTGGAGTCAGGAGGACCTGACTTTAAGTCTGGCCTCAGACACTTAACACTTACTAGCTGTGTGACCTTGGCTAAGTCACTTAACCCCAATTGCCCTGCCTTGCCACCTCAAGAAAGAAAGAAAAGAGAGAGAGAAAGAAAGACAGAAAGAAAAGAAAGAGAGAAAGACAGAAAGAAAAGGAAGAGAAAGAAAGAAAGAAAGAAAGAAAGAAAGAAAGAAAGAAAGAAAGAAAGAAAGAAAGAAAGAAAGAAAGAAAGAAAGAAAGAAAGAAAGAAAGAAAGAAAGAAAGAAAGAAAGAAAGAAGGAAGGAACAAAGACTCGTCTTTTTAAAAACGGGCAAGAAGCCCAGTTCAAGTTCTCCTTTCAAAGCTCCCAACTCGCACTCCTTCAGGGATGGGGAAGACATCAGCCACCCACAGAATCCAAAGTCATTTAACTTCTGCCTCAGCCTTCTCATCTCATCTCAGGGGATCACAATAGCACTTACCTCCCAGGGTTGTCATAAGGATAAAATGAGATAATATTTGTAAAGAGCTCTGCAAGCAGCCCTTGAGTATAAATACAAGTTGGGGGAGTTAGACCCATAGGGAATGATATTCACATAACAACAAAGGCAGGTCATTTGAAGCTTCCTAATAACCATTTACCTTTCTCTGAGTTAGAATTTTGCTGTTCCTACATCCTGATTTGTATCCTCATCAAGCTTCAGGGCTTTCCTCTCTAGCCAAGCAGATATCCCACCTGACTTTCCAAATAGCTATAATTAACCAGAAATAACTAGAATTTTCTGTAGTGGGTCCCCTTTGACTATATTGCTCCATTGACAACCTTGCCTTTGGTTAGGGTACCTTCCTCTATTGGCATGGAATTGCTTGCTGAAGACTGCCCCTCAGTGGTCTCCTCATATCTTCCAAAGGTCATTCTTCCTTCTTTGTTTGTGGATATTGTCTTGACTAGCAGGGTTTCTTTTGGGCTATATGGCCATTTCTGTGACTTTTTGGTTTAACCTTTCACTGGTATCCCAGATTCTTTCTTCCTTGTCTAAAGTTTGATATGTGGATTATTCAATCAGGCTATGACTGGTTCTGCCCTCCAATGGAAAGAAGGCTGGATTTGGAAGCTTAAGACCTGAGTTCAAATCCCAATTCTGACACTTATTACCTGTGTGACCTTGGGTGAACCATAACTTCTCTGTACCTCAGTTTTTCTCATCAGTAAAATAATCAGATTTGACTGAATGTCCTTGAAGGTCCCCTCCAGCTCAAGTTCTATGACCTTTCCATTTTTTGCTATCAGCCAAAGATCTTTTGTACTTAACATCATTTCATTAGTATACTATTGAATGGCCTTGCTTAGAAGAAGAGATCCAGTGAGGGCCTAGTCCTTATGGCATAAGCAGATATACTCTTCCTGATCAGTGATAGAGAAGCATGCACAATATTCTCTGCCTGGTTTCAGTTGAACACAAGAACTTTGAGAAACTGCTTTCTAACTATGAATGCCTAAGTGGTCTAGTACATACTCTAGTATGAGGTGCTGGCCTGTGGATGGGAGTGCTGGAACTCTGGAGTCAGGAAGGCTGAATGCAGAAACTGCCTCAGGCAGCTTAGTGGCTGTGTGACCCTGGGCAAAAAGGGATCACAAGAGCACTTAACTCCCTGGGTTGTCATAAAGATAAAATGAGATAATATTTGTAAAGAGCCCTGCAAACCTTAAAACACTATATAAATACTAGCTATTATTATTGATGAAAAGTTTTTTGGTTGGCTGAGGATCATAGTTTATGACTTAGCAAAAACTGAGATGGAACTGAGGCTGTATATATAAAAGTTTCAAGGAAATGATTTCTCACTCTCTGCTCTGATGACTATGCTATTTTCTCATAGAACTCAGCTGCTATGGTCACCAGCTCTGAGATTCAGATTGGATGACTTTCATGGATTACCTCATCTCACTGGTCACCATGGTGTTCCCATTTCAGGATACTCATTCACTTAAGATCATAAAATAATACTCACAGGGGCAAAGGCTAGGTGGTGCAGTGAATAGAGCACCAGCCCTGGAGTCAGGATGACCTGAGTTCAAATTCAGCCTCAGACACTGAACACAAAAGTAGCCATATGACCTTGGGTAAGTCACTTAACCCCAATTGCCCTACCTTCTCCCCTCCAAAAAAAGCATAAATAAATAAATGATACAAAAGAAACAGAGATGTCATGTGTTTGGGGACACATGAGGACCAGGTGGGAGATAGATCCCTCATTGCCTTTCTCAACCTGGCAACTCCCAGCAGTTCTCCTCGCTCAATAATCAATTAGGAACAGCAGTAAGATGTCACCTGCTCAAATTTTTTGCAAGAAATTGATACTCGCATTTTTAAAAACAGGCAAGAAACCTAGTTCAAGTTCTCCTTTCGAAGCTTCCAACTCACACTGCATCAGGGATGGGAGAGCATCATCCCCCCACACAATACACAGGGCTAGCTAGATACCAGAGATTGCGGCACTAGGCTTAATATCATCACTCCCATTCTGCCCCAACTGCTTCTTCCTTGTTCACTTCAAGTTTAGTGCTCTTTGGGACTGCCCACAAAGCTTTGTGGGTAATGTAGTTCCCCAGTTAGAGAAAGCAAGCAGGTCCCCCAGTCACAGGAGTGTTGCCACCTACATTATCTCATTTGATCCTTAACTCACTTGTTGTTTTGTTTAAGTTGTGACCCCTTTGGGGGTTTTCTTGGCAAACATAATGGAGTGGTCTGCTATTTTCTTCTCCAGCTCATTTTACAGATGAGGAAATGGAACCAAATAGGGTTAAGTGACTTGCCCAGGGTCACACAGCTACTAATTATCTGAGGCTAAATTTTAGCTCAGGTCTTCCTGACCCCAGGCCCAGTGCTCTAACCACTGCACCACCTAGTTTTCCTAAATACAATACTTCAGATATGGTCTGAACTGGGGCAGAGCCGGGCAGCACCGGACTGTTATCTCTCTCATTCCTGGCACTAGATTTCTATTTATATCATGTCACACTGCTGATTCAGATGCAGCAATTCATTAAATCCCTCCAGTGTTTTGGGTTGTTTCCACATGAATTCTTTATCTTAAACTAGGCCTCTCTCCCA
The DNA here is from genome assembly GCF_028583685.1 of Petaurus breviceps papuanus. Lineage (NCBI taxonomy): Eukaryota > Metazoa > Chordata > Mammalia > Diprotodontia > Petauridae > Petaurus > Petaurus breviceps. Next base: position 311,811 of record NW_027186354.1, on the reverse strand, counting down.
TCCTGTATTTGTGCAGCTGAGATTTTGAACCCATATGTAGGACTTGGTATATATCTCTATTAAAGTCTACTTTCTTCAATCTAATTAACCATTGCAAGGTGTTAGGATGTTTAGCACGCCTAATTTTGACAAACGATTTGCTGATTATTCCTAATGCTTTAGGAGGGTGGTTTGGGGGAAAGAACAATGAGGAGAAGGGGAGAAGTTCAGGGGTACTATAAGTAGACATTGGCAGAAGTTAGAGTTGGGATACTGGCAGGAGTAATGTGTGAGGATATTGAGAGAAGAGATACTTCAGAGAGTAGACTGGATGGCAGTGCAGAGTTAGGAAGGGAATTCTAGGGGAACAGATATCTGGGACAGGAGGAAACACTGAGGAGAGAGAGCTGAGATCAAGGTGTGACGCTGTGAACTTTGGGCCAACACTGTCTTGTGACCACTTTCCTATGCCCCCATGTGGGCCAGATAGCCTCTGCCTTTGGGTACAAGACCTCTTAGTCACCCGTGTATCATCATTCCTTTCTGTCTCTCCCATTAATAATGTCCAGGGCCTCAAAAGACCCATGTTGGAGAACCACTTAGATCGGCAATCTTTGGAGAAAATGGTGAAGCGTGCTGTAGAGGAGTATAGCTACAAGGCTTCTGTGCCTGGAAACCCCTACTTGCCCCAGAAGTATTGGATTTCTGAACCTGAAGGTACCTATGACCCTTGACTGGGACTCTCACCCATGTACCCTACCTGGTTGAGAAGAACTTTGACCCTTGGGTGAAGGGATCCCCTGACTCTTGTCCCATGACAACCTCTCCCTACCAGAGAAGCATTCATTCATTGATTAAGTCTATCTCTCTGCCTTACATACATATCCCTCCCCACTCTGTGTCCAGTTCTGACCAGAACTATACTAAGCAGGAAAGACAGGAAAAAACAGGGCCCTTGACTTTAGGGAACTCAGTCTGCCAGGGGAGAAAAGATACACAAGGAAAATAAAAGACAAAATAGGACAGGGTGTGATTAAGGGTTCAGAATATCAGTTTTCAGATTAGAGGGAGATCATAGATGGGCTTCAGGAAAGATTTCTTGAAAGAAGATTTGAGCTACACACTTGATTGTTGGGTAGGGTTTGGCTAGGTCAAGAAGAATTGGAAAAGAAAAAAACGTGTTGGCCACTGGGGGAGGGTGGTGGTGGTGTCTTTGGGCACATTAATAATTAGGTAATTATGAAATTCAAAGGCCTTTATTCTATCTTCCTTGATTTCTCTGTGGTGTCTGATGCTATTAAACACCCCTTCATTCTTGAAACATTCCTCCCTTGACTTTTGTGATCCTGAATTCTGGTTCTCCTCCTACCCATATAACCACTGCTCCTCTTTTTCCTTTACCACCTCTCTCCACACACCCCCTCACTGTTTTTCTACCCACTTTATTAAGATAGTCATGCCCTCAAGACTTTGTCTTTGTCTCCTGTTTTTTCCTCTGTAATCCCCTACCTTGGTTAGCGCATACTCTCTCTTAACTTTGATTATCAGAATCTATATGGGGACAGCTAGGTGACACAGTGAATAGAGCACCAGCCCTGGAGTCAGGAGGACCTGAATTCAAATGCAGCCTCAGACACTTGACACACTTACTAATTGTGTGACCTTGGGCAAGTCACTTAACCCCAATTGCCTTGCCTTCCCCCCTCAAAAAAACAAAAGAATCTATATGAATGACTCCTGGATTTATATCTGCAGCCTTGATTTTTCCTAAATGTCAGACCCACATTTCTAATGACTAGATGAATACCACCTAGATTTCTCACTAGTTTCCCAGCTCGATGTGCCTAAGACACATCGAGCCTTGTTTTCATTAAGGATGACAGACTTTGCTCATTCATTTAGGTCCACAACTCTTCCCTCTCTCTCACTACCAGCTTCCCTCCCCCATATCCGGTTTCTGAGTCCTATTAATGCCTCTTTCCTTGTGGTGGCTTTCATATTCACCCCTGTTATTTAAAGTAAGGTCCCCTCAATTTCAGAATGAAGAGTTTTAATCTATCCTATGTACAATAGGAAGTCATTTTAGGCATAACCAGAATAAAGTGCTTTTGGAAGATTACTTTGGGGGCTTTATATAAGGTGGCCAGGAAAGGGGGGAGGGAGCAGAGATATGATGCAGGGAAATCCATTAGGAGGCTCTTGTAACAGTCTCGGAAGGAATGGAAAAGAAAAGGAAGGAAGAAATTCCAGAGATTTTTTTTAAAGGAAGAATTCTTAGGACTCAGTGACTGACAAGGTGGGATAGCATATAGGATATGGGATCTATGTGGGATGGGAGATGGGATGGGAAGACAGGGATTATAGCACAGTAGAATACCCAGAAATGATTCTGAGACTTTTCTGAGCTTGGGGAACTTGAAAAATAGTATTATCAATAGGGGGAGGGGAAGTAAAATGATTGGAGTCTAGCTAGACCGAATGTAACCACCTGTGGGAGCTGGGGAGAGAACAAACTTGGCCTTGGGACTGGACAGAGGGTCCAAAAGACCCCCAAAGAAAATATGTCTCCTGAACTGAACATAGCTAAACTCTGTGTCTCTCTTGAGCCCCGTAACCCCCTTGGAATCGAATCTTGTCCTGATCCCTCCTCACACCTGGAAGGAGCCGCTATTCCCTGTGAACACCTGGCCTGAGAGGGTGTGGTTATTTATGGTTGACTCCCAACTAGGAGAGGACACAGAAGGGAAGCCTGTTCTTGAGGCTGGAGTCCTGACTAGTGGTGGGGCAGGGAGGAATGACATGCTTTCTATCTCTCCTCACCCCTACTCATCATGGCCTAACAGAGAGATACAACCCAACCTTTATTAGTGGAGACAGGTATGCAACGTGGAGGACAGGACCATACAACAGCGCGGGTTGGAACAAATATACTACCTACCTTCCAAGACTGCCAAAGGTATCCCTTCAGCTGGCACAGCATGGGCAAGTATGGGGGCAGGAGGAGGGCTGGTTAGAGGGTTTGTGCAGGTAATGTTTCCCTTCCCTCTCTCTCTCTCAGGCTTCTGCCTTCTACCCTGGCATCATGCCTAAAACACCACCATTACAGCTTTTTCTTTCTTTGGGCTGCATGTTGCCCCCTCTCCAAGCTCCCCTCTTAAAAAATACAATTCACAGAATCCCAGTACTAACACCATTGTCATTTGTTGTCAGTGCATCTATGGATACATGTCAATGCATTGCCCGAGCATCTCCTCTGTGCAAATCAATGTGTTGGGTGCTACGGGAGATACACAAGTAGATAACATGCAGTTGCTGCCTTCAAGGAGTTTATAGTCTAGTTGGAAAAGATTTTTTTAGAAACCTTTCAAAGTTAACTAATATCACCAAGCATAGTTTCAGTGCCAAATGAGGCATTCAAATTTCAGAGGGAGAAAGAGATTACCAAGAGAATAGGGATGTAGGTTATAGGAAGAGGTGGTATTTAACCTGGCATATGAATGGCATATGGATAGTGGGCAAGGCTGGGTAACCAAGGGTCAACACTTGATTTTCCTCTTCAGAGAAGTGGATGCTCAGATGATGGGGACAGGGTAGAGGAAAAATGAGTGCCCAGTGTGGATTGTTGCTAAGTGGTTGGGTTCAAAGTTAGTAGTTGCTGAGTTCAGAAATGTGTACATTGTCTGGATAGATAGATGGTAAGCCCTCTGAGGACAGAAACTTCATTTTTGCTATGGCCACACCATAGCACCTGGCAACTAATTACTGATTGGAGAACCCCTGGGTTCTAGTGTCAGACCATATGGGGCATGTGAATGGAGTGGACATTCAAGAGAAAGAGGGGTACATAGAGTTCACCTTAAGCAGTCTACCCAACTCTGAAAAGCACCTCATGCACCTTTAGTGATCTTTCCTGAGTGACTTAATTTGGGGATAGGAATGTTCAGAGTTATCTAGATAGGAAAGGAGTATAGTACCTGGAGGCAGAGGAAAGGCCCTGTGGTAGGCCCATTCAGTCCCCTGCCTACTTCCTGGGGACCTTACTCCTTCTCTCTACCTTGAAACCCAGAGGCCCCTCCCTCCCTGTATCCTCTGTGATGAAAGCAGGATGAACAATGGCCTGCTGTGATGTCCATGGCAGTGGGGAGGGGGAAAGCCTGGGACCAGAAACGGCCAGGTGAGATCATTTTCAAAAGTGAGAGAGAGAGAGAGAGATGGGCTTTGCTCCTGGAGCCTGCCAAAGCCTAACAGGGGGGAAAATGAAATATGGATCCATATTCCAAAATGTCCATCCCTCACTGAGAATGATGAAGGTGATGAAATCTGACAGAAAAGACAAACTCTGTTTTCAGAGAAATTCTAAGGAGAAAGGGTGAGAGGGTGGAAGTATATTCCACCCTCGGGCTTGTTCTAATGAAGGACTCATCTCAGACAGACACAGCCTAGAGGAGTTAGGGCAGTAAACAGGCCAGGATAGAGTTACCGTAGTATGGAAGGGACAAAGAAAATGAATAGAGAAAGATGAGGAGGGAAGAGAGGATGGGAGATGTTGCCAGGGAGCTAACTCTGAGCACACACAGAGAGTAAAGTGGGGCCCTAGAGAGGGTTGGGAGCTGGGGGAGGGACAGAAGTCAGAGGGAAGGAGGAACCCCACTGGGTCCTGGCCTTGGGATTTTTTCCCTGTGGAGTCTAAAGCAGCTCTTCTTTCCCTTAGGACGCTGGGATGGAAACAGTGATCCGGGGAATGCCCTTGGATTATCCCCCCAAACCTGATCGTTTCAACAACTATGGTAATTGGTCATGTATACGGGTGTAAAGGCATGGATGGGTTGGGAAGGTTCTGGAGGTATGAAGAGGTAATGTCACTCCCTCCTCCCTTCTCCTTCTCTGTGTGTCTACCTGCCTGCTGCTATAACTGCTGTTTTTTCACCTGTTCATCTTTCCGTTCATGTCTCTCCATCTCTGTCCCCCTTTTCGTTTCTGTCTTGGCCCACATCTCTGAGCCTTTATTGTTGCCGTCCCTCTGTCTCTTGCTCTGCACCAATCTCCTTCTACATCTCCATGATTCTGTCTCTTTCTGTCCATCGCTTTCTCTCTGTGTAATCTGTGTCTTCTGTGTCTCTGGTCTCTCTACTAATCTCTCTGTGTCTCTGGTGTCTCTTCTATTTCTCTCTTGCATGTGGCTCTCTGTGCCCTGGCAGAGCGAGAAGTGGTGGTCAACATGCTGAACTCACTGTCCAGGAACCAGCTGCCGTCCATCCAGCCAAGGTACACTGTACCTGGCCGTTTGCCATTCCAGGGATATGACAGCCCCTGCACAGGCCGACATTACTGCCTTCGAGGCATGGACTACTATGCCACAGGGGCGCCCAGCAACGAGCGCCATCTGACCCAACCTACTGTAAGGTTCGAAGGGATCGTCTGGCTCTACCCTGCAGTGACTAGCACTGTAGAGAAAATTCAGGGTGGCCTCACATGGTGGAAAATTTGGAGGGTGGTAAACAAATTTGGCATTGGGAGGGTGGTGGATGAGACGGGCTTGCATGGAGGCAGAAGAGAAGACAAGATGGCTTTGGGGGCCATTTCAACACCCCCAACCACCTGCCCCTCTTGTGCTCATGGTTAGCCCAGACTTAATCCTGTTTGCTCTGGGAGACCCAGATTTAAACCTTCCCAATCCAGTCCCAGGGAATCTCAATGTGGCCATAAAGAGTTTCCAGCCTGGCTATCTTCCTCTCTCCCTAGCAGTCTTCCCTCCAGTTTAACAAATAGACATGCCTGGGACCTGGAGGGGCCCTGTAATAAAGTGCATCCTTAGGCCTTAATCTCTTGGGGTGAGATCCTGGGGGACTGGAGGACTTGCGAGACTCTGGACCTGGGTTCTAGCCCCACTTATGCCACTGATTTGCTGTGTGACCACTGGAAGAAATAGTGTATTAGAAATAACATGGGATGATATCAATCCCAATTCTGCTAATTGTCTGAGTGACATTGGGGAAAGTCGCCTAATTTCTCTGACCTCATCTGTATAAAATGAGGCAGCAGGATTAGTTGATGTCTTAAGTGTTATTCTGATCTAAAACCTATGGTCCTATATGAAGGTCCCTGAAATGGAAAAGATAGCCTTAGCTCTCCCATTCTCTAGGGATGACCTGATAGGTATGAGTGAAAAACAATGAGGGTTATAATTCATTACATCTGAGGGGTGGCCACAGGTAGCACAGCGAGTAAGAGCTCCAGCTCCAGTGTCAGGATGACCTGGGGATCAAATCTGGGCTCAGACACTTAGCACCCACCCAGAAACACCTGGCCGTGTAACTGAGCAAGTTACTTACCCCAATTGCTTTAAAAAAAAATAATAATAATTCATTACATCTGTGTTTTACTTTATAGTTTACAAAGTACTGCCATGTGTCTTCTCTCCTTTTAATTTTCACCATAACCCTGGAAGATGGTCAGCACAGGGATCATCATTCCAATTCTACAAATAAACAGGTTCAGAGAGGGGAAGTAATCCATCCAAATTCACACAGCATCAGTAACAGTCTGGGTCTTCCGACCACTAAAAAAAAATATTGACGGATATGGATGGCACTTGGGAAGACTTAAGAGCTATCTAAGGCTCAGGGCCCCATCCATAGGGCACTTTCAGCCACAAAGAAGCATCCTGGATTCCCATCCAAAGGGGCTGAAATACTGACACACCCCTCAGTGGAAAGTGGTTCTACTAAAAGGGCAGCCTCTTAGCCAGGCCACTAACTGAGCTTCAGCTGAGAGTCTCCTCTCCGAGTCTGTTTTCTCACTAGTCAAATAAGGAATTTGGGCTAAATCATTTCTAAAGGTCTTTCCAGACCTATATTTCATGATCCCACAAGGTTCTTAGGAGCCTCTAGGTTCATTCCAAGAGCCCAGAGAAATCTGGTGCCTTGGCAGTATGAAGATACAGTCCCCAGGATGGAGAACATCACACAGAAAGTGCTGGGGCATTTGATCCACGTGAAGTTTTCATTTCTGACGTCCCCAGGTTTCTAGACCTATACTATAGGAAAGACACAGAAGGAGAAGATATAGGCTTTGTCTTTGGGGAGTGGGGAGTTCAATGTCTGGTCAGGGAGATGACCCCTGGGATGCTGAATGACATAAGGTCATTTATAATGAGTCCAAGAGGACGGGTACAGAAGATAAATACCCTAGATATTCAGTGAAGGGAGAGAACAATGTGGACTGAAATGGTCAGGGGAGGTTTCCTGAACGAGGTGGACCTTGAGCTGGGCATCAAAGAACAGGTAAGATTTGAATGGTCAGACGGGTGCAGAAGTCAACAGGTATCAAGAATGTACAGGGAGACTAGGTGGCACAGTGAATAGAGCACCAGCCCTGGAGTCAGAAGGACCTGAGTTCAAATCTGTCCTCAGACACTTGACACACTTACTAGCCATGGGACTTTGGGCAAGTCACTTAACCCCAATTGCCCTGCCTTCCCCTTCCCAAAAGAAAAATAGAATTAACTAACTTTGGTTTGCACAGACCTGAGGGAACTGTAGTATACTATTCCTACTGCCTAATCTTACATCTCTTTTCCTCTTCCTTTACAGGAGTGCCCCCCCTTACAACCACAGGCCAGGAATGAACTGTACAGTTTCAACCCCCCTCCCTCCATCACCGTATCATTATACAAACCTTAAGTAAGTGCACCAGACTCCTTTGGTGGGTGGGCCTTCCCTCCCCTTCCTCTCTTCGGATATATCTCCCTCAGTTTTGTCATTTTTTTGGTTGGGAACATTTTATGTCCAGTCCGGGAAGGGGACATCATCTTCTTAATAGGTGTTGATCATGGAGCTTAGTCTTTGGGCCAAACTTCCAGGGGAACGGGATACTAAGAACCTGAGATCTTAGGATTATTAGGTCTAGGGATTTTGGATGTAGAAACTGAGGATGTAGGCTGAAATCAGGAACTCCCTCATCCGCTCCCAACATCTGGGCCTCAGAATGGAATGCAGTACAGAGTAAACCATTGAATGGAGCCTGGAGGCCCAGGCCCTTCTCACCATAAATGTGAATCCAGGGGTCAAGGGATTCTAGAGGCCAGTTGTACAAGGTTTAGATCATGTCTTTGGATAGGATGGGTTGTTCCAGTCTCCTCTCAACCCTGCAGGTGGAACACCAGTCATTTCAAGTTCATCGGAGGACCCCAGAGAAATAACTACATCATCCACCCTGAGTTTGTGTCGGAGACCTACCCTGTCTACCGCTGCTGGTAGAGCCGAGCCGTGGTCAGGGCTGAGGGTGGGGTGGCTTAGTAAACCAAGCTCCACTCCACCTATAAAGACCTGTCTCTTCTTTGTAGCCCCTTACACTCCTCCCTCCCCTATAATCCATCATTGTCCCACTCCCCCAGATTCAAGTTACATCCCAATACTTGGGAGAGGGCTCTGTGAGTCCCCCAAACTGGGGACACTGAAAGACAGAAAGGGTAGAGGTAGGGTAGAGAAGGAAAGAAAGCAACTAATGCTGGCTCACTCAGCCCAACTGTGTGCCCCCATCCAATTCAACTCAACAAAAGTATTTATTAAGCACCTATTATATGCTGGGCAGCTAGGTGGATAGAGCACAGAGCCTGGAGTTCAGAAAGATCTGAGCTGAAATGTGGCCTCAGACACTTCCTAGCTTTGTGACCTGGGGAAACCCCTATTTTCCTATTTAACCCCTATTCACCTCAGTTCCTCATCTTTAAAATGGGAAAGCACTGGAGAAAGAAATAGCAGACTGTTTTCAGTGTATTTGCCAAGAAAACCCCATGGACAAAGTCCATGGTGTCATGTAGAGTTGGATGTGACTGAACAGCAACGATGCACCAAGAACTGTGCTAGGCCCTGGAGATAGGAAGACATGAATAAATGGTCCTTCCTTTCCCCCATCTTCTTTGGGGACTGACAAGACTTTTGCTTCTTGGCTGCTGTCCTCCTAAGTCTCTTCTCATACCTGCTTACACCTAGCCTTTCCATACAAATTTCTTTTCACACAACTGTCCAACCCAAGGACTTCACCCCCCTCTCTCCATCCCCTCCCATCATGGTAAACCTGGGGGACCATGAGGATCACGCAATGGACCAAACCCTGGATTTCTCCCAGGATGGAGCCCGTGGGAGGAGTAAAAAGTGGGTTCCGGACCCTGCACTGTGGAGGTTCAGGGTGAGATGCAGAAGTATTTGTAGTGTTTTCCAGGGGATGGCTTTTAATCTACCTGTCAATATCTGAAAGCTTACTATGAGCAGAGCACCATGGAATCATAGGAAAAGACTTTAGAGATTTTCTAGTCTAACACCCTTGTTTTACACTTGAAAAAGCTAAGGCCCAAGGAGTAGAGTTGCCCAAAAGTCCCACAGATAGTTGATGTCTGAGGCAGAATTCAAATCCCAGGTCCTCTGATTTCAGATCTAATGCCCTTTCCATTATAGCATGTTTTCCATTACATGCATATTCCAGGAAGATAAAATCCATCCCTCCTCCCACCTCAAGGCTTGACATCCCCCAGTCCAGGTTTTATCTCCACCAAAGTGTATCTCCTCATGTTTTTTCCTAGTCTCCTAGGTCTCACCCCTGGCCCAGCATCCTCTCAATACAGTGCTCACTAGCCCTAGCATGGCCACAGTTCAGCATTCCTGGTGCCCCATCTCATTAAATTCAAAGATGCTTCTGGCTCCCCCTCCAAGAATCTGTGAAGTAAAGCAATAGAAGAAGAATTCAGAATAGGAACCATGGACTGGACATTTTTCATGAATGCAGATTCTGCAGTCTAGCCACCTGTCAAAAGGTATTTGTCCTTTCCTGTGACATTTGGGGGGAAGGGGAGAGGAGAGGTAGAAACTATCTCTCCTATCCATTTTGTAGCTGTTTAGTCCTTCTCTTAAAAGACATGGGCAGCTAGGTGGTATAGTGGATAGAGTGCCAGGCTGGAGTCAGGATGACCCGAATTCGAATCAGATCTTAAGCACTTACTAGCTATGTGACCCTGGGCAAGTCACTTAACCCTATTTGCCTCAGTTTCCTCATCTGTAAAATGAACTGGAGAAGGAATTGGCAGACCACTCCAGTATCTCTGCCAAGAAAACCCCAGATGAGGTCACAAAGAGTCAGACACAACTGAACAACAAAAAGATGTGAACAAATTATACTGCCTTATTTTGATATCCCGCCCTACACCAACCCCCAGAACCCCCTGGGCAGAGGAAAGTAGGGAAGGAATAGCTGAGGGATACTCCCATCTATCCCAGCTCATACTATCTCTTCTTAAAATAGACAATGACTCACATGGTCTTCCAGCCAGAACACAAGCAAAGCTATAAATAATCCTGAGGTTGGTAGAAGGGAAGCGGGGGGGCCTAGGTTGGTCATAGGTTGGAGAAAGAGATTCTAAACATAGTACCACAGAATGTCAGGGTTAGAAAGGAGGCAAATGATCCTCTGGTCTAGGCCCTTTTGGTAGATAAGGTCACAGTCAGTGACTGAGCTAGAACTGGGCCCCAGGTCTTCAAACCTTCTTTGAGATTAGGAAGACACCACCTTAGAGTATTTAGAAAATAGAGGAATGGGTCCTAGAGATGAACATGAGAAAAAAAGGGAGGGGGGGGAAGAGACTCATCTTTCAGGGAAGAGCACCTGAGTCCTTAAGAAAGGCTTTTGTCAATTCAACAAGTTGATTGATCAACTTGGGGAGGGGGAGAAGTCATCCTACCCCCATACCTAGACACTCTTAACTGAAGCCCTTAGCAGCAGAAGGTCAGGTTTTACCAATTAGGTGGGAGGCAGGAGAGCAGAAAGTTACCTGTCTCCTTACCCTACCACCAATCCCCACCCTCTCCAAAGTCTCACCAAATCCCTACACCCAAAAACACTGGCTCCATCTCCCTCTCTCACCCTGAGCCTCCAGCAATGAGTCTCCAAGATAAACCCAAAGACCACATCTCACTGGTCAGATTGGCTAAGATGACAAAACAGGAAAATGATAAATACAGGGGAGGAAGTGGAAAAAGTGGAACACTTAATGTATTGTGGTGGAGTTGTGAACTGATCCAACCATTCTGGAGAGCAATTTGGAACTATGCCCAAAGGGCTATAAAAACCCAGCAATACCACTTCTAGGGCTTTAATCCAAAGAGATCATAGAAGTGGGAAAAGGACCCATATATTCAAAAATATTTATAGCAGCTCTTTTTGTGGTGGCAAAGAATTGGAAATCAAGGGGATGCCCATCAAATGGAGAATGGCTAAACAAGTTGTGGTATATGAATGTAATGGAATACTATTATGCTACAAGAAATGAGGAGCCAGAGGGACTTCATGATAACCTGGAGAGACTTATATAAACTGATTCTGAATGAGGGGAGCAGAGCCAGGAGAACTTTGTACACCGTTAGAGACACATCGGATTTGTGAGGACTAACTTTGACAGACTGGGCTCCTCTCAGCAAAGCAAGGTTATAAGACAACTCCAAAAGACTCGTGATGGAAAGGGATTTCCACTTCCAGAGAAAGAACTACAGAGTCTGAATGCAGATTGAAGCAAACCACTTGCTCTCTCGTGTTTTGTTTCGTTCCTTTTTTTCTCGTTCACTCCATTGGTTATAATTCTTATTTACAGCTAATTTTTAATGTGAAGGTATATATAATGTGAACCTATATCAGATTGCATGCCGCCATGGAGAAGAGAGAAAGGGGTAGAAAATTTGGAAATCAAGGGATGGTGGAACTGAATGTTGTAAACTAAAAGTAAAAAAATTTTTAAATAGTATTTTGACACTATAAATTTCAATCTAATTGGTTTCCTTTGTAATCCTATGCATTTTATGCACTTGAAACCATTATATAGAGGAGGATGTGTTATCGACAACCAGACTGCCATCGAAGTCCAGGGCACAAAAGGTTAAAACTCGAGTTCTAAAACATAAAACCCGAGAGGGGGGAAGTGGAGAAGGTGGGCTATCCTTTCCCAAAGCGTTCTCCAGCCCAACAGCTGCACTACCACCCACGGGGAGAAAAACAGGCCCCGAGAAGGGGCAGTTTGCTTCAAGTGCTGCATCGGACTGTAGGGGAGAGAAGGGAGGGAGTAGCCGCGTTGGGATGTAAGAATTGAGAAGCGGCGAAATTCTCCAGAGTTAGGGGCGCAGAATGAGCTGAGTTCAGAAAGCAAGAAGGCGGGAGAAGGGGCGGAGTTAGGGGTTGAGAAGAGGCGGGATTCTAGGGGTGGTGGGGCCTCCTAAGAAGGGAAGGAGCTGGGGGGTTGAGGAGGGGCGGAATTGTCGGGATTGGGGGCTGTCCAGAGAAGGGGAGGAGTGCTGCCAAGGTGGGACGCCAGAACTCCCTGAGAATACGCGATTCTCCCCGGGGGCGGACCAAGGGGGCTGGCACCGGGGCAATGGGCTTCCCCGGGGCGGGGTGGGGTGGAGCTCCGGGTCCGGGACTGGAGGAGTAGAAGGATGGGGGCGGGTCTCCCCAGTGGATCTGGGCTGGGATTCCCCCCAGGCTCCCGTACCGCGGGGCTGGAGGACTCCCTGGCACCCTCGGTGAGCCCAAGAGGCCGACTGTGGGTTGCAGAGGCGCCGTAAACAAGGTCCGAACAGACGCGCTGAAAGCGGCCAGACCCGTCTGGGAGCAAGCTCTGCCCGCCCCAACACACCCTTGGCTGGGGTCCGAGAGTTGCCCGGCTGAGGGGACGCAGCTTGAGGCGTAAGTGCCCCCTCTTCCTGGGCAGGGCCGGGGCGGGGGGTGGGGGGGACGCGTTACATGTAGAGGGGCGCTGAAGTCTGCAGCCAGTTTTTGGGGGAAGGGAGAGAAACGACTGGGAGGGCCTGCGATCTGTAATCGAAGTGGGAGCGCTACTGAGGAGGGAAGAAGAGTGGGAGACTAGGGAGTTGCGCTGGGAGGGGTTCAAGGGTTGGGACACGATTCTGGAGGGGAGGGATCCCTCTGCGGCCTCGGAGCTGAGCGGTGCCCTAGCCTGTTGCTTCAGACTTTAACCCTAAACCCCACCCCACATCTATCCCTAGAGCCCAGCCCAACCCCTGGGCTCTAGCTAAATCTGATTGAGCGGATGGGACCCACTCTAAGGAATTCTGTGAGGACACCCCTTTCTAGATTCGGGTAGGTGGGTCCCGGGGGTGAGTGTTTTGGAGACTTGGGAACAGCGAGGAATAGTGACTACAGGTACCCCGAGCCTCCCTTTGGGGGTGAGTCAGACGGGCTTGGCTGCAGGCTGAGTTTGGGGGTGGATGAAGGAGCCCGTCAGTCAAGCTCCCTCTCAATCAATCACAGGCCCTGAAACACTGAGTGGCATTGTTGAACCTAGAACCTCTGGGAAGCCCAATCTGTCCCTTTGCTCTTTCTTTGGGGAGAGGGGGAGGATCCCAGGCAAAGAAGTGGGACACCTGTGTAATGGAAAAAACGCTGGGCTGTCAGGAGGTCTTGGTCTGGTCCCAGTTTTGCCTCTCAGCAGCTGGGGGACCATAAGAAGGACCTTAGCTTTCTTATACATAAAAGGAGAGGGCCGGACCACATGAGTTCTACAGTTCCTTTAAGCTCCAAGTCTACTCCCAACTCACACTATGGCTTCCAATGTGATTAGGGAGCTGCCATGTCCTCTCTGGGCTCCCCTCTGGGAAATGGAGCTGCCCATTTGGATGAATAAAACTATCCTGGGCTTCCGGGGAGTAGGGTTGATAAAGCCCTACTGGGGGCTGGGTGAACTGAGAATTTGGGTGAGGAGTCACAGTGGGGAGGCCCTTGGGGGTTTTAGGAAGGGGAGCAAAGAGGAGCTCAAGAGGTGGGGGCTGGGATCCTGGGCCCAGGCCAGTTGTTCTCTACCATCTGATCCAAGCTGCATTTGGCAGTATCCTGCATGGCAAAATCGAGGCCTGGGCTGGCTATCAAGTTGCTTTTGAGTGGGACTTGTAAAGAGCAAAGGGTAGGAAAAGGAGGAGTGGGGGTGGGACAAACCCCGGGAGCCACAAGGGCAAGACACCAACACTTGGAAGAGGGAGTTTGGCACTTCCCCTCAGACTTACGACTGAATAGAGAGTAGGATCTGGGACAAATGCGTGGCAGATCTAGAGTCCCTTCCCAGGATAAATGAGTATCCCACAACCAGACAGCAGGGGAGACCATACTGATTACAGGGTGGTGTTCTGGTGAATCTGCCAAGGGGTTATCAGTAACCACAGAAAGACTTCCCCCCAGGCAGAACAGCTGCCAGAACCCTCCAGAAATCACCCATCCCAGTGCAGGTCCAACTTGGATTTTAAGCCACTCCTTTCCAGTAGCTGCCCAGCCTGGCAGCAGCTTGAATACCACTGATCTAAATAGTTTTTTCATCTATGTACATAGGAAACTCCAGTGACCTCTCTTTGCTCCAATAAATATGCTTCTCACGTGTAAACACCATAAACACTATGTCTTTGTTTTCGTGCTCATGTCTATCTTCATTAGTGAACCTTTTTTCTATCCTCATCGCCCCTAGGGTATGGGCTTTATCTGCCCCATCACAGAATCTCAGAGTAAGAAAGAAATTTAGAGGACCTATCTAGATCTACATGCAATGCAACTTGAATATTTATATTGATGGGGAGTTCCCTACTTAATTTACACTGTCCTGGGCTGTTTTGGGATAGCTCTAATTGTGAGTTTTTTCACTATAATGGGCAGAAATGACCACCTTGTAGTTTCCACTGGCCCTCTGGGACATAAGGAGGCTCCCATTCATTCAAATCTACTGAGTGGCTGCAATGCAACTGATCTTCATGCTGGTCTATATGTGGGTGAAACAGAAGAAGACAATGCCCTTTTGGGGAACTCAGTCTAGCTGAAGAAACAAAGCATAACAAAGATGTGATCAAAGTCAAGGAGGCTGACTTTTGCTCAGCATAAGGAAAAACTTATATGCTTTGGACATAGTGAGTTCATAATAAATTGAATTGGAAAAAGGAGTTTGGTAATGATAATTATTTTGATAGATTCTTCTATGATGTTTTCCACGTTCCAATATACTTTTCCAAAGGTAGCTACATTTCAGTGCTGGGGACAGGGGTGGAGGAAAACAGAACTGAGAATAAACTACATTTTCTCTTGCTTTGGACATCAATTGCTCTGAATTTTAGAAATTCTTGTCTAAAAAATAGGGATTTCCCTGTGAAAGGAAACTTTCAATTGGAAGTTTGATAACCCCTATCAGAGATATTTTGAGAGGATCCTGTTCAGGTATGGGTTGAACAGATGACTTTAAAAAGATTGATTTGTATCTGTATCTTTTATCTATTTGTAGATTTCCCCCCTGTATATCTCCCCATCCCAGAGACCCATCCCTTATAACAAAAAATTTTTTAAGAGAACAAATTGGTAAAACCATTTAATTAAAAATTTAAAGTTATATGAATTATAGCACTCCTTTGGGCCCTTCACCTTTGCAAATGAGTTAGGAGAGGACCAGCTAACTTTTATTTTATTTTATTTTTGCTTTTTGGAGGGCAATTGGGGTTAAGTAACTTGCCCAAGGTCACTCGGCTAATTTTTGTGTGTGTTAAGTGTCTGAGGCTGAATCCGAACTCAGGTCCTCCTGATTTCAGGACTGCGCCACCTAGCTGCCCTAAACCAGCTAACTTTTAAAGGCCCTCCTAACTTTGGACATTCTCAGATTCTGGGGGAGTTCGTGGTTTAGAATGTAAGTGCTGGAGAAAGTTAGAGAAGGGAAAAAATCAGTGTGGGCTAGAGACATCCCCTGTCAGCTCAGAATAAATATGGTCCTGGAACCCCTGCACAGCCCCTACAGGGCTGTGACATCAATATTATTTTCATAATAATACTAAGAACTTTAGATTTCTAATATAGTAAAATATCAACAAATATAACTCACATAAGCAAAATACCAATAAATATAAAATATAAACAAAAGCTTTTTTTGGGGGGGGGAATCATCAATAATCACTAAGAATGTAAATTGGTCCTGAGACCAGAAAGTTTCAGAACCTGTGGCTCAGAATATCCTTGAGAACAGAGACATTTCCTCTCTCCTGTTTACTTCCTTTCTCCTCTCACAATATGCACAATAAGACCCTTTACATACAGAATGGGAAGGGTGGAAAGCTGGGAAGGGTGACCAGAATTCTGCTGGTGGCTTGCAAAGTATGTTGAATGAGGATGGGCCTTTGAACTATAGTTCAGCAGAAGGTTCATAAAATGCTGTGGACTTACAGAGGCTGCAGGAGGCCTCAAAAAAATATCGAATGTTCCTGATCATC
Source organism: Petaurus breviceps papuanus (assembly GCF_028583685.1). Taxonomy (NCBI): domain Eukaryota; kingdom Metazoa; phylum Chordata; class Mammalia; order Diprotodontia; family Petauridae; genus Petaurus; species Petaurus breviceps. Next base: position 295,549 of record NW_027186354.1, on the reverse strand, counting down.
TCATCAGGATTTAGATTATCCTGTTAAGTCTCATTATTGGTAAAGGAAAGATAACTTTTTAATTTTTTATATTTTATACCTGCCCCTACCCCCCCCCACACACACACACACATGGTAGAATAGAAGGAGATTTCATGGGGAGGGGTGCCTAGGGAGCCTGAGATCTGAGGAGATATCTGACCCTGCACACACATACCTCTCTCACCTCAGATCAGACCAAAACAATATCATCAGAGGGGCAGGAAGTCATGGGAGCTAAGAGATAAGACATAAATCTAGAATGACAGTTAAAATGTGAAGGGGTGGGTGGGAAGAACCAGAGTTTAAACACTAGCTCTCCCTACAGTAAAGTTTCAGAGTCAAGGAATTTGCAGCCTTTGGGTAAACCAATTTACCTTGGATCTCGCTTTCATCCCCTCTGCCTGGAACTGGAAGGGATGGAGGCAAAAGATTGGATAGTTGAGTTCAAAGTACTGTTTTGTAATTGGCACCACCTCCCAGGTTTGTTTTTCCTGGGGATAGAAAAGAGTAAATATAGCATGATGTCTTATCTCCCTCCTCTCTGCCTTAGCTTTACTTTCTGCCCCTGATTAGAAGTTTGGGAATGGAGAATTAGAGACACATACAGGGCAACTTAATGGTTGTCTGTGGCTCTCTCTGTATTCTTGCTTGTGACTGTGGCTGGCTGTGTCAGAGTTCCTTGCTGACCCCCGAATTCTGTGATTCTGTGTCTCTTTGTGTGTCTCAGTGTGGGGGATGGGATAGGCAGAGGCAAGGGAGAGGCCAGTTTTAATGACAATGTTGTTAACGCATTTATACAGCAATTTAAGGTTTGCAAATTGCTGTGGCCATAACTAGCCTTTTCTTTTTTTTTTTTTTTTTAAAGCAATCAGGGTGAAGTAACTTGCTCAAGGTTACACTTGTAACCTTGGTACACTTGGTGCTGAGTACCTAAGCCCGGATTCCATCCCCAGGTCATTCCACACTGGAGTCAGTGCTCTTACTCGATGAGCCACCTGGCCGCCCCTAAGCAATTGGGGTTAAGTAACTTGCTCAAGGCTACACGGCCAGGTGTTTCTGGGTGGGTGCTAAGTGTCTGAGCCGGGATTCAATCCCCAGGTCATCCCAACACTGGAGCCGGTGCTCTTACTCGCTGTGCTACCTGGCCGCCCCTTATAACTAGATTTTCCCATCTCTGGACAAATGGCATAAGACATTCCTTCAAATTAACTTTTAAAGAAAAACTTAGTTAGAATGGGGGTGTTTGTTGTTCATCCTTCCTTCTCAAAGAGGACCAATGACAAAAGGAGGGTGATGTCTTGACTTGGGTATGAATTGGATTTAAGTGAGGCAGGGCTGGGCAAAGTCATCAGCTTCACTTTTTCCTCCAGAATCATTGGAACCCAGTGGCAAGGCATAGGTCAGGATGACTGGAGATGGCACCAAATGCAGTGGAATACCTTGGCATTTTCAAGTTATTATTATTATTATTATTTTTGCTTTTTGGAGGGCAATTGGGGTTAAGTGACTTGCCCAAGGTCACACAGCTAGTTTTTGTGTTAAGTGTCTGAGGCCAGATTTGAACTCAGATCCTCTTGACTCCAGGGCTGGTGCTCTATTCACTGTACCACCTACCTGTCCCAACCTTGGCATTTTTAAACCAAGGTCTTTCCCAGGTCTCAGTTTGTCAGAGGCATAGAATGGTGTGATAGTAATGGAATTTAAAGATCCCCCTGTATTGGCTTGGTTTTTGGTTTGATTGTGTTAAAACCCAGAGCTTGTTAATCCCACTTGTGGGATGGACTTGTTGACATGAAAAGAGAGGGCTGAACTGGGAGGAGCTGGTGAAGTATATTTGGAGAGACACAAGAGACAGGCAGAAGAACTTTTTGGAAGCAGCATCTTGGAGGGAGAGAGAGACTGAGAGGATTGCTGAGGGCCACTTTGAATTGCCTAGAACTTTTGAGAGCTACCACCCAGAGCTGCCAAGGACTGAGGAGACATGGCTGTTATGCTGGTACTTTTTCTGTCTGTTTTGATGTTGTTTTGCCAGATTTGTCCACTGGTGAAAGACAGTCCTGTTGTTGCCGAAGTATGGGAACCTTGCTGTTGGTTCAGAGCTACTGAGACTGTTCTGCAGACAGAGAGTGAATATTGTCCACTGGTGAAGGACAGTGCTGTTGTTGCAGAATTCTTGGAACCTTGCTGTTGGTTCAGAAGCCCTGAAGAAGGATTTTCTTGTTGTATGTTTACAGAAATCCTGGAAGAGGGTTTTGCTAATGTTTTCAGGGGTCCTAGGACTGTTCTGCAGACAGAGAATGAATTAATGAAGAGACTGGCAATGTATCTTGTGGCCTTGCTAAGCTTTGTCTCCCCAGGAACAAAGATTGCTGAGAACTTGCCTCTTGTCCAGATGAAGAAAAGACCTCCATTTGGGTATTAAGTGCTGTGCTTAAGCTTGTTGTAACTCTGGGGTAGATTCAATTGTGATCCCAGGGTGGGGAACTTTTGACCTTTTTGTGTTCTGTGATTGAACAAATGAATGTACTTTACTTATGATTGGAAACTAATCTCCATTTGAGAAGAGGGGCTTTGTGATGGACTAAATGAAGGTACTACCTAGGGGTGGAGTAGTATTTAGAAGAGGGACTTTGTAATTGATTAAATGAATGTAATGTCCAGGGGTGGGGTAGTACTTGATTAAATCACACTTGGGGGTAGTACTTGGAGATTATTGAATCACACTTGGTAAATAGCTGTATTTTGAATGATGTTAAATTTTGATTCTATCTGTTCTTAATTTTTCACTGAGTAAAATGGAGAGCACCTATGCTGGTATTTTGAACCTTGGGAAGTTGCCTTTGCTTGGCATTACAAATGGGGATAGGGGAAAGGGAGAGACCTGGTGTGGCCATACCTGGGATGGAGAGTGTTCTAATAAAGGTCTCGCCTGAGGTTCTGCCCTCAAGGAGGAAAAAGAAATCTCATAGCTTTCTATTTAAAGAAATTGGTGTCTTTTTCTATATTCCTACCTTTCATAATATATCCTCCTTCATTCCCTCCCCCTCCCCATGGCATTAGAATACCACTCAAGCCAAAGCACTTACCTCTTCTCCAGCAAACCCATAAACATACATTTATGGAGAACCTGTTATGTGTGAGGCCCTGTGGGGGGAATATAGAGAAGGGTGAACAATTGATTAAAGTGCTTATTATCTATTTGGGAAAATAAGACTTGAGGGTGAAAAGCTGCCAAAAAATGCAAGGTGAGAGTGTGTGATAAGTGCCAAACAAATGATACAAAGTCATAAGGAAGAAGTAGGTGGTTATGGTCTGGAATAGGGAAGGCTAGTTAGAGGACGTGGTTCTTTAGAAAGATTAGGGTTTGAATTGGCAGAGACAATAAGGCAGACATATCAGGAAATTATTATGACATGTTCAAGGTGGGAGAGAAGATCATTAGAGGGTTTGTATAAAGGAAGTGCTGAGAAGTAAGCCTGGATAGAGGTGATTATTAGGTTTGGTACCACACTGAATGCCAGGCTGAAGAACTGGAACTTTATCTTGTGGTCCCTGGGGAGCCACTGAAGGGAGAGCTTGAGCAAAGGTCAGGGCTATGCATTAAGAAAGTCAATTTGCCCACCATATTTGGAATGGATTAGAGGGAGACAAGACAAGAGGTTGGGAGAATAGTTAGGAGGCTGTTGTATCATCCAGGGAAAAGGCAAAATGCCTGGAGTGTGGGGGTAGCCATCAGAATGGAGGCAGAAGGATGGGAGAGACTTTAGAAAGGTCGATAGAGAACACAGGCCAACAAAATAACCTATCCTTGTATTATGGAATATAGCAACGGGAGTCATTTAGAAGGCATTGACAGTGCTTATACTTCTTCAACAGGTTAAGTACAACTGAACTGTGCATCTAGTTTGCAAGAATCTTTAGTTAAAAATAGAAAATTACCAGATACTTCTAAAAATAGAAAACACAACCCAGGTGACTGCTTCTCTGGCCCACCCTGCTACCTCTCCTGGTAGCTGCCTCCCCAGCAGTGAGCTGAGGTCTTGTCCTCTATGTGATTCTGTGTCCTAAGGACCTTGATATATCACTCTCCTGTCCACATTGAAATTTATCTTACTGCTTGCCATTCACCAGAATTGATATGATTCTGATATTGAGATATCTGTCTCCATGGCGTGGTTGTGAGAAATCCTCTTTATGAAGGAATGAAAGAGCTTTTATTAAGCATTTACTAGCTTCTGAGCCCTAGGGATTCAAAGCAGGAGAGTCCCTGCCCTCAAGGAACTTACATTCTAATAACCGTAAAGCACTAATATAAATGTGAGCTGTTATTAGAAATGGCTTCTTCCCCTTTCCAAGTCTCACACCCTACATTGCAAAAAAAAAAAAGTCTTGATCTCTCCTCTGGAAATTATGCTATCGAATATGCATTTTTGGAGAGCAAGGGCAGGAGGGTATGGGGAGGAGGATGGAGGAAAGGATCATAGGAGTTTAGAAGTATTATAAAGAACTAAACGCTGTCTCTTCCCCCCTTTTCAGACACTGTGGTTCTTTAGGCCTCAATGGATCTGGTTATTGGGAAAGCACTACTCTTCCTCTTCCATACCCAGCTTGAGGGGTTATGACCCAGGATCCCCAGAAAGGGAGACAGCCTTACCATCGAAGGGGGAGGAGAGCTGAGGACTCTCAGGCTTCTGCCAGAGCTGCCGCAACCATGTATACCTTCCTCCCTGACAACTTTTCCCCAACGAAGACCAAGCCATCCAAGGAGCTAAAACCTATGCTGGGATCTGTGTTGCTAGGGCTCCTTCTGGTCTTAGCGGCTGTGATTGCTTGGTGCTACTACAGCACATCCCTCCGGAAGGCAGAGCGTCTTGGGGCTGAGCTGTTGGAACTCCGGACAGGAGGCTTCTCCATTCGAAACCAGCAGGGAGAGCAAGTGTTCCGTCTGGCCTTCAGCTCCGGGGCCTTGGACCTGGAGTCCTGTGCGCGGGAGGGAGACATCTTGAGTTGTACGCGCTCCACGGGAGGCCCCCTCAATTTCTTCATCCAGACGGTGCGGCCCAAGGACACCGTTATGTGCTACCGCGTGCGCTGGGAGGAGCTGGCCCCAACCCCTTCGGTGGAGCACACCATGTTCCTGGGTGATGTGCACTGGTATGGCGGTGCCGAGATGCGGACCCAGCACTGGCCCATCCAACTGGCTGGCCTCCAGGAACCCCAGCCCTTTGTCACCAGTGATGTGTACTCGTCTCGGGCTGCCTTTGGCGGTATTCTTGAACGGTACTGGCTGTCATCCAAAGCAGTGGCCATCAAAGTCAATGACTCAGTGCCTTTCCACCTGGGTTGGAATGCCACTGGGCGTTCTCTCCTGTTACAGGCCCGCTATCATGACACATCCTACAAGCCACCTGTGGGCCGTGAGCCCCTGCCCGAGCTCAGTTACCGTGTTTGCGTGGGTTCTGATGTGACGTCGATCCATAAGTACATGGTGCGACGTTACTTCAATAAACCGTCCAAAGTGCCAGCCCGAGAAGCCTTTCGTGACCCAATCTGGTCCACGTGGGCCCTCTACGGGAGAGCAGTGGACCAGGATAAGGTGCTGCACTTTGCTGAGAAGATCCGCAAATATCGCTTCAACTGTAGCTACTTGGAAATTGATGACATGTACATGCCGGCCTATGGAGACTTCACCTTTGACGAAGCCAAGTTCCCCAATGCCACAGAGATGTTTAGGAAGCTTCAGGAGGCCGGTCTACGGGTCACCCTGTGGGTGCACCCCTTTGTCAACTATAACTCATCCAGCTTCGGTGAAGGCGTGGAGCGGGGGCTTTTTGTCCGGGAGCCCACCGGCCGGCTGCCAGCCCTGGTGCGCTGGTGGAACGGCATCGGTGCGGTCCTAGATTTCACCAACCCAGCCTCCCGGGAATGGTTCCAGGGCCACCTGCGGAGACTTCGCACCCTGTACTCAATCTCCTCCTTCAAGTTCGATGCCGGGGAAGTGAGCTATCTGCCTCGGGACTTCAGCACGTTCCGCCCGCTGGCCGACCCCAACCTCTGGAGCCGGCGGTACACAGAGATGGCGCTGCCCTTCTTCTCACTGGCTGAAGTGCGCGTAGGCTACCAATCACAGAACATCTCTTGTTTCTTCCGCCTTATTGACCGCGACTCGGTGTGGGGCCATGAGCTGGGTCTGCGTTCCTTGATCCCAGCCGTGCTGACCATCAGCATGCTGGGTTATCCCTTTATCCTGCCTGACCTGATAGGCGGCAACGCCGTGCCGGGGCATACCGCTGGCGAGGGGGGTGGCGATACCGGAATCCCAGAGCGTGAGCTCTATGTGCGCTGGCTGGAGGTGGCGGCCTTCATGCCCGCCATGCAGTTTTCTATCCCACCTTGGCTTTATGACCAGGAGGTGGTGGAGATCGCCCGTAAATTTGCGGCCCTGAGGGCAGAGCTGGTGGCCCCTCTGCTCCTGGAGCTGGCTGGAGAGGTGATCGACACAGGTGATCCCATAGTTCGGCCTCTGTGGTGGATTGCACCTGGGGATGAAGCAGCCCACCGAGTGGACTCTCAGTTCCTTATTGGAGACACACTGCTTGTGGCACCTGTGTTGGAACCGGGGAAGCAGGAGCGTGATGTGTACCTGCCCGCAGGGAAGTGGCGCAGTTATAAGGGGGAGCTCTTTGTCAAGGCGCCCATCCTGCTCACTGACTACCCTGTGGATCTGGACGAAGTTGCCTATTTTACCTGGGTGTCCTAAACTTGCTTATTTAGAAACTTCATTGCTCAGAGACCCTGACCTCAGAACCTCGCTCTGAGTTCCTTACCCTAGATGCTTCACCACCACCACCCTCCAAAGACTGTTCCTTAGTCCATGCTTGAGTCCAGACCGTAATCCTGACCTAGAGACTCTCTTCTCCAACCCTTCCACTCACGGAGACCTTAATCCTGCCTCTGGACTCTCCCTTCTTCCCTTTCACACCTCCCTGAGAACCAGTAATTTTCCAGATCTATCCAGCTGCCATAACTCCATCTCCACATCCTCCCTCCCCGAGAGACTTTGGACTAGAGTCCTTGATTCTGACCTATCACCAGTATCTTCTGGACAAAACCTCAACCCCAGTCTTTTGGGGTATTTCTGGTGTCCCTCCTATAAGGTTTGTCTGAAAGCTTTTAGCACATACATTCACCCTTGTTCCTCTGAGACCAGTAGGGGAGAGGGAAGGGGAAGGTCAGTCCTTGTCACACCCTGTAGCCCTCCCCCACCCAAGAAAAAGTCATATGAAAGTCCCTCCACAGTTATAATCTGCATTCTCATGGCCCTTGCTAGGGCCCTGCTCCCAGTATGCAAGGCTTCAATCTCCTAAAACCCTCTCTCCCTTTGCATTCTGGGACTTGTTGTCTCCTTGGGTAGAGAGGCAAGAATAAACGTACAAAGTACCATAGACTATTAGAACTAGAAGAAAACTTAGTTGCCATCTAGTTTGAGAGATTAAAAAAAAAAAGTAAAGTATTGGAGGAGGAGAAGGTAAAGTGAGAATATTGAAGTTAGGGTAGGGAGTAAAATCCTGTTTCTAACTCCCAAGGGGATATGGGTTTTGTGATCTTGATCTCTTTCGGCCTGTCCTCACGCTCTTTTTCATTTCCCCCTTTTCTATTGGACTACTTAATGTTCCTCAGAGCCACACATGCTTGTGGCCCCAAGTCAAAGACAGGATGGGGAGCTTGAGGGGGTCAAAGGTCATCCCCCTCCTCATCCCCCCCCTTGACTTAGCTCCTCTTTGCACATGGTTGGTCATTAAAAGCACAAATAGGAGATCTGCCTGCATTGAAAGCAGGATGTCTCCTACCCCTCCCTACCTCCTGCTTAGCCTCCATCTCCCTGTTTCTCATCTGGGAGTTTCTCAGAACAAACTTGGGTAGGGAAGTGGAACTGAGCTATGGTGTCTACGAGGTGACGGGTCCTTCTCCCTTTTCCATTAAGTAATTCCAGCTACCACCACTTCAAATTCTGGTAGTATTCCTTATCTCTTCCTCCCTTTGATATAAGTCCCTCTGCCCACAAACAACCATAGATATTAAAACTGGAATGCATTTTAATGGTCATCTAGTTTGAGAGAATAAAAACAATTTAGAAAAGTAGAGGAGGGGGAGCAGGTGGGGTCGGAAGATTGAAGTTAGGATAGGAAATAACACTATTTCTGACTCCCAAAGAGGTTCCTTCAGCCCTTCCTCATACTCTTCCCTCCATAAGAAAGGACATGGGGCTACCATCCTGATCCCTCTTAAATCTTAGGCTCAGCTACACTCTCATAACCATGATCTTGAACACTTTGTCCATCACAACTGGCACCTAGGTTTGATCATGACTCCCACTGATGCCCCTCTGAGAATTGAGCCCAGATGGTAAATCTCTGAAACTCTGAAGCTGGCTCCTGGGTCCTCTTGCCTGGAAACATAGACTGAGATCCCTTCTCTTTGAGAGTGGGGGAATAATTAAGCTCCAACTGTGTAGTCTGCCTGACCCCAGCCTTAGTCCACCTCCCCTTCCCCTTTCCTGATGCCAATTTAGGAAGGAGTAGAGGTGACTGAACACAGACCTTGTGGCCAGAGATCTCAGGATATTCTAACTGGACTTGGAGTCACGGAGGGTCTTGTTCCCAAGCTATGGTCTGTCCATACTACACCCCAGGGGCAGGGCTAGCAAAGAGATGGGACAGAGTGGATCATATATCCTAATGCTGCACTGACCCCCAAGGCCTATCTGTGCAGCACTGCCCTAATCAGACACACAGATGGGTCAGGGATGCCTTAATGTGAGAATCACCCTGTGTGTATGTATGTATGTATGACCATGTGTGTATAAATGTGATTGTGAATCTCTATGTATATATCAATACCTGTCTCTTTCTCTGTGTGGCTGTGGATAGGGATGTCTACGGGGTAAGGTTTCTGTGTATGGCTATCTCTTCTGTGGCCAGGTATACATATAACTGACTAGTTCTGTGTAGTGATTATCTCTTTATGTAACTGGGTATCATGTGGATGGCTCTTTGTGACTGTCTTTGTGTGGGTATGTATCTATGCTCAAGGATAAATGTCTGGGGCAGGGGCTAGATGTGGGTTATATTCATGCCTAGGGTGGACTATATGTCTGCAAGTGAAACTTTATTTGTGAAATGGTTGGTTTTTGGGGAGGGATAGGGAAGGTCCCGGATATCTCTATGTGGTTATGCATATGACTGGGTATTTGCTGGTATATGAATGTGTGTGTGAGGGAGGTGTCTAGCTATTTGTGTGGAGGGGTGAGAATACCTATGGCAGTGGAACTGGGTGTCTGTGACTCTCTGTGCCTATGCGTGTGTGTGTGTGAGAGAATCTGGCTGGGTAGCTTTGTGTCTCTGTGTGGCTGAGTATCTTTATCTCTAGTCATACTTTCCTGTATCTAGATCTCTTTGTGTATATGATCTGTGTGTGTGTGTGTGTGTGTGTGTGTGTTTGAATGACTTTCTCTTTGGCCAGCGTGTATGTATGTGTAGCTTTGCATCTGTGCATGTGTGTATGGCAATTCAGCCAGTCAACAAACATTTATTAAACCTTTACTTTGTACCAGGTTAAGCCCTAAGGATGAAAAGGAAAGGAAAAAAGAATCCCTTCAAGGATTACATATTCTTTTCTATATTATTATTAATTTTATTTTTTCAATTAATAAGCATTTATTTCTTCTGTCTTCTACTTCCCTCAGTCCTCAGCGACAAAAAAAAAAAAAAAGAAAAAGAAAAACCCCATATGACAAGTATGTATAGTCAAGCAAAGCAAATTTTTTTTCATTGACTATGTCCAAAGTTTGTCTCATTCTGCATCTTGGGTTCATTACCACTACCAAGAGGTGCTTCAGCTTTTGGTCTTCTGAAATCATGGATTGTTATTGCATCAACCAATTCTAAAGCCTTTCAGAGTTCTTTTTCTTAATGTAATTTTACAAATCACTGCCTTAGTTCTCATTTCACTCTGCATCTGAAAATATAGATCTTCTCCAAATTTCTTTGAAACTGTCAATTTCTTCATTCCTTATAGCGTAATAATATCCCATTTTTTTTTTTCTTTTTTAAGCAATCGGGGTTAAGTAACTTGCTCAAGGTTACATGGCCAGTTATTTCTGGATGTGGTGCTGAGTGTCTGAGCCCAGGATTCGATCTCCAGGTCGTCCCAACACTGGAGCTGGTACTCTTACTCGCTGAGCCACCTGGCCGCCCCTATCCCATTGTTCATATACCATCATTTGTTTAGACATTCCCCAATATTTGGGCACCTCCTTCGTTTCCAAGGTTTCATTTTTGGGTTTGTTTGATTTTTTGCTACTATGAAAAGAACTGCTGTAGATATTTTTGTACATATGGGTCCTTGTCCTCTTTTATTTTGGGGTATCTCTGGGGTATATACCTCATAATGGTATAACTGGGTCAAAGGATATGTGCAAATTAGTGACTCTTTGAGCATCATTCCAAATTGTTTTCCACAATGGCTGGACCAATTTATAGCTCTATTTACAACACATTAAAGTCCCTGTTTCCCTGCAGCTCCTCCAACATTTGTTATTTTCTGCTTTTGTCATCTTTGTCAATCCAGTGGGTGTGAAGTGGGACTGGAGAATTGCTTTAATTTTCATTTCTCTAATTCTCAGTTATTTGGAGCACTTTTCATAGGGGTGTTGATAGCTTACATAAAATAAAATAATATTTTTAAAACACTTAACACAGTGCCTGACATATAGGCACTATATAAATTATTATTCCTTTGAATGCCCTGTCATATCCTTTGACCACTTATCTATCAGAGAATGGTTCTTGTTTTTATAACTTTGAATCAGTAAGGAACTCATATTATAATAAGGGAGAAAACATTAAAATTCTTATGTAAATATAAGCTAGATGGAAGGCAATCTGGGAAGAGGAGACACTAGCAGTCAGTGGGACCAGGAAACGCTGCCCCAAAAGGTGGTATTTGAGGAAAGGGAATCTTTGTGTCAAGCACTGTGTTAAGTGCTTTACGAATATTATCCCATTTAGAAATACCCTCACGGGGTGGCTAGGTGGCATAGTGAATAGAGCACCGGCCCTGGAGTCAGGAGGAGTTGAGTTCAAATGTGGCCTCAGACACTTAACACTTACTAACCATGTGACCTTGGGCAAGTCACTTAACCGCAATTGCCCTGCCCTCCCCCCTCCAAAAAATTTTTTTTAATTTAGAAATATCCTCACAATAACTCTGCAGGGTAGTTGTTATTATCCTGATTTTACAGTTGAGGATACTGAGGTTAAGTGACTTGCCCAAGGTCACATAGCTGATACACATCTGTGGCCAGCTTTGAATTCGTGTCTTCCTGATTCCAAGTCTAGCATTCTATCCACTGTACCCCGAAGCTGCCTGAGCTGAGACTTCAAGGAATCCAAGCAAACAATGTAGAGATGAGAAAGGAGAACATTCCAGGCATGGGAAACAAGTCAGTGAAAAAACATAGGAAAGGGAAACAGCATCATAAGCAAGGAACAGTCCAATGTGGCTGGATCTTGGAGTTATTAGAGGGATGTAAAGTGTAAAAAGACTGAAAAGGTAGGGATAGGCTTGGTTTTAGAGAGTTTTGGATGCAAAAAGAGCACTTTATATTTGATTCTGGAGGGTATCTTCATACTTGTGTGTGTCTATGGCTGTATGGCTACATATCTTTGTATGTGGCCGCATATCCCTGTGTATGTCTGTACAAGGCTTTATTATCTCTGTGTACCTGTATGGCTCTGTGTGTGTGTGAGACTGACAATGTTTTCATATCTGTATGACTGAGAATATGTTTTCGTAGCTATATATGTATAGCTACATATTTCTGCATGTGTGAGGGAGAATGTGCTTTTGTATCTGTATGCATGTCTATATGGCTACATACTTCTGTGTGTGTGTGTGTGTGTGTGTGACTGAGAATGTCTCCATATCTATATGTATGTATGGCTACATATTTCTGTGTGTGTGTGCCTGCCTGAAAATGTGATTTTATATCTGTATGTGTGTCTGTAGGGCTACATATTTCTGTGTGTGTGAGACTGAGAATGTGTTTTCATATCTGTGTGCGTCTATATGTCTACATTTCTCTGTGTGTGTGTGTAAATGTAAATGTCTCTCTGTGAAGTTGTGTGCCCCCTGCATCTTTGGAATAAGCACAACCTCTCCATGGTGCTTCCTTCCACTAACCACAGACCCTGAAGGAGGAAGGATTTTCCTTTAGGGAGGGGTTTCATTGGGTCTGTGATTGGGGGTGGGGACGTTAGTTGGGAAAGGGAGGGAAGGGATTCATGGGCTATGTTGTAGCTCAGGTTTGAAATAAATTACCCTTTGAGATCTTCTTGTCTCCTGCTTCCTTTCTCCCAACACAGAACTGACACAGAATTGTGAAGCTCTTGGAATGGGAAAGTTGGTTAGATTTCAGGTACACAGTACTGTTACTCAATTCAATTTGACTGAGCAGTTGATCAACAAGCATAATGAATGCCTACCAAGGGAGATAGAAATACAAATGAGACATTGTTCCTATCTAGAGATTTGAGAGGTTGATAATCTTGGTGAGGTATGACAATATGTTGTTTTCCAGTCATTTCTCAGTGGTGTCTGACTATTCATGTCCCCATTTGGGGTTTTCTTGGCAAAGATACTGGGAGTGGTTTGCCATTTCCTTCTCCAGCCCATTTTGCAGATGAGGAAATTGAGGCAAATGAGGTTAAATGACTTGCTCAGGGTCACACAGCTATTAAGTGTCTGAGGCCAGATTTAAACTCATGAAGATGAATCTTCCTGATTCCAGGCCCAGGGGTTCTTTGCACTGCACCAACTACCTGACCTATCACAATATACAAGAAAGGATAATTTGATTTAAGGCAGTATATGAGGTGGTGCATTTAAATCTAACCTCACACACTTACTAAAACTGTGTGACCCTGGGCAAGTCACTTCATTGCTGCCTGCATTTAAAAAAAAAAAACCCAGGAAATGGAAATGGCAAATCACTGTAGTATCTTTGACAAGAAAACCCCGTGGACCAACTGTCTATGGGGTCATGAATAGTCAGATGCAACTGGACAATGACAAATAATTATTGTTAGATGAGAGGAACAATGTTTTGTAGGATTTAGAGGGGATTCAGGGCAGGGGGACAGGCGTGAGGCAGCGTGGCCAGGGAAGACTTCATGCAGGAGATGAGATTTGACTAAACAAAGACAAGGACAGGGAGGGCATGAACAAAGGAGGCAGCAGTGGGCATTTTATTCACTAGAAACAATGAAGATATGACCTAAGTAGGGTGCAGAGCCATGAATTAAAACTAGAAAAGGGAATGGACAGTCTTGCCTAAACCCAGATCCTCTATAATACATCAAAACAGTAAGAAGGGAGTGTGCTTAATATATGAAATATCCACAAAAATGGGGTGAGGAGAAGGAAAGAAATCCTTACAAAGAAGACCTCATGGAAAAACCAGCAGACTAAAGAAATGCTTAAGCCAAAAAAGATGACCTAATACAAAGAACAAATACCACGGGGTCAAAGTAAAAATCAGGACTTGAACAGAATAAACAAGACCTGGGAAGAAATTAACACAAGAATTCAATAAACCAAGAACAAAAACAACCATGGAAGTACTCCATATTTGATAAGGACTGCTAGGAAAATTAGAGAGCAGCTTTGCAGAAAGCAGGTTTAAACCAGCATTTGTACTATAAACCCACAAAGCCCCCAAAGGATATATAGTCTAAATATAAAAGGTAACATGATCAAGAAAAAAATTAGAGAAGTGAAAAAAGCATCTTTCACAAAAATGACTGAGAGAAAAATTCACAACCAAATGAAGAACAGATTTCACACACAAATAGATAATTTCATTTATATTCGATTACAAAACAGGCAAACAAAATGTAGGTGGGATGAGAAAAGCTGTCAAGTGGGGGAAAGGAAGTCCCTGGATCAAATATTTCTGATACACATTGTATATTCAAGATATGTTGTGTGGGTGGGTGTAGTTATATATACATACATATGTGTGTGTGTGTATATAATTGCTGAAAATATGTGAAGCTAAGAGTCATTCCTCAGTAATAATGGCCAAAGAATATAAGCAATTTTCAAAGACATGCAAACTATGTACAAGCCTACTAAATCACATCCTCCAAATCAATAGCATTAAAAGAAATACAAATTAAAACCACTCTGAGGACTCATCGAATTGGAAGTGCTATGAAGAAGACTGTGAAACCAATATAGCATTGACAGAGCTGTGAATTTAGCCCAACCAATCTGGAAAATGATTTGGAATTATGGAAGAAAAATTACTAAACTTTTCATACTTTATTTATATTTGCATACAACATTGCTTGTAGGCACATACCTAAGGAGGTTTGAAGACAGAAAGGGTCCATATATACCAAAATATTCATAGTATCGTTTCTTGTGGTAGCAAAAAAACCTAAAAATAAATGAAGTGTCCATATTTTTGGGAGCCGTTGAATTATGGGATGAAATGGAATATTGTTATGCTATAATAATTCAAAGGAAGAATTCAGAGGAACTTGGGAAGATTTGTATGAATTAAGAAAGCAAAGAAGGCAAAACCAATATACATGACCCACAGTAATATGAGTGAAAATATTAAGAAATATCTGGGGAAAACTAGGTAATGCAGTGGATAGAGCATGAGCCCTGGAGTCAGGAGGACCTGAGTTCAAATCCAACCTCAGATACTTGACATTTACTAGCTGTGTAACCTTGGGCAAGTCACAACCCCAATTGCCTCACCAAAAAAAAAAAAAAAGGAAGGATGAAAAGAAATATCTGAATTTGGATTAAATGCAATTACCAATATTGGTTTTAGAGGACTAATTATAAACTACACATCTCCTCTCCAGAGAGAGGCTGTAAACTACAGTTATGGAATATTGCCTATGTTGTCAGATATGGTTGCTGTGATGGCTTATTCTGGCTAACTTGTTTGGTTTTTTTTCCCTTGAGGGAAGGTTCAGTTGAAGTTTATTGGAAAGCAACAGTGCTTAAAATACAAAGCATGACTATAATATTACATAGGGAAAATTCTTAGTAAACAAAAAAGGAGAAATTTCTAGAAGAAAAGAATAATACTGAAATAATAATATTGAGAATTGAGAATGGAATAATCCACCAGGGTAATTTAGATGCTTAATAAAATAGCTACAGGAAACTCTAAGGAGTATGGAAAATTATTTTTCTTAGTAATCATTACCTTGGAGACTCAGAACTTCCTTCATCCCCCTTTCTTCCAATGTTCAGTTTCTTGTTCAGGAGGAAATTAAGATCTAATCTAAATGGGTCTATTCCTGCTTATTGTGTTACCCAGACTGGTCTGAAAAAATGCTGATTCCTCACTATTGTCAAGATTCCTCCCTACTGATGTCTCTAGTGACCTAAGTCATGTACCCCAAGACCTTCACTTTAATATAGCCCACCTCCCAGTGTGTTGACCAATTAAAGTTGATTGACATCCCTTGAGGACACCTGCTTTTTGAGGGACGTATAACTCTGTGCCCCCAACCCCCAAATCTAGCCAGTTCTGGACTGGCTCTCTTAGAGGGACCCAGTTCTGGACTGTAACTCCTATGCAATCAATGCATGTGTGTCACCAGCTTGAGAGAAATTAAAAATATGAACACAATCTAATTTTGTTTGTCATTTTCTTAGAACAAACTCTGCAAGGTTGATGTGAGAAATACTTGAGTTGATGAAGAAGAATTGGAAAGGACCATTTGGAGCATAGGGTAGAAAAAAATCTTAATAAATCAGCATTATTTTAAAAAAAGAGAGAATGACAGAATCCTAAAATTCAGAAATGGTACAACAAATGTTAGAGCAAAATTAAAAACAAAACTGGAAGAACACAAGTTGTCTACAATCAAAACAACTAACTGAAACTGAATGAAACAAATCAGAATTTTTAATTTCCCAGCAACATAATGAAACAAAAGACCTAACTACCATATTTCAGAAAATCATACTAGAAAATTGCCAAGAAGTACTGGAATAGAAGGCAAAATCTGGATAAATAGAATTCACATGACACCGTTAGAAAGGAACCCCAATTTTAGCTTACTGAGAAGAAACTCAGTCTCCAAGTTCCAGTTTCAGTATCAAAGAAATCATCTTGCATGCAACCTAGAGTAGGCAATTCATATATCAAGGAACACTGGGGCAAATCATACAGTACAATTATAAATGAAAGAAACTGCCAGATGCCAGCACAAACTGATATAAACTGAAAAGAAAGCCAGCTCGCATTCTCAAAATAACATATCTTGCAAATAGTGAACATATTCCTTCATAGAAAAATATAAATTTTCACTGAGGTCACTTAATCTCTCTCTTTTTTAAAAGGTTTTATTGATGCCTGTTGTTTTTATACCACATGTAGCAAATAATCCCTATGCTATGTAAACAATTCCAAAAATTGTGAGTTACTGTGCCAAATTCTAGATATAAAGTGTGTATATAAACATTGTTCTGCCCTCCTCTCTAAAGTACTGTCTCTTTCCTTGTAACAAAGGAAAACAGTTAAGCAGAGATATAGACAACTATGTTTGAGAATGTGCTACACTCTGCTCTTATGATTCCCCACTTTTTAGCCAAAAGAAGGGAGGTGTGTTTCATTTGTTGTCTGGGAACAGGATTGATTGGCCATTATAATTACTCAGATTCCTTTTTAATGTTCTTTTCATTTACATGATTATGATCATGTCCTTTTCATCCTTGTTCCTAAGAAAACCAAAGATGAAAAGGACCTTTCATATTCAAACTCAGTAAGCAAAGTAGGAAAGCAATACTGCTGATGAGGATGAACAGGAAGTGCTTGAAGAGACCAGTGTGGATATACAGATAGCAACCAACTCAGATTTTTTGGGGGGGAAGGGAAGAAAGCAATTGGGGTTAAGTGACTTGCCCAAGATCACACAGCTAGTAAGTGTTAAGTGTCTGAGGCCAGATTTGAACTCAGGTCCTCCTGACTCCAGGGCTGATGCTCTATTCACCTAGCCACCCCACCAACTTAGATTTTTTTAAAAAGATATGAACAGGAAATGGAAGCAAGGGTGGTAACAGCTAACAGGTTGAACACAAAAGCATTACATGTTTCCATAAGAACAGTATCTGGAGTGCTAAGGAAGAACTAAGGACAACCAAAAAGGGATGTGTTTAGGTTTTTAACTATATTGGGGAAAAGTAGAGTATCAAAGAAGGGACAGGACTAAAACTCCAGGTGGATGAGATAATGATATATGACAACAAGAGAGGACAGAATTGCTCGATTCTTATTTTGCTTCTGATTCCTCTATCAAGGAGAACAACTTTTGGATGAGAAAAGTCATGAAAAAATGACTACCCAACCAAAAGGAGATAGTAAGATAGCACTGTGATGCCTTTGATGATTCTAGTCACTTAGCCCAGATGAACTACTTTTTCAAATTCTGCAAGAACTTGTGGATGGGGTTGCTGAGACACCGTTGGTGATATCTGAAAGATCATGGAGAATGATCCCTAATGTTCTAATTCCCACTGCACTCCTCCAAAGGAATAGAATAGAATCTGCAAACTATAGACCAATGATCTTGATTTCAAATCTTGGTGAATTCTAGAATGTCTTATTAAAAAGATGGTTAGTAAACAATCAGAAGAGGAAGCAGTGATCACAAACAGGCTTCCTCAATAATAGGTCAATAATAGGTCATCTCAGACTAACCTTGTTTTCTTTTATAAGCCATGGTTCAAAGTTTATGTTGCGTAAGACTCTCCTTGTTGGTGGCATATTTGCAATGGAAAAATACTGGAAGTGTTTCTGATATGATCCATATAATATCTGTAATATAATATAATAAAGGTAACATAGTACTAAAAAGGTTACCTATAGTGATGAGAAGGAAAAGAAATTAAGGGGGCTAAGTATAAGCAAAAAAAAGGGAGCAAAATTAGTTCTATTGGTAGATAGAGAATTACTAACAAAAGGAAAAAACTCTAGAGGATCAACATAAAGTGGGACACAGAATCTTCAATAAAGTAGAAGATACAAAATAAATTTGCTAAAATAACAAGCAACCTGTTTTGCTAACAAAAAGCCAAGAGGAAGAGAAATTTTATTCACAATAGTAAAACACTTAAGTGTCTGAGAGTTAAGATAGCCTACTAATATATAAATGAAATTTTAAGTCTTCACATACGAAGTAAAGGAAAACCTAAATAAATAGAGTAATATTCAATATTTATGTTGCCATAGGCTGTATAGTAGCAATGATAATATTGTCTCAATCTCTAGATTTAGTGCAATGTCAATCAAATTATCAAGGGAATATTTTATAGAATTTGGCAAAGTAATAAGAAAATTCATATGGAGGAACTAAGGGTCAAGAATATCAAGAGAGGGGTGGCTAGGTTACCCAGTGAATAGACCACTGACCCTGGAGTCAGGAGGACCTGAGTTCAAATCTGACCTCAGACACTTAACACAAAAACTAGCCATGTGACTGGGCAAATAACTTAAACCCAATTGCCATATTTCCTCCCTCCAAAATATATATATATATCGAATATTTTAAAAAGTGGCCTTGGCATTACCAGATACCAAATTATATTACAAAACGGAAAAGTTGATCAGTGAAATATCTTCTGTTGAAGCAGATATATACACTAATCTAGTATTTTATCATTGCAAGAACACAAATTTTTATTCAATATGAACTGCTTAGAAAATTATAAAGCAGCTTGACAGACAATAATCTTATACCACACAACACAATTAATTCCAAATGAATAAACAATAAAAATATTAAAAAGTTTTATCATACAATTAGAAAGGGACAGGAAGTCATCTCTTTCACAACTGTAGATAGGAAAGGGATTAATAACCAAGTATGGCACAGAGATTTAAAAGACAAAATAAAGAATTTCAGTTATATAAAGTTATAAAGCTTCTAAACAAATAGAATCAATATAATTAGAATTAGCAGAGAATATATGGATTCTGAAAAAAAATCTTTGCATTAAATATCTCTGATGAAGTCTGACAGCAGAAATCTATTCAAAACTGACCCTTATCTATAAGACTTAGAACCATTCCTTCAATAGTTACATGGTCAAAAGATATGAATAATTTTCTAAAGAAATACAAATTTTCAACAGTCACCTAAAGAAGTACTCACTAATAAGCAGGGAAATGAAAATTAAAACAATTCTGAGGAATCATATCTCACAACCATAATATTAGCAAAGGTGAGAAAATTAGAAAAATATGCTGTTGAAGTGGCTATGACCTTCCCTCAGGAAGATAAGCATACCAATTTGCTGCTGGTAGAACTGTGAATTTGGGTAACCCTTCTTGAAGACAATTTGAAAATATGCAACAACAAAAAAATACTAAAATGTCCATACCTTTGACTCAGAGATTCCATTATTGGGTTTATATTTTTAAGGAGGCTAATGGCAATAATATAATTATATCATATGTGCAAAAATAGTCATAACAGCATTATGCATAAAAACAAATAAAAAAAAACAAAACAGATGCCCTATGATTAAAGAAGTTTATGAATGCATAAGGAGAATGAATGAAGCCTGGAGTGATATCTAAGCAAGGAAATGGAAGAACCATTATGTGGCCTTGATTCAAGAGCAGGGTGCTATATAAAGAAAGCCAGATTTGCAGTCACTTGGGTTGAAATTCCAGTTTCTTCAGTGCAGTACCTTGGACAGATCATTTTACTTCTATAGGCCAATTTCTTCATATTATTTCACACCTGGAGCACCCCTCTCTAAAATGTAACCCATACCCGAATAGCAACCCTAGATTCAAGGTACTCTATGGGTCCAACTTATATACCCCCTAATGTGTTTATTTTTCTCTAGTCAGTCAAAAGACGCATTTAATTCACAATGATGTTGCAGTTACAGAATTTGCGATAGAACACTTGCTTGGCATGCTTCCCTCTATCCAGCTGGATTACAATAGTTTCAGTGATGTGTCCATAGTATCCTGTTTGCATATATCGTTCTTCTTTTCCTGGGCTTTCCTGGTCTCTGCTGGTTTTGTGTAGTCCCTGGTGGTCCTTTTGATCTGTTGAGCTTTCCTTCCTGCCATTATTTTCTGGGCTTATTTCTTTAGGACCATCTAAGTCATCTTATCTTCAGTCTGCTAGAGTATGGCACCTCTCCCTGATAAAGTCAGGCAGGCAGCTCTTTAATCATAGCCACTAACAAAAATCATAGCTAACAAAAGCTAGGCAGAGTGTTCTCAGGCTAAGACATGCTGTTGTTTAGTCATATCCAACTCTATGTGACGCCATGGACTTTTGCTCCTGGGGTTTTCTTGGCAAAGAACTGAGGCAAATAGGGGTTAGGTGACTTGCCCAGGATCACATAGCTAGTAAGTGTCTGAGATCACATTTGAACTCACATCTTCCTGACTCTAGGTTTGGTGCTCTATCTACTGTGTTGCCCAGCTGCCCAGACCAATATTAGATCCTCCTCCTCCTCCTCCTCATCACCATCTCCTCTTCCTCCTCCTTCTCCCAGTCTGTGTGGAGATCAAAGTCTTTTGCTATAAATTACCATCTAATTTTAAGCTAGATGGCTATTTGAGGCACTCCCCAGATCTTTTCTGTATTACCATGCAAATGCAAAACAAGAGATGGACTAGAGAAACAAGGTTAATGCTCCAAACCTGCCTAGTCCAATGCTCCTGTCTCTTTTGGGCATATCTCTCATCAACGGAGCCTGGTTGCTTGTAAATCTCAGTTGACTGAGATTCACATAAAAGGAGGGCGTTGAATTAGATGACTTCTAAATTCTCTTCCAGCTCTAAACCTATAATTCTAAATGAGGCAGAGTGAAGGAGCCAAAAGAATAATATACTAGTGCTTACAATACCACAAACAAAGACAACACAAAGACACAGAAGGTCAATTAAATGGAGAGTGTTGGTCCCAAAGTAGCTAAGTAAAAGCCTATATTCTTTTTGCCTTTAACAATCAATACCAAGTTATTTAATTTAAATCACACAACCTCCCCCCCACCCCCACCACACAAAGTGGAAAGTGACATGTGTTATCAGTTTCAATGACTCTTTTAGGTGGTTTTGCTTAACTATTTTCCTAGAAATGTACTTTGGTAGTGGTGAGGATACAGAGTTCTCTGGGGGTTTGGTAGGAAGTGTCTGTTATATCAAAAACAAAATGTATTTTTAAATGAATAAATGATAGAAAGGATTTTTTTAAATGTCAGAAAGGCTTTTAGCTTTTCTGAAATACAATTTCCTCATCAATAAAATGGTGATAATAATACCTGCCCTATCTCCCTAACAGGTTGGTTGTGAAGAAAATGCTTTGTAAATTGTCAAGTGCTATATAAATGTGATCTATTATTAAAGGAAGGCTTGGGCCAGACAGACACTCATGTTTCCTCTCCTCTTCTTTATCTTCCCTTTTCACAGTCTTCTCTTAGGAAAGGCTCTTAGAAATTTCATTCATGCTATAGGAATTCAGAGGCAGGACCAAGGGATACCCTTTCATTCCTTTGGCTTAAGGTTTTAATTCCTATTAATATGCAAAACTCTAATGGTGGAATTTCCAGTGTCAGTGAATAGGTTGCTAATATATTGAAGCCTTCCTGATTGCTATTTGCCTAGATATAAGGCTGGCTCAAACTAACAAAAATAGGGATGTAGAGACACAGAGGATTTGTAGAGACAAGGGATAGAGAGAGATTATGTATATATGCATAAACACAAATGGGAAGTACACTGATCCTGGCACAGTCATGTACCATCTGGCACAGAAAAATGCATTGGCATACATGGACAAGTAGATGGGAGGGAGTATTGGGGGGGGGGGTAGAGGAATTGTCTAACCCAACTCTCTTGTACAGATGCAGAAACATGTGTGGGAATAGTCAGTAAACATGTGTATGTATAAGTGGCAAATATGTATATGTATACTTATATATGTAACCTCTACATATATACATATGTGTATATGTGCATTATATATACACATGTGTATATATACATACATATACAAAAAGTATACACAGTAATACACACAATAGATGTCTTTTCTCCAAGGCTGAACAAAGCTGTCCTTCAAAGTCCGGGCTAATGGGCAGGGCTGGCTTTCCTGGGCTTTGAAGTTCTACTGGCTTGGGCTGCCGTGTAGAAAAGGGCCTGCTTGGTGGTGAGGAGGGCACATAATGGGACTCTCTTCTTTTCACCTTTCCAGGGCCTCTGAGTGTAGCTGGTAAAAAAAATACTCACTTCATGTTCCATCTGCATTACTAAAAATAACATCTCTAGGGGGTCAAGGGGCCAATCTAGTGATAAGGCACACTAGGGATCACGGAACATTTTTAGGGCAAATTTTTTACTCTCCAGATGAGAAAAATGAATCCCAGAGAAAGGAAGTGACTCGGAATCCAGTTCTCCTGACTCCCAATTAGTTGCGCTCTTTCTCCTAGACAGTCATTCTCCATGAACTCCCTTAAGCTCTATTCTACACCTTTTCCCTCCCATGGGAGGAAATGTGGATTTATCCTTTTCTTCTGCCTCTGACTTCCCCCAGCTACACCTATCGCCTCCAGCTGAGATAACAAGGGTTAGGGGGCCCTGTCCTCAGGATGTCTTTCCATTCATGAAACATTTCCCACTTTGGGGATCTGGACTTCTGGGACCCAGGGAAAGAAAGTGAGTGGTTTATAGTTTAGTCACAGAGATAAGGCACACATATGGAACAGAAAAGAACACAGGACACCCCATGATCTAAGTTTCTAAGATTTTCTCAGACCAGAGTTCAGAGATGGGAGATGATAATGTGGGCTAGAAGTGGTACAAATAGGCTTCATAGAAGAGATGGAAGTTAAACTTGACCTTGAAGGAATGTTGAGTAGAACTTGGATGTTCAGGGGGAATGAGGATGTATACTGACAGAATAACCAGGTGTAACTTGGGTTTTCATGATGGTCAAAACTGTGACAGTTTGTCATTCACAATAGAGGGCCCATGTTCATAGAACCGGGTTAAGAATGCATGTGGTAAAGTAAATTTAGATTATGCTTTTTTTTCCCCTGAGAGCTTAACATTATGTTTGGGTGATGTGTAATTAAGCTACAATTATATCTTTCACTGTGGATATGCAATCATTGGTTATAGGAAAAATGTTAGAGTTAATTTTTAAAAGTGTAGTGCTAAAATGAAGATGCCCATTCACTGGGAAATGGCTGAACCAATTGTGGTATATGATTGTAAGAGAATTTTATTGAGCTCTAAGAAATGACAAACAAGATGAATTCAGAAAAACCTGGAAAGACATACATGAACTGATACAAAGTGAAGTGAGCAGAACCAGGAGAACATTGTACACAGTAACAGAAATATTGTATGATAAAGAATTGTAAATGACTTGGCTATTCTCAGCAATATAATGATTCAAATCAGTCCCAAAGGACTCATGATGAAAAATGCTATCAACCTCCAGAGGAAAAACTGATGTCTAAATACAGACTGAAGCATGCTATTTTTCTCTTCCTTCCTTCCTTCCTTCCTTCCTTCCTTCCTTCCTTCCTTCCTTCCTTCCTTCCTTCCTTCCTTCCTTCCTTCCT
>NW_027186354.1:261999-271827 GCF_028583685.1 Petaurus breviceps papuanus | reverse complement strand
CCTTCCTTCCTTCCTTCCTTCCTTCCTTCCTTCCTTCCTTCCTTCCTCTCTTCCTTTCCTTCTTTCTTTTTGGGTCTTCTTACACAAAATGACTAATATGGAAATGTTTTACATGACTGCATATATATATATATACATATATATATATATATATAACCTTTATCAGATTGTGTTTACCAACTCAGGGAGCAGAGAGGGGAGGAGGAAGAGATGGAATTTGGAACTCAAAACTTTAAAAAAGCAATGCATGTTAAAGATTGTTTTTACATGTAATTGGGGAAGGGGAATAAAATATCTATTTTTTAAAAGTGAAGTGCTACATGAAGGAAGACAGAGGGAACAAGGATTAGAAGTCAGAATGCCCACATGAATGTGAAAGGAGGGACCCAAAGAACCTAACTTGACCTAGAAAGGAAGGTGAATTATGAAGGAGGATGAAGAAATAGCATCTCTTATCCACTCTACTTCAACTCCTCTCAAACCTGGAGTCTGAGATAACCCCTGAGGATATGATCTTTCTAATTACATACCCCAAAGCTGGAGCATCCCACCCAAAGTGGACCCAATGATACCAGTCTATCATGGTGCCCTAAACTTTGCACAAACAGTACACTCCTTCCTTTATACAGTCATTCATTGACCTAATATTTGGGAGACATCTTGGTGTACTGGGAGGGCACTGGATGGATAGGCAGTAGACCCAGGTTCTAGTCATGGTTTTGCCAACTGTATGACCTGGGGCCTGAATCTCTCCAGGGAGAGATAGACAAGATGACTCTAACATGCTGAGATTTCTACTATGAACAGAGCCCTGTGCAGGATACAAAGGTGAGGGCACCCTAATCCCTGCCTTCCCAGAGCTCAAAGTCTAGAATGTGGGAAGTCCTGGAAGTGGTGTCTATAGAGCAAATGTTTGAAAAAGCATTCAGTTTTAAGTAACCAGAAGACTTTGTCTCTTCATTTTCAGCAGGTATAGAGGGCAAAGGACATATTCCAGTTTACAGATAAGGAAGGTGAGACCCAGAGAGTTTAAATGACTTGCCTCAAATCATTCAGTAAGAGGCAGTTAGGAGACTGCTAGTTCTGAAATCAGAGGACCTGGGTTTGAATCTTAAGCCTGCCCCTAACTATTGGTGTGACTTTCTAGTCACTATCTCACTGTGCCTCAGTTATATAATCTATAAAATGGTGAGACTAGTCTAGTGCTCTTTAATGTTCCTTCCAGCTCCAGATCTATGATGTTTAATAAATAACAGAAAAGCCAATCCTCTTAGCCTGAATTCATTCTACTTTATGGCTTAAAAAATCTTATTTTGGGGGCAGCTAGGTGATGCAGTGAATAGAGCACCCGCCTTGGAGTCAGGAGGACCTGAGTTCAAATCCAGCCTCAGACACAACACAAAAAACTAGCCATGTGACCTTGGGCAAGTTACTTCACCCCAATTGCCCTACCTTTCCCCCTACAAAAAGCAAAAAAAAAAAGTCATTTTTAAAAGTTGGGAGTAAACTGAGAAATTGCTTTTGTAAAAACAATCAAACCCTTGACTTATCTTTGGTAACTCTAGAGAGAGGATGATACAGGTAGTTCACAGGGTGCAAGTTGGAGTCTTGAAAGGGTTAAAAGTCAGAAACCCTGGGTTCAATTCCCCACTCTGCTTTTTACTCATGTGGCTTTAGTTAGGCACGTCACTCAGCCTCTCCGAGCGCCCATTCTTTAATTTGTAAAATTAAGATACTGCTCAATCTCTCAGATCCCTTCTAGCTATGATTTTCCAATTGGCTTGCTTGTTATCAAACCTACAGAAACATACTGGAGAGCAGACCACCAGGTGGTGCTAGAAAGACATAGCATTAATATCTCAGCCCTTGGAGCCTCCGGAGGATGCTTCTTCATCATCAACAAATACTTCCTGATGACCTACTGAGGTGAGGAGCCTGAACAGATAAGGAGGGCCAGACACAGAGAGTTCAAGTAACTTGAGAGGAGGCCAAGGGGTAGAAGAGCCTGTCTCTTGGAGAACTGAAACCTGCAGAAGATGCTTGGAGGAATTAGCTGTCTAGTAGTATATGACACATCCATTTATTCATTTGTTTGTTCATTCTTTCATATATACACTCAAAAACATTTTTAAAGTGCATGCTTTCTACCACCATTTCCTATATCAACACTGTCTCACACGAAGATGTGGCTCTTCTCCTTCTCCTTGTACAAGTGAGGCCATTCTATCCCATCTTCTCCAGTCTATTGCACCCTCTATCATCCACACCTGTCTCACTGATACTCAATCCCTCCCTGTCTAATGGCTGCTGGTCTATTGCCTACAAAGATGCTCGTGTCTCCCCCATCCTCAAAACCCCTCACTTGATGCATCCATTTCCACTAGCTACCATTTCATTTCTCTTCTCCCTGTTGTTAGCTAAACTACTCCAGAAACCCATCGACAACAGGTGCCTCCACTTCCTTTCCTCTCACTTTCTTCTTAACTCAGTCTGGATCCCAACCACGTCATTCAACAGAAACTTCTCCTTCCAAAGTCACTAAGGATCTTTTAACTGCCAGATCAAGTGGACTTTTTTTCCCCAAACGTCATCCTTCTTTACTGCCTTTTTGGCACTTCCCATCACCCTCTTCTCCTTGATAGCCTCTTTTCTTTAGATTTCTTTGACACTGCCCTGTCCTGACCCTCCTCCTCATTATCTAACTGGTCCTTCTCATCTCCTTTGCTGGATTTCAATCCAATCACTCATACCTGCTGACCGTTGGTGTTTCACCAGACTCTGTCCTGGGCCGCCTTCTCTTCTTTCTCTATACTGTTTCCAATGACATCAGGAGGGTGATATGGTCCTCTTCAAGAACAAAGGGCAAACAACAACAATCTTGATGCTCAAGGGTCTCATCAGCCCCCATGGATTTAATTATCATCTCTATGTTGATGATTCTTAGATCTACTTATGCAGCCCTAACCATTCTCCTAACCTCCAGACTTGCATTTCTGTTAAACATCTCAAACTCCATGTCCAGTAGCAATCTTAAGCTCAATGTGTCCAAAACTGAACTCATTATCTTTTTCACAAAATCCTCTCCCCTTCTAAACTTCCCTCTTACCTTTTTTTTAGGCAATTGGGGTTAAGTGACTTGCCCAGGGTCACACAGCTAGTAAATGTCTGAGACCAGATTTGAACTCAGGTCCTCAACTCCAGGACTGGTACTCTATCCACTGTGCCACCTAGCTGCCCCAAACTTCCCTCTTACTTTTGAGGGCACGACCATCCACCCAGTCACCCAGACTTGCAACTTTGGCTCTTCACTCTGTCTCTCACCTCCTATATCCAACATGTTTCCAATTCCTGACAATTTTATGTTTATGGCATCTCTCACATACATCTTCTACTCTCCTCTAACAATGCTGCTACTCTGGGGCAGGCCCTAATCACCTCATACCTGGATTATTTCAATAGCCTGCTACCTCAAGCCTCTCCACACTCTAGTCTAATCAAATTACTCTTCCTAAAGTCTGACCATGTCACCCTCTCCCCCATTCCCTAAACTCCAATGTTTCCCTGTCACCTCTAGGATCAAATATAAAATTTCTCTGTTTTGGCATTCAAAGCCCTTCACAACTTGGCCCCCTCCTACCTTGCCAGGCTTCCTACTTCCCCCTATACACCCTGTGATCCAGTGACAGTGTCCTTCTGCCTCTCTGTCTCCTCACTTTATGCATTTCCACTCATGGTCCCACATGCCTGGACTGCTCTCCCTCCTCATCTCTGCCTCCCAGTTTCCCTGGCCTCCTCCAAGTCCTAGCTAAAATCCTACCTTCTGTAACAAGCCTTTCCCAATCCCCCTTAATTCCTTCCCTTTGCTGACTGTCTTCAATTTTGTGTGTAGCTTGCCCATACATAGTTGTCTGCATGTTATCTCCCCCATTAGACTGTGAGCTCCTTGGGAACAGGATCTATCTTTTGCCCTTCTTTGTATTTGGAACTTAGCACAGTGGCTGGCACAGAGTAGGAGTTACAGGCTGAAATATATCATGATTCCTGCGCGCATGGAGCTTCTAGTCTAGTGATTACAACAAATAACATTTCTACAGCTCTTTAAAATGATGCGGCTCTTTCCTCCCAACCACTCAATGAAGTAGGTAGTATAAGGCGTTACCACCCCCATTTTACAAATGAGGAAATGGAAAGTCAGAGAGCTGGTCCTTTGAGTCCTGGACTCATAGGATCTATGCATTGGGAAGGGCCTTAGAGACCATCTATTCCAACTCCTACCAGCAACATGAATGCTAATCCAATCCCATACTCCCAATAAGCACCTAGTATGGCACTGTGCTAAGCATTGGGAATACAATTAATAAAGACAGTCCCTGCCCCCGAGGAGCTTACAGTCTAATGTGGGGAGATAGCATAAAAGGAGGCAGGAAGAGGGGGAAGTAGGAGGGAGGCAATAAACAGGATGAGAGGGAAGACCTCCATGCTTGGCTTGGGATACCCCTTGTTTGTTGGAGCTGAAACCAGCAGAGAAGCAGATGGGGGTAGACTGAGTCAAGTCCTCTATCAAGGATGGCGTTGGGAGGAATTTAGCTCTCCACCCTCAGATCCTCAGGCAGCTGATGTCAGTCAAGGCTTGGGTGATGAGATCCCGGTGATGAGCTTAGCCTTGTTCCAGTACAGCAGCAGATGCCGAGTGGATGTCCTCCCCCTAAGAGCCTCTGACCATCCAGACAAGTGGGTCACTTGGCTTTTCCTGGAAGGCCTCCAGTTCAGTGAACTCACTTCCTTCCCACCCCCACTCCAGGCCCATTCCATTGTTGAATAGTTTTAATTACTGAGTAGTTTTTCCTCGTGTTGAGCTGAAATCCACTTCCTTGTAACTTTTTTTCATAGGATTATAGATTTAGAGCTGGTAGGGATGGACCTCTGGGGCTATCTGGCCCAACCATTCACATTCTACAGATGAGGAAACTGAGGCCCAGGGGGGTTATTTGCCCAAGATCACACAGTCACACAGTGTCAGAGGCAGAATTTGAACCCAGATTCTCTCACTCCAGGGGCAATCTTTTCTCAATATCCTTACAATGCTTCCTTTCTAGTCCCAGAGTATTTCTGCTACATGACTATACCTCTTAACTTCACCGCTTTCCCAATCTGTGAAATGCTGAGTATAAACTTTCTCACCCCAAACCTCCCTGAGCTCTAGACGGGGGAGGGGATTGGGAAGAGAGAAAGAAAGATCCAAACACTGGCTCGAGCTATAAAGGCAAGTTATGGAGGCATTGGGTGACAAGAGGGACTGGAGGAAGAAAAAGACAGAGACACGGAGGGGCAAGAGATTAGCTGTCTCCAGCCCCAGACACCGGGGCTTGCCACTTACTGCAGTCTGGTGTTGGAAGGCTATACCCCTTCAGTTTTCACAGCATTCTAACAGGACTTTGGATGAGGGAGAGGACATATACATCCTAATGACAGGAGCATTGTGAAAGGGGGGTACATTTGAAACAACTGAAATAAAATCATTAAAGAAGCCACAGCCCCCAGACCACCTTTCCTTCTTCCTTTCTCCTCCCTCCTTATTCCTCTATCCCTCCTTTTCTTCCACCTTCTTTTCCCCTTCTTGATCCTTTTCTGCTTTTCCCCTTCTTCTCTTCTTCCTCCTCCCTTCTTCTTCCTGTCTCTCCTTTCTTCCTCCGCCCCCTTTCCCCTTTCTCCCCTCTGTCCTTTTCTGTTCTTCTCCCTTCTTCTCTTCTTCCTCTTCCCTTCCTCTCTGCTTTCTTTTCTTTCCTTTTTCACTCTACCTCCTTGGTTTCCTTGTCCTGCTCATCTTCCTTCGTCTTCCTCTTCTTCCCTCTTCCCTCTGTTCTTCTCTCTCCCTCTCACTGTTCTCTGACTCCTCCCCTATCCGGTCTCCCCCCCCCCCCTTCCTCCCTGCTCTAGCCCCCTCCTTAAACATTTTCCTCTCCTCCCTCTCCCGTCACTGTTTCTGAACTGGCTTAACCAGCTACAGACCCAGCTCTCTGACTCCCAGGCTCCCTGGCCTCCCCTCCCACCCCAGGCCTTACCCAGAGTGGGAGGGGAGCATCTGGAGAGGGGGGCATTTCCCCCCACCCAATCTCCCTGGCCCTTGTCAGTTCGATGGAGTGGCCTATACCCCAGATGACCTGGGTGGGATTCCTCCTCTGCTTCTCAGGTGAGTCAGGTCTCTCCCCTTGGGGTGGAGAGAACATGGGGATGGGGGGTTAGAAGGGAATACTCAGGAAAGACCCAAGGAATCTCTGAGAACATGATAGACTATCATAAGTTCCCCTTTCTGTTTGGATAGGGGAGGGCCTGGAATGGGCTGAGGGGGAGGAAAAAGAGGAGCTTCTGATGTCTAAACTCTCAAGGTCATTGAAGAACTTTTGTGGTAGTAGGGTGATGCCCACAGAAATCTGGGGGTGGGTATGGGGAAAATCTGAAGGGACAACTTGGGAAGAATAGGGCAGGAAATGGAGGGAGGTCCTGACCTGAGAGGCCCATCATTCTAGGAAAAAACAGCCAGGGCTTGAGTCTCTGGACCCTTGCCTGGCTTCCTTGGAGATGTGCTCAGATGGCCATGCCTCACTTTCTTATTCTGAAGAATAGTCTGGGAATTCTGTGGGCAGCTCACTGAATCCTACTTCAGACCCTAGAACCTGGGCCCAGAATTCTTGGGCCCTATGGTCTTATGACTTGGGGGCAAACGCCAGCTTGACTTCCCCTTCTATTAGAGTGATCTGATGGGCTAAGTCATGGTCTGGGCTCTCAGACCTTAGACTGACCAATTCTATGCCCAGTTTGCCACCTTCCCTCTGCCCCTTTCCTAATATGAATCCAAGTATTCCAGGGTCTTACCCCCCAGGACGTAGGAGGAAAAAATCCCTGGTCCTAGGCCCAGATTTTGGCCCAGAAAGCTCCTGTTTCTCAATCACCAACTGTCAGTGTAGGCCAGGAGGAAGATTTCTAAATCAGGGTTGAGATGACCTGGTTTAAATTCAGATTTTGCTGCTTTCAACCTAGAACTTGGGCAAGTAATTTAATGTCCCTGCACCTCAGTCTCTTCATCTGCTAAATGAAGCGGTCAGACTAATGACCTCTAAGGTCCCTCCCTGCTCTAATCCATGACTTTGTGACTTTCCCCATTCCCTCTTTTTTGTCTTTGCTATTCACTATCCTGCCCAGCTCCTGAGTTAATCACCTCCTTGATTTACTGTTTAACAGGTTCTTTATTCTGTCAGGCCAGTATGGGTGGGAGGGGCAGAGATTTTTTTTATGTCTATTTTTTCAGTCTTTTTCCCAACATATTTCCCTTCCCTCTACCCTTTCCCACTCCCATCAAATCCTCCTTGTAACAAAGATAACCATTACTAGCTGTGTGACCTTGGGCAAGTCACTTAACCCCAATTGCTTTGCTTTCCCCCCTTCAAAAAGAAAAAAAAAAACAAAGAAAACCAAACAATACCAGGGACTGATAGAAGTCACAGCCCAAGCCAAAAATCTCCACTGGCCACTAACTTGGCCTTTGGCTGAAGCCATAAGCTAAGATTGTAGGGATATCATCAAATCCTGTCCTTTCTCCCCCTGCAAGGTCTGTTATCCCATTTCCTGTCCAGCCACTCCTTTCACCTGTCTCCTTCCTCAGAATGAGCAGGCCAGTGCCAGTATCAGTCAGAGAATCCAGGTCTCTGCTTTGGGGAGGGGGGAGTAGGGAGCAAACCTATGGCCATGGAAACTGGAGGAGTAGACATTCACAGGGGAAACCTCCAACCTGAGACCTGGGAAGAAAGAACATAATGGAGATTCCAAGTTGTAACCTGCGCTGCCCATCACAGCTTAAATAAATAGATACAACATTCATTAAGTGCTTATTATATGCCAGGAACTACATTGAGAGCTAAAGGAGAGTCTTTACCCTCAAGGAGCTTACATTCTAACAAGCTAGAAAAAGTACTAATTGCTAGCATTTATCTAGCGCTTTAAAGTTAGAAAAGTTGTCTCATTTGATTCTCCCAAACAACCCTGGGAGGTAGGTGCTATTATTGTCCATTTTTCAGATGAGCAAAGTGAGGCAGGCAGAGGTTAGGTGATATGCCTAAGGTCATACAGCTAGTATGTGTCGAAGAGCAGGTAAGATTTGAACTCAGGTCTTCTTGACTACAGGTCTACTACGCTGCCCACTGTGCCATCTAGTTGCCTAAGCCTCAACTCATCTCACTTTGGAGATTCTACAAATTTTTATTTACGATCAAGCACTTCCAGAACCAGACTCTAGATTAATTAAAACACGGCCACAGCATACATGCAGATGTCCACACCCAAACATACATATGTGTACATGCATACAGATGCAGAGAGTCCTATGGACTCTGCATACAAACATTCCCATATACTATATGGCCAAGCATACTCTTGTTCATGTACACATCTGCTCTCTCCTCCACTTCACCCACTAAACACACACACACACACACACACACACACACTGATCTTGTCAAAGGAGTCTGAAGGAAACATTAAAACCATCCCCCCAAGAGAACAGCTGCACAAACCATTCTCAATAAGATTTCCGCTTGGATATCAGCAAGAGAGGGAAAATCCAATGGAAATCCAAGCTGTTCTCTTTCCTGCTATTGTCCAGACACTCACTCCCCATCCCTGGCCCTCATATCCCATCCCCAGGCTCCTCTCTGCCTTTGGGGAACTGACCTATTTTTAACTGCAGAGCTGGCAGGACCCTATGTGCCTCCTCTGATTTTAACCTCTTCCCCAGCACTTAAACTGGAGAGCTCTGGGGTTTCCTTTTATGGTCTCTGTCCTGGAAAGTAAGGCTCACAAATCCTGTGAGTGTGTGCTTGAGTGGGCATATCTATGTCATGACTTGCGATTGTGTGTTTGTGTCTATAGTATACATGGTGATCAATCAATAAGCATTTATTAAACACTATATGGAACAGACATTGTGGTAAATACTAGGGATTCAAAGAAAGATGAAAACACTCTCTTCCCTCAAGAAGCTTGCATTCAAGTGGAGGAGACAAAAAGAAAATAAATAGACCCATACAGAATAAATGAGAGATAGCCTGGTGTGGAGAAGGGGATGGACAGACCAGGAATGGCCTCATGGGGAAGGTGGCATTTCAGATGAATCTGAAAGAAAACCAGGGATTCTAATATGTGAAGATGATGAAGAGGGGATTCCCAGCATAGAGGGCAGCCAGTGCAAAAGCACAGAAAGGAGATGGTGTGCAATGGACAAAATGTACAATATTTACGTCTGAGTACAGATGATAACATGCAAATACATCCAACCTCCTGGGCTCTGTGTGTGTGTGTGTGTGTGTGTGGCCATGTGTAAAGAGTCCTGTATGTTTTTATTTGAAAGAGAGACTTCAAGAGTAGGGAGACATTCTGGCCTTTGCCATCAGGGAGTAACCACAATCAACAGGGAGAACAGAAACATTGAGCAATCCGTTCTGGAGGAGGACAGGGGAGAAAGAGATCAGCGTGGAGTGGAACAGGAAGAAAAGGCTTCCGGGAGGAAACAGAGCCAGATCCTAAGGGACAGATAGGCTTTGGAAAGCTTGAGGGAAGCACAGAGGCCATTGGAAGTAGGTAAGAATATCTATGTACAAGTCACTGAGGAGACCAGAGGGTCCATGTTTGGGAAGAGGGGAAGGTGAGTTTGGACAAATGAGGGCCTCTGTGGGCATGTTGTGGAGGGCCTGTGCCCCTCTATCTTTGAGAAGAAGGAGCAGGAGGACAGGAGGAAGAAGAAGAAGAAGAGGAGGAGGAAGAAGAAGAGGAAGAAGA
>NW_027186354.1:254517-261989 GCF_028583685.1 Petaurus breviceps papuanus | reverse complement strand
AAGAGGAGGAAGAAGAGGAAGAAGAAGAGGAGGAAGAGGAAGAAGAGGAGGAGAAGTAGTGCCTTAAAGTTCACAAAACACTTCATAAATATTATCTCATTTTCTCTTCATCACAACGCTGACAGGTAGATGCTTTTATTATCTCCCTTTAACAGATGAGGAAATTCCAGAAGCCAGAGTTTAAGTGATTTGCCCAGGATCACACAGCTGGTGGTATTTAAGGACAGACTTTGAACTCGGGTTTTCCTGATTCCAAGTCCTATACTCTATTCATTGCACCACCAAGCTGCCTAGATCATAATGGATATCATTTTCAACAGCCACTTATGGAGCAAACAGCCCTGTGCTCTGGGTGTTGGGACCTGCCTAATGGCCATGCTCTTGGAAGTGTGATGAAGTGAAAAGCACATCCTTCCATCTGGGAGTTAAGAGATCTCGGCTGAACCAAGTCAACCCTGTGCTCTGGGTGTTGGGACACACAAAGATGAACAAGACAGAGTCCCTTTCCTAAATGTGCATATGTTCTAGCCAAGGAAACCAGTGTCAGTGGTCAGGTGCTATATGGATTTTCTAGGAGGCATGAGAAGGAAAAATAAGTCATCATGGGCTGGATGAGGTAGTCAGGGAGGAAGTGGACCTTGAACTTTAAAGGGACACACTGAGACCTCAGTGTCATCAGCCCTCTAACCATCATCTATCAGTCTATCTACCTGTTTATTCATGCCGCCATCCCCATCCCCATCCCCATTTTGGGTCTCTCTATCTTACCAAATGTTAATTGGCCTCCCATATGTTTTTTTCTTCTCTTCCTCCTGCAGGTTCCTGGGCCAAGGCCTTTCTGATCCATAACTCTGGGCTGGATGCATGCCTGCAGGTGGACCCTCAGGGTGGGGAGCAGATCTCACTGGTCACTTGCCACCCTGATGCTGGACCCCAGCAATGGGGCTGGGACCCAGTCAACCGAGCCCTTTTCAGCCTGCATATCCCTGGGTGCCTTGCCATAGGTGAGGCCCGGGAGTTTGCTGTGGCCCAACTGAGCCACTGTGGGGGCCACCTCCACCAGACCTGGGGTTGCTCCCGTAAGGGTCATTTGAGTCTGCAGGGCCTTGGTCTCCACCTCCACGGGAAGCTGAATGCTCAGGAGATCTTTGTTCTTCATCGGAAGGATAAATTTAGTCGTTGGAAGGCAGTGCCTGGAATGGCCAATGTCTGCTCTGGGACCCCTGGGCCAGGAGATGCAGACAAGAGTCCTGAGAAGGAGCTGATAACACACAGAGGTGAGAGCTACGGTAAGACCTGCCTAATGGCCACACTCTTGGAAGTGTGATGAGGTGAAAAGCACATCCTTCCATCTGGGAGTTAAGAGATCTGGGTTGAACCAAGTCAACAAGAATTTCTACACGCCAGGCATGTTGTTAAGTGCTGGGAATACAAAAAAAGGCGAGAGACAGTCCCGGCTCTCAAGGACTGTCACAATCTAATGGGGGAAATGACATGTAAACGACTATGTATGAACAAGATTTCTACAAGATCAACAGGGGGGAGCAACAGAAGAAAGGCACCGGAATTAAGGGCAATAGGGAAAGGTTTCCTGTAGACGTGGGATTTTCTTTGGGATTTTCAGGAAGCCAGAACAGTCAAGCTATGAGGAGGGAGAGACTTCCAGACATACTAACTAGCTTTGTCTCAGTCCCTAACCATCCAAGTGACCTTGGGCATATGTATTCATTGCTGGAGCCTCAGATGCTTCAGATCTGTAAAATAAGAAGAAAGATACTTAGCTACCTACCTCATAGAGCGCGTTCTATCAAAACACAAAATTATTAGATTATAGGGAATAGGTCTTGCTCTGCATAAGGGGAGCAGGGTAGCTCATTATATTGTGTGATCTGAAGGGCTCCAGGAAACCTTCCCTACTCTCAAATAAACCTTCAACCAGCTGTTACTGTGCTTTGAAATTCCAAAGCTTCATTTCTCCGTGTCTTGGGGCATTTTGCTGTTTCAGAGCTCCTCATTTAAATGTGGTTATCTCTGAAATGAAGAACACTTAAAAAATTGATATGTTTTGCTTTTACATTTCTTCCAACTCTCAAATTCTGTGATTCCTTTCCAAATATATTCCCCCTCCCTTCTGTACCTGAAGATATTCCTTGTAACAAAGGATAAGAAAAAAAAACAGCTCAGCAAAAAGTATTTCATCTGTAATCGGGGCTGACAGAACATGCAATCTAGTCCCCCATCCTATGCAAGGAAGGGAGGGAGGTACATTTTCTCAGCTCTTTTCCAGGGCCAAGCTTCTTGTCATGAAAATTACAATATCTAGCCTTAATCACTGAATGGGTGTTGCCTCAGGCAAACTTAGACCTGTCAAGGACCTTAGCTTTAAAAGGCCAAGGTCTCCCATTGCGTCCTGGGCCATCTCCAGTCCTCCTGATGTGTACCTGGCCACTAGATCCAGATGGCTCTGGAGGAAAAAGTGAAGCTGGTGACTTTGCACAGCCCCCCCTCATTGAAATTCAATTCACTTGCATGTCATGGCTTCACCTCCATGTCAAGAATAAAGGACAAACAACAAAGCATGAAGTTTTTCTTTTAGTCATTAGATGGCAGGATAGAGAACTAGACCTTCAGTCAGGAAGACCTGAGTTCAAATCCTTCCTTGGAGACTTACAAGTTCTGTGACCCTGGGCAAGTCACATAAGCTCTCTGAGCATGTTTGTTCATCTATAAAATGGGGGTAATAATATCAGCTAGCTCACAGGGTTATTGTGAAAACCAAATGATGTATGTTTAATAGATGGACCATTCAATATAAACATGGGTGATTTGCCTCTGGTATGCACATATGGACAGACCTGGAATGTCCTACCCCACCTCTACTTTGTGGAGAGTTAGAGGGCAGCCATGAATGGGCAATCATGACTTCTGTCCTCCATCTTCAAGAGGGGTGCTGTGTTAGAATTAGATCAAAATAAAATATCATCAGATATTTGCAATCCAAGGGGGATGGTGGGGGAGGGGAGGCAGGGTTCAGGATAAAAGCCACTTTCCCAGGTAACTCTGGGGTGTGGAGGGAAGTAGTCCTGCCCCAGACCTGCAGAATAACAGCTTAATCTCAGTCCATTTAGCTCCCTTCCCACAAAATCCTCATTACTCAAAAGACCATTGTAGACAGTGAATGACAGCTAATCACAGTAAGAAAGTAAAACAATCACACAGATTGATTTGGGTGATAGAATATACAAGACTCAGGAATCTCCATGATCTGGGAGCAAACTGTTCTACCAACCAGAAGTTCCTTCTTAGCAGTGTCTGGTGCTGGGAATCAAGAGCACGCTGGGCTGCCACCTTCTCTCGGTCTCCCGTTTACCATTGAAAGTCCATACCTTCTCCTCTCTGCCACCTCATCTTTCTCTCCCTTTCTCCATTTTTCTTCTCCTAAGCATGAGTAGGCAACTGGAGATTTGCCCCAGGGCACTGACGTGGTGAGTGGTGATAGGCTTCACTCAGCCCCAGGGTAGCAGTGGGGAAGGGAAACTCTGGGTCCCCAGTGGGTCAGTTCTGGGATGAGAAGCAGGTAGGCAAAGGTGCTCCTTCTCTGGAACACATACAGTTTGGAGCAGAGGGATGCTGGCAATCTGGGCAGAAGCAATATAGATACAGCACACCACACTCACCTTACTTCCAGCATGAAAAGAAAGAGTGCTTCAGTCTATTCAGTCAATCAAAAAGCATTTATTGAGTGTTTACTGTGTGCCAGGTGCAGCATTAAATGCTGGAAATACAATGAAAGCCAAAAACACAGTACCTAGCCTCAGAGGGCTTCCATTATGATTCAGGAGATGGGCAAAGCAAAAGGATATTCAGGCAAATAATTAGGTACATACAACATAGAAGAATGGATGGGAGGTGATCTCAGGAGACAACAAACAAATAATTAGGTACACACAACATAGAAGAATGGATGGGAGGTGATCTCAGGAGACAACAAACAAATAATTAGGTACATACAACATAGACAGAATGGATGGGAGGTGATCTCAGGAGACAACATACAAATAATTAGGTACACCCAACATAGAAGAATGGATGGGAGGTGATCTCAGGAGACAACATACAAATGCTTAGGTACGTACAACATAGAAGAATGGATGGGAGGTGATCTCAGAGGGAAGGTGCTAGTATCTTGCAGGACTGGAAAAGGTGTCCTGCAGATGGTTGCATTTGAGCTGAGGCTTGAAGTAAACTAAGAGATGGAAGTCAGAAGGAAGAGCATTCCAGGAAGTGCCAGCAGCAAAATTCCCAGGCAACTTGGGAACAAGAAGGCAGAGGTAGGAGGGAGCCATCTTTGGAACAGGATTTTCCCTTGGTGAGGAGCAGCCTGGCCCTCTGGGGACAGGGGTCTGGCTAATTCTGGAAGGGAGAAATTCTTCTCTAGACACTGTAACTGACCTCTGACAACGCAAGAGCAGAATAGGATGTTCATCATTGCATTCCCAGCACTTAGCTCTTTTTTTTTTTTCCTTTTTTTTTGACAGTTCAGATCTATGGCTTAATCAGTGTAGGAGACTTCTGGAGTAAAAACTCTCTTCACTGGTGCAAATGAGCAATTCATCTGTAACTTGTAGCCTTAGCCAGATCATGGAAAGCCTTAAATGGCAGGTTAGTGAGCCTGCATTTTAGCCTCTAGACAATAGAAAGCCAGTGAAGATTTGGGGGTAGGGAATTAGCATGGTCATACCTGTGTCTTAGAAAGAGGATTTTGAACAGCATTGTGAAGGATGGATTAGACTGGAGATAGTTATCAGAAACTATTACGATAGTGCAGTCAAAAAGCAATAAGGATAAGTGAAGATTCAGAAGGGGACCTGTACAAGATGCATTGTGGAAGTAGAATTGAATGGACCTGGAATCTGCCTGAATGTGAAGAGGAAGTCAGTGATGACTAAGGTTTTGAGTTTAGGTGAATGGGAGGGCAGTAATATTGACCACAGAATTATGGAAGCCGGGAGGAGGGGCAGTTTTCTTTTTTTTGTTTGAGAGAGTGAAGAGGTTGAGTTCAATCTGGGACATGTTGAACTTGAGGTCTTGGTGGAAAACCCAAGTTCAGTAGGCAGCTCCAGAATCAGTGCTGGAGTTCACCCAAGAGGCCAGGAATGATATGTAAATATCTGCACAAAAGCGAACTTTGATCCATGGGAACCAGTGCAATCTCCAAAAGAAGGGTGGGGAAATGAGGCTGGGGGTACTACCACCCTTAAGGGGACAGAAGAGCAGAGGCCCAAAACTCCTTACAGGAGATATTTTTGAGCTATGATGCTACATGTCTGTGGGTAGAAAGCGACAATCTCCACCACTCATACCTGTCCTCTTCCCAGCTGAAACCACTCTTTCTCTGGAGCGAAATCCGGAGGACCTGTCTTCGTGGGACTCTGTACAAACAGCAAATGTCACTCCCACTAGCAACGCCCCCCATACGCCTTCCCCAACATGGGCAGAGGGACCCCTGGTGGCAGAAAAAGGTGAGTGTTTCTGTTTCCATGCCCCATCTACAACCTGAATCACGAGTAGTTTGTGCGACTTTGGGACCTTTCTGAGTCATTGTATCCCAGGTGTGCCTAACCTTCCCTTGGACATGTAGTGTTTCCTCCTTCCTTTCTAGAGCACGAATTCAGGCTATCAGGTCTGGCACACAGTGATTAGAGGAGCATAGAGCTGAGATACTGAAATGGAAGACAGATTAAATTCCCATACAGACTAGTAAATATCACAGAGATAAAAGCAAACAGGACCATTGTTCTGCCAGCCCTAAATGACACAGGGTAGGCGAGCATCTACATAAGTCTGGGTACGTGATTTTCTATATGCCTACATATAACATTTGCCAAATTTTTAAATCTTTTCTTTCTCAAGAGGTTGTTTATTTCCTTCTGGCCTTTAGGATCTGTAATTCAGGGAGCTGCCACCAAGTGATAGGTGGTGACTTCTTAGAGTAGAGCCCTTTGGGGAGCTTCAAGGCTTACAAGGGAGGATGAGGGAGGCAGCAAGCAGCTTGCAATTAAAAGATGTAGCTGCTAGGGCCCCTTAGACATTATCAGACTTAGTCAGTAGTAAGGCCCAGGTGCTGTCTATCAAACATTCATCCTTACCTACTGTGTGTCTGCACAACACCCAACGTCAGAGGGCACTTTGTGAGACAACCCCCAAGTTCTCACAGAGCTGTTCCCTCTTTCCCCTTGGCTTTTCTTTTGTGGGCCATAACATTCCTTAATCTAAAGGTTGGGTGTAGATTTATCCTTGGCTCAGCTACCATCCAATGGTCTCATTCCATCTGATATCTTACTGACTATGATTCATTGATTTACTTACAAAGCTTGTTGTATAAAACATTCATCAGAATGAATGAGGAGTGACTAGGACAGGCAACCTTAATTCAACCAGCATGTCTCCCTCCAGCCCCTGATCTTGCCTGATAGTAAAGTCAAAAAGTCCAGAACTTCGTTTCCCCTCCCATCTGCTCCCATGCTACTACCAAGGCCTCTACCACAGGGCTTTTCCCCTTAGATAAAAATCTCCTAGAGCATCAGGGTCCAGTCTCTTGGGGTGACTCATGAATTCAGGGCACTTCTGGTCTCTTTATTGAAACAGCACAGGTTCTACAGACAGACTCTATGTGGCACTGACCTATCATATAAGTGACCACTATAAATTGTCTGTCCCTGTAAGCAGAAGCTCCTTGCTAATCTGAAGTTTTGCTCAGCTTCTGCATTCCTGCCCCCCACCCCACCCCCATGCAGGTATATGGCTGCCAGTTGTGCTCACATGGGTGTGGCCCAACAGTCATCAATAAATCAACAAGCATTTATTAAGCCCTGTACTACGTGCCAAGCATTGTAGCAGGCACTGGGGATGCAAATACAAAGAATGAAATAATCTCTGCTCTCAAGGAGTTTATATTCTAACAGGAAGATAATTTAGCATCTACCGTGACAGGAGCAATTGCTATGGCTTAAGGAACCATTCTGTCTTTGTCTCTTTCACCCTCAAAACTCTCCACTGTGGCTCCTTTGTTACTCTTCTCTAATCCTCCCTTTGTGTCTTCCAGTCAGTCACCTTAATTTATCATTTGACAAGAGAACATTGGGAAGCATAGCCATACTCACAATATAACTATAATTGCCATCCCTGTGTGACTCTCCCCCTCACCCCCAGCTGCCCAGAACCCTTTTAACTCCCTTAGAACACACCCTCCCCAGTAACAATTCTGCCTCCCTTCTTGGCTCCATCAAGGCTGAGTCTGATATACACTTTGGTCAGATTTCATTTATTTAAATTGTTTGGCCTGGAGAATATAATCCTTTTTTTTTCTTTTGCCTTTTGGAGGGCAATTGGAGTTAAGGAATTTGCCCAAGGTCACACAGCTAGGTTGTGTGTGTGTGTGTGTGTGTGTGTGTGTGTGTGTGTGTGTGTGT
>NW_027186354.1:200841-254417 GCF_028583685.1 Petaurus breviceps papuanus | reverse complement strand
CAGGGGCTCTGTGTGTGTGTGTGTGTGTGTGTGTGTGTGTGTGTGTGTGTGTGTGTGAAATGTCTGAGGCCGGATCCGAACTCAGGTCCTCCTGACTCCGGGGTGGTACTCTACTCACTGCGCCACCTAGCTGCCCCCTGGAGAATATAATCCTGCTCAGTTTGATTCTCTTTCTTTCTTTTCTTCCTTCCTTCCTTCCTTCCTTCCTTCCTTCCTTCCTTTTTTCCTTCCTTCCTTCCTCCCTCCCTCCCTCTCTCCCTTCCTTCCTTCCTTCCTTTCTTTCTTTCTTTCTTTCTTTCTTTCTTTCTTTCTTTCTTTCTTCTTTCTTTCTTTCTTTCTTCCTTCCTTCCTTCCTTCCTTCCTTCCTTCCTTCCTTCCTTTCTTCTTTCTTTCTTTCTTCCTTCCTTCCTTCCTTCCTTCCTTTCTTCCTTCCTTTCTTTCTTTCTTTCTTTCTTTCTTTCTTTCTTTCTTTCTTTCTTTCTTTCTTTCTTTCTTTCTTTCTTTCTTTCTTTCTTTCTTCCTTCCTTTTTTCCTTCCTTCCTTCCTTTCTTTCTTTCTTCCTTCCTTCCTTCCTCCCTGCCTTCCTTCCTTTTTTCCTTCCTTCCTTCCTTTCTTCCTTCCTTCCTTTCTTTCTTATTTTCTTCCTTTCTTCCTTCCTTTCTTCTTTCTTTCTTTCTTTCTTTCTTTCTTTCTTTCTTTCTTTCTTTCTTTCTTTCTTTCTTTCTTTCTTTCTTTCTTTCTTTCTTTCTTTCTTTCTTTCTTTCTTTCTTCCTTCCTTCCTTCCTTCCTTCCTCCCTGCCTTCCTTTCATGAGTCCCACACATTCCTTGGACAGTCATGACACCCAATCACATCTTTGTGATCCTAATAGTTAGGCTTCCCATAAGTATGGATAAGCCCAGGCCACATGTTAACTCCGTTCCATCCTATTCCACTCAACAAATATTTATTAAGTACTGACACAGGGGTGGGGAACCTGTAGCCTCAAGACCACATGTGGCCCTCTAGGTCCTCAAGCGTGGCCCTTTGAATCCAACAACTCCCCTCATAAAAGGATTTGTTCTATAAAACTTGGACTCAGTCACAGGGATTGTAAGGCAGTGGAAGGGCAGGGGGAGGGCTCTGGGTCACTCTGAAGGGGAAAGAAGACATTTCAAGGGAAGATGCAGAGAATGAAGGAATACTTTGCCATCCTTGACATTTTGCCATGGGTCACCCATGGGGCAGGAAGACTTCATCCACTCTTTTCCAACATTTGTTAACAGACTTCCAATTTCAGGCGCAAACTGGAAGATAGCTATGATGGTCCTGAGTCCACTGGCCTTTGTCCTGGGAATCGCCCTCCTCATTAGCAATATCTGTTATAACAGGTAAGTGTGTTTGCAATGCAGTTTGTTCCTTGTCCACCCAACACATGCATTCTTTGTGATCCTGGCTAAGTAATTTTATTCCTCTGGGGCTTGGTTTCCTCATTAGTGAAATGACGGGATTCAGCTACATAACTGATAAAAGTCCCTCCCAGCATCATGTTAGTTAGCATTCCCTACCAGTACCTTGAAGGCATGGGGCTCCAGACACCAGGCATTAAGGAGGGTGGGGCCTAGAAAGGGCCTTTGTGAGGAAGGCAGAGGCATGATTAGTGAGGAGGGCAGCATGAAGGAACTGGATGGCTGATGGTCACGTGGAGTAAGTGCACAAGAACGGCAGGAAGTAGTTCCAAGGTCAGAGACAGCAGCTCCCAGGGAAGGGATGAGTTCTTCTGCAATCAGCCTTTGAGACTTTCCAAGGCTACTGCTGAAAGGACAGGGAACCCTGGCTTGGGGTCCTCCCTCTCTCCAAGGTCTTCTAGTCTGGAGGCTGCTCCCAGCCAGCCCGTCCCTCAGGAAAATCATGACCAAAAAGAATAGCTAATGTTTACAGAACACCTCAGGGTTGACAAGGAGCTTTGCATACACCATTCAACAACTTGTTCAGGTAGAGGCTACAGGTATTTTTATTTCCATTTCATACATGAAGAAACTGAGTCTTAGAAAGGTTAGGTGACTTTCTCAGGGAACTAAGAGATGCAGGATAAAATGCTGGACCTAGAACCAGGAAGATCTGAGTTCAAATACTGACTCATTTACTAGCTAGGTGACCTCTGGAAAGTTACTAAACCTCTCTTGGCCTCAGTTTTCTAGTCTTTTAAAATAGGCATAAAATAGCTTCTGCCTCCCAGGATTATTGTGAGGATGAGACATTTGTAAAGTTTTATATATACATACATATATGTGTGTGTGTGTATATGAAATGCTATATATTAACGTGCTATGTAAGTGTTAGTTATTGTTACTACTGCACAAAGCCACAAAATCTGCATGGGCACAGAAGTCAGATTTTAACCCAGTCCTGAACAACCAGTTCCACTGCTTTCTTACTATGCCACACAGCTTTCTCCAAACTTAAATTTTTTTTTTTGTCTTTTTTTGGAGGGGGAAAGGCAGGGAAATTGGGGTTAAGAAACTTGCCCAAGGCCACACAGCTAGTAAGTGTTACGTTTCCGAGGCAGGATTTGAACTCAGGTCCTCCTGACTTCAGTGCTGGTGCTCTACTCACTGCACCAAACTTATATCCGTATAAATTTCTGTTACTTTAGGTCAGGATGAATGCATCACCCTAATGAAAGGCAATGGAAAAAGTGCTGGATTTTGAACCAGAATTCCTGGATTCACATCCTGGCTCTACCATTTACTAGTTATGCCACTTTGGGCAAGCCATCTGGCTACTCTGGGATTCAATGTCTTTATCTGTAAAATGAAAACAAATGGGTGGAATCAGATGGTAGCTTCTAACTATATGTTAGCTATAGTCCTATTACAGAGAAGAGCTTGTCCTCAGAGTCCAGAGAGGGTTATAGTCTCTGGCAGAGATGTGTAATCAATTTCCTTTGTTCTCTTCCCTGAACTGCAGGAAAAAGAAAAAGAAAAAGAAGACTCTGTCAGCCCTTGAGAACTATGCCCAAAATGGTCCAAGGGCCACATTACTACCTAAGGGGGAGCTTTCCCTAGGCCAGGGAAGCCCAGGAGCTCCCGATTTACCTGTCTCCCTTTCCTCATCCCTACAGCATGGGGAGATACT
Source organism: Petaurus breviceps papuanus (assembly GCF_028583685.1). Classification (NCBI taxonomy): domain Eukaryota; kingdom Metazoa; phylum Chordata; class Mammalia; order Diprotodontia; family Petauridae; genus Petaurus; species Petaurus breviceps. The sequence continues at coordinate 251,301 of NW_027186354.1, read as the reverse complement.
CATTGAATGGAAAGATGGCAGCATTACCCCCCTCTTTGCCAGCCCTGGTCATCTGAACGATTAGTCCAATTTGCATCTTTCAAGGGCCTGCTCTGTCCCCAGTCCTATCCTGGACTCTGCAATGAGGGAGGGAGGGAGAGGGAGAGAGAGACAGAGAGACAGAGAGGAAGGGAGGGAGGGAGGGAGAGAGAGAAGGCACAGGCCTTGGAGCTTATCAGATCTGTGTCTTCACCTTAGACCTGTGTCCTCCTCCTGGGAGACAGAGAAATCACAAACTCTAGATTTATTAGCTCTGCTCTTCATCTTAGACCTGTGTCTGCCCTCTGGAAATTTCTTTGTATATATGTTTTGTAATTATTTTTATGTACATGTAATTTTCTCCAAAAGAATGTAAGCTCTATGGGGACAGATTAATTTTGTTTAAATATTCTCATTTTTATTGAAACCTTGTTTGTATTTTATTTCCAAATATATTCTTCCCTGTTTCCCCTCTCTAGAAAGCCACTTCTTATAAGATTTTAAGGAGGAAAAAAAGAGAGTTAAGCAAAACTAGCTAACACATTTACTATATTTAGGAACATATATGATATTCTACATTCCAGTTCCTCTATCTCAGGGCAATCCTTATTTCAATTTTTTTTATCTTTATGTCTTCAGCTCTTAAAGTGATACCTGTCATATCAACTGTTCAGCATAATAAATTTTTGTTGAAATGGATTATAATTCAGCCGACCTCCAACAAGACTCATTCACGACACACTTTATGACCAATGAATGCAGGACACTTGTAGCATGGTGATGGAGAGAACACTGAGCTTGGAGTCAGCAAGTCCTGGCTTCAAGTCCCACATCAGACAGTTATTAGCAATGACCTTGGGCAAATCACAACCTCTCTGTGACTCTGTTTTCTCATGGATTCCATAGCTTCAAAGGTCTCTTCTACATTCTAAGTATCTGATTAAAATGCTGAATTATCCTTTGTTTATGAAGCAGATGCCAGGGCCTTAGGAAGGGAGGGGACATGTCTGGGAACTCTGTAGGTACTTAAGCAGTCAGTGGAGCTGTGGTTCTAGGATCTGCCATTAAAAAGACTTCATTTTTTCTGAGTCTCACTGTCAGCATCTGTAAAACAAAATAGCTGGGCTGAATGATCTGGAAGCTCTCTTATGGCTCTAAGATTCTGGGATAGCTCTTCCTCAGAAAGGTGAACAAGTATACTGTCCAAAAAAATTGGGGGGGGGGGGGGAAGGGAGACAGCATCTTAGGTCTGTCCAGAATGGTTTCTTAAGTTTCTTCCCTGCCCTAGAAGGAAAATGTTACAGTCAGCAGTTTCCTCTTTTTGCTCAAAAGATGCCTTCCAATATTCATCTAAAACAATTCCATGATTACTGGACCTTCTTAGAGCACTGTGTCTTCAATCCAGCAGCATTTCATTCACTATGAGAAAAAAAGGAAGGAAGGAAGGAAGGAAGGAAGGAAGGAAGGAAGGAAGGAAGGAAGGAAGGAAGGGAAGGAAGGAGGGAAGGAAGCCAAGTTTCTCTTTCTCTGAATGAACAAAAAAACATGCATTAAGTATTGCCTATGTGCCAGGCCCTGCATTAACCTTCAGTAATACAGAATACAAGGGGCCATCTCCAGTCGTCTGATCTCTATCTTGCCACTGGACCCAGATGGCTTCAGAAGCATAGCCCTCCCTCACTGAAATACAATTCCCTTGTATGTCATCACCTTCCTGATGTCATGGTCCTCTGAGATTGAAGGGCAGATCACACAACATACCTCCCCCCCCAAAAAAAAAGACAATCCCCACCCTCAAGGATTTATATTCTAGTAAGAAAAACACACATAGGGGAATGGTGGTGTTTTGGTCAGGGAAATTACAGGGATAATGATTTGAGTTAATAGGGCAAACGACTGAAATGAACTTCATGAAAATGGCAGTGTTGATGACTGTTCTCAGAGCTGAAGCTGGAAAACTGGGGGAAGGAAGAAGGGAAAGGTGTCTGTAAAGAAGCAAGGAATGAAATGAAGATGGCTGGGAAGTAATGCAGTAGGTCAATCTCAGGGTCTTGGGTGTGAGCTGAAATCATAAGCAAGCCAAGTTCTGGAGGAATACCTTCTCACCCCACTATTCCCAGAGCAGCTAGCTAATAATGAACTGCCTACTCTCCTGGGGTCTCTAAAGGGACATTTGTTAAGCAAACAGTGAGCTGGGCCTGACGGAGCCAAAACGGGGACAAAGGTGAAATTTGTCTTGGCTCTCTCTTCCCTCTCTAATCTAGGGCACCACACTGGCCTGAGTTCACTCCTCCCTGCCTCCTCCTTCCCATCCCACCCTCCTTGACTGTCAACTAATCTCCAAATCAAGTATTAATAAATGATAAATGCTTAAGTTGTTCCCTTCCACAAGGGTATCTGTATACTAAGAGGAAAATCTCGCAGACTCAAAAGAATGACAAAGCATAGAATTTCAGGTTCTGTGAAAGGCAATGGGGAAGCCATTTGGGGAAAAGAGGGATGTATTTTTGGTCTCAGTTCCCTTTATCTATAAAATGAAGGGATTAAGCTAAAGGATCTCTAGCTTCCTATCCAGATCTCAGTTATGCGATTCTTTAATTAGTTCTATAATTAAGGCCAGACCTACCTAAAGGGTACTTGTTTATTCACTCAAGACACAAAGGAACTTGGAACTTAATGCATGTTCCCAGTGGCTCAGAAAGTGGCCATTTAGGCCATGCCCAGTATCATTAGCTTGGACACCACTTGAGGGGTTCCTTTATCAATTGTATCTTGGGAAAATGTGCTACGTTCACGACTCTACCATCAGTCTTCAGAGATGGGCTAACAGAATGACAGCTAGTGTAGTGACCACAGGCTGATCTGAATGGCACCTATTCTTCCTTCCTGCTGTGTGGCCAATCGGTCTTGAACCTGCTAACTCAGGTGTAGTTGTCTCTACTGCATCTCACTCCACCCCAACACACACTAAATTCTCCATTAAAACCCAGAAGCCAAAGGCTCATGCATGTGAATGTTGCATTTCTTGGTACTTTCCTTGGGGGAGGAAGATAAGCGAGGTTACCTTTCATTTGGGCTCCAAGGAATCAAACGACTAGAGGACCAGAGACTCAGAGGACAGACTAAGATGCCTGACTGGAATTCTCCAGACACGTCCAGACCTCTGGGTTGTGGGTCTTTTGGGTCTAAGTTTTGACTCTCTGACCCTAGGGATCCTGCAGTGTGGGTGGAGGCCCTGAAGGGAGAGAATAAGATCAGCCTGGTGCTTTCTAATGAGTACTGTGGTCAATGCCAACAACATCCTACTTTAACTGTCCCTAATGCTGTACTCACTACCATGGGCTAATAAGCTCTAAACACTGAAAAAAAAAAAAAAGATAAACTTTTAATTATTAAAAAATGAATGACAGCTAAGTTTCTAACAGTTTATTCCTCACGTACAAGAGTACAGAGATTTGGCTTTATATATTTCCATACCACTTTCATTTCAACACCATGATGTTTGCTCTGACCTAAAAGGCTTATTAGCCTGATTTCTTCAGCTTCAGCTTTCCTGTACTGCAGGACTGGATAATCTAATGAGGGTAGGGGTTGATCTCAGAAGAGACACCTAAGAGCCTCAGTAGGCTGAATCTTGTGTATCTCAAAAGACCTTCCCTTTCCTGGGGTCAAGATGTGTTGGAGCAGAGAAACTTGTGCCCTTCTCTGAGGGATGTGGCCATATCCTTAAACTGTACCAGCTTGCAGGCCTCCTCTAGTTTCAGCCAGCGATAAGCCTGGTGTTCCCTACACAGCTGAATTTGCACGTCATAGTCCTTCACCTCTGCCAGCCAGTAGATAACTGTTTTGGGCTTGCTGTTGACTACATAGTTGAGCTCACTCTTGAATCCCTCAATGATCTTCAGTTGGCTGGCATCCAGGCCAGCTTCCTCCCGGGTCTCCCTAAAAGCTGTCTCTAAGTCACTCTCTCCTGGGTCCACATGACCTGGTGACAGAAGAGAAGGAAGAAGTTAAAAGTCTCAAATGGATTCCAAGTGAGGCATTTCCTAATTCAGTTGGTCTAATGAAGGATGCTATTGCCGACTTTGCAGTTTATGAGACCAATAGCTGGCATTCATTTAAGCTGTTAGACTTTACAAAATGCTTTCCCCAAAACCGCCCTGTGAGGAATAGTCCAAGTATCCAAAATCAGCTTTCCATGCTTTTCCCACTATATACAGAAATGTTCATATACTTGATTTAAATTTAATTGCAAGAGTACTGGACTGGAAGATAGATACCTGTCCTGCTTCTAAATCACTTCTTGACCCAAACAGGAAAATTACTTAATTTCTATGGGTCTGAGTTTCCTTATATGTAAAATGAGAGAGTTGGAGTTAAATTTTAGGATTTTTCATAACAATATCCTGAGGTCAGCTGCATAGGTCTTATCTTTATTTTACAGATTTAAGTGACTTGCCCAAGCCCCTACTGCTAATAAGGAGCAAAACTAGGGTTCAAATCATGGTCTGCTGACCCAAAACCATCATTATTTCCATCACCAGCCTCTCCTTTGATGGGAGAGGGGGTGTCTTATGACTGCTGGTTCAGTCCTTTCCCCACTATACCACATTGAATCTGAATAGGGATGGGGTATTTCTTGGACAAATCAAAGACTAACTCCCACGTCGAGTCAAAGATGAAGATCAGGTGAGCTCTGCCAGCGACAGGCACAGAGACACTTCCCATAGTCCTTTAGGACGACTCCATGACTGCTACATCTTCTGAGCCACCGCAGACTCTGTGCCTCTTTCATGGCACCGATCACATCCTGCCTGTGTTATAGTTGTGCCCCACTATCTCAAAACTCCTCTTCAAGCTCTTTGAGGGAAAGCACTGTGATTCCCCATCTCTGTATCTCCCCCCACAGCTTAGCAGATGGTCTTAGAATGTCACAGCCATCCAAGAAAAGTCTGCTGAATCAAACCGAACCAAAATGTTTCTCAGGCACAATGTGGCTTCGTTTAAATTCACATAACTGCTTCAAGTCCCCAACAAACAAGAAGCACTTTTCCTCTGGAGAGCTAGATGTGTTTTGCAAACAGTCTTCGGTCTCCACTTGGCAGGGAGGAAACTAAGTCCCTGAAGAGTGAAGTCATTTACCTTTGGTCTGTGGGGAAGTGTTGTTGGTACTGGCAACCAGCACCGGTAGTCCTAAGGCCAAGGGCTAAGCCCCAAAGCTTAAGCCCCAGCTCCCAAGCAGCTACCAAAAGCATTTTCTAACTTACTTTTCCTTCTGGGAAAATCTAGATTTATTTTTCACAGAGAAAGTTCTTGTGGGAACACAGACTGTAGCCAAGCTCAGCAGGGGCTAAGAAGAACCACCAGCAAGCAGAGAAGGGAGGCTGCCAATGACAGTGGACTTTTGGAGATGAAGGGCCCTTTCACAGGCTAAGCTTCCTCACAGCATCCCCCCCCACCCCCACCCAACCTGACCATGTTTCAATTGGGAGAAGGGATGGTTTGTAAAAAAATGGCTCCAATGAGGGGTCCTCAGAAGAGTGAAATGATGACATCTACCGTTATCACTTCTATACCATGCCTTCCAACTCACTCATACACAGTCAGCAGTTATGGGAAGTCCAACAGCCCAGGGGAGCTTCTCAGGACTTTTGGAGAAGGTGCATGGAGACAAGCTATGAAGACTCCACAGTCCTCTGACGGTGAAGATCTGATAGGGCACGTCGAGCTTCCCAGTTCTCTGGACCCTCTTCTGATCACCTTGTGGAGAAGTTCACCTAAGAACTCATCATCCAAAGAGCACCCCCGGATCTGCTGGGTCTAGTAAATTCTCTTTGAAGAACCATGTACTCAGAACTAGGAAGACCTGGATTCAGGCTCTGTCTCTGACACATCCTAGCTATTTAATCTGAAGCAAGGTACTTAACCTCTCAGAGCTCTAGGTCAGAGGGGTCAAACATACAGCCCCTGAGTACTCCCTAGTGAAACCCGAACTCGACTGAAATTAAGTGTTGTTGAGTGACCCCATTTGGGGTTTTCTTGGCAAAGATACTGGAGTTGTTTGCCACCTTCTCCAGTTCATTTTACAGATGAGAAAACTGAAGCTAATGGGGTTAAATGATTCACCCAGAGTCACACTGCTAGGAAGTGTCTGAGGTAGAATTTGAACTCAGGTCTTCTTAACTCCAGGATTGGTGCTCTAGCCACTGAGCCACCTAGTAGCCCTAAAATGTAATTAGGAAATAGTAAATAAGATTTTAAAAATGCAACAAAATAACATTACATTTTTTTTTATTTTTAAGCAATCGGGGTTAGGTAACTTGCTCAAGGTTACACGGCCAGTTATTTCTGGGTGTGGTGCTGAGTGTCTGAGCCCGGGATTCGATCTCTAGGTCGTCCCAACACTGGAGCCAGTTCTCTTACTCGCTGAACCACCTGGCCGCCCCTAAGCAATTGGGGTTAAGTAACTTGCTCAAGGTTACACGGCCAGGTGTTTCTGGGTGGGTGCTAAGTGTCCGAGCCCGGGATTCGATCTCCAGGTCTTCTCAACACTGGAGCCGGTGCTCTTACTTGCTGTGCTACCTGGCCGCCCCAATAACATTACATTTTAAAGTCACTTTAAAAAAAGTAAACATTGTGAAATGTAAATTCATGGTTTTATACTGGATTCTCTTTTTTTATGTTGTGCTGTGTAAATGAAAATGTTCTGTTGTCTTTATGTATTTAAGTTCAAAACAAATTTTAAAAAATAACTGTAGACAATATAAAACACCTGGGAATATGCCTGTCAAGAGAAACCCAAGAACTACATATTTATAAAACACCTTTTATGCAAATAAAGTCAGGTTTAAATTTAAAAAAAACCCAACTAAATCAATATGCAGGGATCCTTACATATGGATTAGTGGTCCATGTTTCTATGGAAGTTTGACACTACTGCTGCAGCTAACTCTAGGGTTTATGTTGCAGAAAAAGTGCAGACCTGCATTGGTAAGGGGTGTTTCCTCATCTTATCAATAAAATCACAGATGCTGGTCCTGTACCCATCCTTCAAACCAAGTCATCCAGTTATAAGCCTTCCCAGTAGGGCCCAATGATAACGGCTTACATTTACATTGCATTTTATGGTTATAAAAGCATTTTGCATGCATCATCTCATTTGGTCCTCCCAATAGCCCTGTGAGACATGTAATGTAATAATTATCACCCTCATTTTATAGATAAAAGAAACCTGCGCTCAGTGACTTGCTCAATCACACAGCTAACAGGCACCAGGGCTTGGTGCTCAAGCCTAGGTCTTCTGGCTGCAGTCTTCTTTTCCCCCAACACCAGGTTGTTTAACCCATGAGTCACTTCCTTTCTTTGGTAGCCCCCTTTTAGATAATCCAATGCTAGGGACCCTGGTCTCCTGGTTGACGTGATTACTAGTTAACATGTTCTGAATGAGTTAAGTGCTGAGCTTTTCAGTAGTTTGACTGTAGAACACTTTGGGACATTTATAGAAATGCCACTTTGGAGTGTTACTTAAAGAGGTCCCAAGGCAGCTATGACCATGCTCGTTTATATTTATGGACTCAGTTTTTGTGATATTCTGGCTTCGGGGAACTTCCTTCCATCTCCTTTTCATAGCTCATTCCCCTCCAAAGTATTCTAGGAGTTGCTACTTAAATCATATTTATTTGTTCACCGATCTTATTCCTCTTTCTTTTTCAAACTAGTTTTTTGGTTTTGTTTTTGCTTGATCTACAAGCGCTCACCCATTCTTACTGCCTCTAGTCTTCCTGTATCAATGTCTTTCTGCTGGGTAGCCAGGCCCTCTGTGCCTTTTCATCCTAGTCTTTAGGCCCCAGACGCCTGCACCACATCTCACCTTTCACAGAATCACTTACTCTTCTAGCAGGAAAGGCCCTTGAAGATCACAGAGTCCAACACCTCCATTTTCAACAAGAGGAGACAGAGGTCCAGGGAGTTGAAAGGAATGGACCAAGGTTATGAATTAGCGACAGAAGCAGGACTAGAACCCAGGTTTACTTATCCCTAGTTCAGGGCTCTTTCCTTTAAACCTTCCTGTCCAAATCAAAGATTTAAAGCCAGAAGGGAGTCCAACAACTTCATCTTATTTTATTTTTTAAAATGTATGATTAATGCCTTTTGTCCTTATATGAGTCATTTTTACCTTCCTCCTCCACCTCCCATGAATCTTCCCTTGTGACAAAGAAAAACAAGGGAAAGCCCCCAATAGAGAAACCTCATGTGACAAATGTGCAGCGTGCACATGCCCTCGCAGAGCTCCGCGTCTCTTTCCTAAGGGAAGGGGTACGTTTCATTATCTGCGCTCCATGACTTTCGCTGGTTTTTCATTACACAGAGCTCACTTGCTTTTTCCTCGCATTCACATGGTGGTGGTCACTGTATATGCAGCCCCCCTGTTGCCATTCAACTTGCTGTGTCAGTTCGTACAAATATGCCCATGTTTTTCTAAATTCTTCACACTCATCTTCCTGCTGCACAATACCATTTCATTGCAGTCACACAGCAATATTTTTAGTCATTCTTCAAGTGATGGGCACTCACTTTGTTTCCAGTTCTTTGCTACTACAAGAGTGATGCTATGAACAGTGTGGTTGCATTGCTCCTCTGTTACCGTCTCTGATTTCTCTGGCAAACCCCTCATTTTATAGAGGAAGAAACCAGAAGATTAAGTGACTTGCCCTGGGTTACACAATTAGTAAGTGAGAGAGCTGTGATCAACCAGTTGACAAGCATTATTAAGAGGCTGCCATGTGCCAGGGATATAAAGTGAGACTGCCCCCGACTTTCAGGCAGGGACATTCCACCCAGGGCGGTGGAAAGGGGAGAGGAGGAGATACAACATATTCACAGACAAGTAAAATAGGAGACAGTGACCATATTCAGCCTGAGCGCATAGTGATGAGAGTATGCTGCCAAGTGGAGGACTCGGGAAAGGCGTGGTAAAGCAGGGAGGGCTTCGGCTGAGGGAGAAAGGGGAGGAGGGGGACCCCCTCTTTCAGCATTTTCCTACTCTATCCTGGGTCCAGAGTTCTGGGCCCATTCTTCTTACCTTATACCTGGACTACTTTTAAAATATCCTGTTTCTCCTTTTGATTTCTCCATCCATCTACAGGATGGCACAATATCATGAAGAGCACAGGATTTGGCTTCATAGGACCTGGGTTCAAATCCAGATTCTGATACTACCTAGGCAACTTGGGGTAACTAATTTCACCTTCCCTTGGCCTGTTTCCTCATCTGCAAAATGAGGAATTTGGACTACAAGACTCTAAGGTCTCTTTCACCTCGAAATCTACTGTCCTAGAATGGGCCTATTCTTCTTTCAAATATCTCCTGATCACTCCTTTCTTCTATGAAGCTTTTAGGAGCAATGGTCACTCTTTCCTGGGAGCCAGGTTGATCCCCGCTATGTATTCCAAATATTCCAAACCAAATTGACCTGGTTTCTAGTCTCTGCTCCATTACTTCCTATCTAAGGGGTAACAGGTCAGTCACTTCATTCATCTCTTTAAGTAGGAGCCTGACCATATATGCCAGGCATCTATCTCTGTAAAGGAGGGGCCTCAGAGGACTCTCCAGGGGACAAAATGAGATCATATATGCAAGACGCTTTGTACAATGCAACGGGCTAGCTAAATGCCAGTTATGGTGAGAATTAATATTATTATCGACAGAACACTCAATTTTCAGCCTTCTGAATCAGTAAGCCCAACTGTAGCAGAGCCGACTCGCCAGTTAATACTCAGTCCTAGGGCTGGTGTGATTTGGTCAGATGTTTCTGCTCAAAATTAAAAAAAAATTTATGGATGCTGTTGTCTTTATATCACATTTACTTCAATCCCTCCTTCAGATGGAATCCTGTTTGTGACAAAGAAGAACAATTCAGCAAAAGCATTCCCCACCACTGAGAAGGTGTACACTATTCTGTCCTCGAATCTTTGCCTCTCTCCTGTGAAGGAAGGTGGAATGTTCCATTATCTCTTCTCTGGGTCCTTCACTGGTTTTTCAATTGTGCATTTTTTGCTTAATGTTAAATAACTTATATTCATATCAGAACAGGAAGTTCCCAAATAGTCTCCCCTGACATTCCCTCATTACAATCAGTGCTTCCAACAAGAGACTCTAAATAAATATGACGGTTAGACTAATTACCTTCAAGTCCATCATACTTTATCTCTGCTCTGCTCAACATAAATTAGCTCAAAGCTCCCTGGATAGAAGCCACAATGTCTGTTTTTGCATAGTCTGCTAGGAAGTTCAAGTGGCAGAGTTAAGAGAATATTATCAAAATTTTTACAGAACCCTAGAATGTTATTGCTGGAAAGGACTTTGGAGATGATCTAGTCCAGTCCCTTCATTAATCAGATGAGGGAACTGAGGCCCAGAGAAATGAAACATTTTTGCCTAAGTTCACACAGCTAGAAAATACCAGCTCTAGGACAAGAACAAAGCTCTCCCAACCCAAACCCAGTGTGTTCCCCCCAGTATGCCATGCTAATCAACAACCACACAAAGTAGTCTGCTGAGTGCTAGGCAAAACACGTGAAAGATTCAGTCCCTGGCGCACAGGACATAATGGCTGGATTCTATTTTCATCTCTGCCACTGGCTGGCAGTGAAACTCTAGAAAATTCCTTTGGCATCTTCTGGTTTCAGTCTGCCCATCTGAAAAATATTGAAGGCAAACCTAACTCACCTCCATCTTCACCCTCTGCCTCTTTTTAGAGGCTGAGAGAAGAGTCACATGGTCTTTGTGCTTCAAGTTTCCCAAGGAACTACAGTTATTCCTTCTGCATTATGGGAATTAGGGGCACTATCTGGAAAATCTAAGTAAAATTTTCTGGCCTTCCCTTCTTCCCAGAGAAGAAGTCTGAATTATTATGGTATTAAAAGGTAAAACCTGTTGATATTATATATATATATTTTATGCATATCTGAGTTTCTAAATCTTTTCTGTGTCGTTTACTGGCCTTTGTGTATTGTCTGTGGTTTCCACAAAACTCCCCAAAATTCCTATTTAATTTCTTATGCTGACCCACAAAATACTGAAACTGCGATGGGGAAAGTCGTGATGTAGAAGAGATAACAACAGATAATCCTTACTGACCCGCCCCACAACGCACCTTTAGGGGGAGTCCAGTGATTCGTTCCATACGATGTCTGCAGCAGGAGAAACTCAATGGCTTTGTTGTCCACTTTTGGGATGCGAGGTCTTCGGAAAATGATGAAGCCACATGCTCTCAGAGACATGGTCCACCTAGAAATTAAACGGAAAAAAAGTCTATAGGGAAGGCACAGAAAGAGCAGCAAAACTTTGGGGGGATGCTATTTGTATTCATTGCCAACATCACTTGGTTAATACCTAATATATAGACTGCAAATGTATAATCTATATCAAACTCCTTGCTTTTCCCCTTCTTTTTGGAGGGGAATGGCAGGTCCATTTACTAGCTGCGCTGACTATGGGCAGGTCTCCGAGCCTTGCTTTTCTTCGTTGCTAAAATGGGGATAAATATTCCCATTAAGTATCTCATATGTGGTTGTAAGGAAAGAGTAAAGCTCCATGAAAATCAGCCTTTGTTAGTCCTGCTTCTCTGCCTTGCCTTCGATCAGTGGGAGAACTTGGGACACTCCCTCCCCACTCAGGGCCTCAGTTCTTCATCTATAAAATTAGCATGTTATACTTACATGATTTCTAGTGTCCCTTCCAGTGCAAACATGATTCTATCTCTGATTTCAAAAGAATGGACCTTTCTTCCTGGGGATCCCAGCCTCAACTTTTTTCTTAGATTTCAGGGCTGAAGAGCTCAGGTTGAAATAGGCTAAATATTTAAAATATGGGTGATGAATGCAAGAGGGTCAGCAAAAGGACAGTGAAAGTAAACCTCTAATTAGAAAGAATTTAGATCACTATTGATGGCAGTAAACAGGTCTCTGTTTTCTCTGGTATGGGAAGGGGGATGCAGCCTAGCAAGTCTAAATTAGAGAGAATAGAAGCTATAGACCAGGGGTGGATAACCTGTACCCTCGAGGTCCTCAAGGGCAGCCCTTTGACTGAATCCAAACTCTGTTCTGTGAAGTTTGGATTCCATCAATGGACTGCCCTTGAGGACCTAGAGGACATGTGGCCTCTGCTGGTTCCTCACCACTGCTATAGTCTATGACCAAGGATACTTTCAAAGAAAAACCTTCTATGAATTCCTCCCATTAGCCCAAGGGGTCATACCTTTCACAGATCCTAGGATTATAAAGAAAGGACTTGGGAGGTCATTTAGTTCAACCACTTCATTTTAGGTGATAAGGATAAGGAAATCTTGTCTGAAATCACCCAGATAATAAATAGTAGATAAAGATTGTCACCCAGAAGTCCCACTGTGCACCATAATGGTAAATGGGGGAAAAGGTGTTGTGGAAATCAAAAGGAAAAATCACAACAAAACAGCTGCTAAAGTGAACCGGGTTTTTGTTTTTTTTTATTAACTAAGAAGATGCACTCAGCATCTGTGGACAATCTCAACTAGATTTTACTGTAAGGGTTCTTTCATATAGAAAAGCAACAAAATCAAAGGCAATGCTTTCTCTATTCAGATTGTCTACACTAATGAGGTACAGGAACACAGGGGAGTACAGAAAAGCAAACTCAGTTAAGAAGCATCTGCTTGAAAAAACATGAACGATGTATGGTAGAGACAATTAACTGGAGCTTATGAGACATCTACATAAACAGGATATGTGTGATACGGGGTATAGCAGAGAAATATCTGTTGGAACGGGATGAAAGGTTCAGGATGTTTCTTCTGATGTACACTGTTACATACTGTGCTTACTCGGCAAACTACAGCAGTCCTACACAATTCCTTCAAACCATGATATAGTCACTCAGGTTCAGTTAGTTTGATTTAATGGACTAATGAGGCATTGGGAATGAACCACTGTAGTCATCCTAACATATCACATCATCAAATCTAACATCACCCCAGGTTCTCTCTGCTCACAGATCCAGAGGCTCATAAAGCTAGATGTGTCTTTGAAGACAACTAGTCTGTAAGAGCCGTGTAAAGTAAATTTTCCCAAAGTTAGGTAGAGCTAGGACTGGAATCTGGGTAATCTGATTCCCAAGCCAGGCCTTATACCACTGAACTCAAATTGAGTCTTTCACATAAATGGTACTCCCCAAACATCTGAACAAAGAATCAGAATAAAATTAATATGTGAAAGGTGTAATAAAAAATAGGGAGATGCTTAAAAAGAAGGAAAGTTTTCACAGAATGTTAAAAGGAACTTTAGAAGTCATCCAATGAAGGCCAGGAGAAGATTGCTGGGGGAGAAGAATGATAGATTTTCAAGTCAGAAGCTGCAGAATGGAGTGGGAAGATCCTGAGCTCACAATGACCCAGGCAATGCAGATCAGCTGGACAGCTAACCAGGGTCTATAGGCAAGGGAGATGAGAGAAGATGCACAAAATTCTAGAACATTGAGTAAAAATATTTGCTGCTAGAACAAGCATCAGGAAATATGCTTTAAAATCAACTTGTTGGGGAAAGACATCCACCTCTCTGCACTCCAGAAACTTTGAGGTTTATACTGTGTTTCCCCGATAATAAGACCTATCCCAAAAATAAGCCCTCCCCTTACTGTGTAAGATTCCTCTAAAATAAGCCCTCCCCCGAAAATAAGACCTATTGAGATTGCTACTGTAGTGAAGGTGATCCCCTGCCGGGTGAAACACACGCCGCACTCCGAGCTGCATCCAATCAGAGCTGCAGCAGTGAGCGCGTCATCCTGTTCTTCCCCAGTGATTTGCTTATTGAATAAAGGTACATTTTTTTGTTCACATTTACCTGTTTATTAAAATTGCTGTCAATGTTCATTAAAATAAGCCCTCCCCTAAAAATAAGCCCTCTGGTGTTTTTCTGTCCAAAAAAATTAATAAGACAGTGTCTTATTATTGGGGAAACACGGTATGAGGAAGGATGGTTTGAGGGAGCAAGGAAGGAGTCTTAGGGGGAAAGTGAGAAATGCTATTTGGTAGCTATTTTAACTAATTATTCATTATAAATAAGTGCTAAACGCCATTGTTTCTACATTGCTAAAAAAAAAAAATGGAAGTACTATCAATGCCCTTTAAATTTCTCAGAAACAAAGGCCCAGTCCCCAATCGAAGTTATGGCTTTGCAGGAGATGTGATGAAATACCAACATAGAGCTCATGAAGGGGACTGTTATTAAATAAGTCTGGAAAGGGTGGTGGGAATTGGATTACACAGCATCTTAAATACAAAAACTTAGAGAACTTAGGTTTCTCCTTATTTCCAATCCAACGTTCTTCTTAGTATAGCATGTTGTCCACTCCAGGAAACTAAGGCTTTTGTTGTTGATGTCGGTTTTTGGCTAAGAATTGAATGTGACCTTCCTGAATTTCCAAGAATGCTTTGATACTCTGTAGCACAAAAAAAAATTTATTTCCAGGTTTGGAAATTCAGAAAGGTCATGTTCTATAAGAAAGCCTTGAGGACTCACTATTTGGTAAAAACTGCTGAAAAAAATGAAAAGCAGTTTGACAGAAATTAGGTATAGACCAACATCTCATGACTCTCCTGTCATCTGATGACATGAGGAAATTAGAGCAGGGAGAAAAAAAAAAAAACTACCTTTCAGATCTAGGGATAGAGGAAGAGTTCATGACCCATAAGTAATAGAGAGGATCACAAAAGGTAAAATGGGTAATTTTGATCATAGAAAATTTAAAAGTTTTTTCTCAAACAAAACTAATGTCATTAAAATTAGAAGGGAAACAGGTGACTGGGAAAGAAATCTTTGTACCAAGTTTCTCCAATAAAGGTCTCATATCCAAGATATTAAAGGAATGAACTCAAATGATAAGACTAAAAGTCATACCCCAATAAACAATTGGTCAAAGGATACGAATAGGCAGTTTTTAGAGGGAGAAGTCTAAGCAATAAATAACCATATGAAAAAATGCTCTAAGTCACTAATAATTAAAGAAATGCAAATTAAAGGAACTCTGGGGTTCCACATCACACTCAGATTGGCAAAGATGGCAAGAGGAAATAAGAAATGTTGGAGGCTGTGTGAAAACAGGCACACTAAAGGCCAGGAGGTGGTCTAACCATTCTAGAATGCAATTTGCAATGATGCCTCAAAAGTTACTAAATTGGGTATATACCATTTAACACAACAATACTTCCACTAGGCCTACAATCCAAAAGGATCAAAAAAAGAGGAAAGGGGTATCAAAAATTTCACAGCAATTCTTTTTGAAGTAGCTTCAAACTGGAAACCAAGGGAACATCCACCTATTTGGGAATGGCTAAACAAATTATGGTATAAGAATATACATAATGGAATATTATTATTCTATAAGAAATTATGAAATGGGTAGTTTTGGAGAAAATGAAGAAGGCCATTATGAACTGATGTGAGTAGAACTAGGAGAACAATTATACAATGACAAAATTATAAAGAAAAACAACTTTGAAAAAAGTCAGAATTTTGAAGAATGCAATGACAGACCACAAGCCTGAAGATGAAACATGCCCCTCAACCTGCTCTCAGAGAAGTAAAGGGTTTAAAATGTAGAATGAGATAATTTGGAGATGGCCAAAGTGGGGATTTGTTTTGCCGGAATTATTGTGAGGATTTGCCTTTTTTCTTTCTATTCCTTTCATTTCATTCTTCAATGAGGGCAGTAGGAAAGTGAGATATTAAATACTTGTAAAAATAAACATTCTTAAAAGGCTTTGGGGAAATGCAAATCATCAGTAACTACTATAGGGCTCCTAAAATATTTAATAATCATAGAAAATATAAAACAGGTAAGACTTAAGATATTACTTTAGGTCCACTAAATTGGGAAAAATGATAAACTTGAACTCTGAGGAAAGAGGCACATTTAAATTTTGAGAGAGTAGACAAGGAAAGACTCTGACAGACTGAAAATTATGGAAAGAACATGGATATTCAAAATGGATACCTCAATTTCCCTTTGCAAGGAAAAAATGTTTTTAATTTATTGATTTATTTGTGACTTTAATTTTCTTTTTTTGGTGGGGTTGGGGGAGGAAAGTAGGGCAATTGGGCTTAAGTGACTTGCCCAAGGTCCCATGGCTAGTAAGTGTTTTGTGTCTGGGGTTAGATTTGAACTCTGGTCCTCCTGACGCCAGGGCCAGTGCTCTATTCACTATGCCACCTAGCCACCCTGACTTTAATTTTTTTAACTGGGGAGTTCCTGGTGTAGAAATGCCTTCTGACAATGGAGTGGCAATATGTAATTTATACTCTTATAGGGTTGCCTGGGGCACTGGGAGGGTAAGAGACATCTATGGAGAGTAAAGAATACAGGGAGAACTCGAACTCAGGTATTCCTGACTCTAAAGTTGACCTGTTCTCTACTATAAATATCTGCCTGGGCTGATGAAATCATGAGTCTCGACACATTACAGAAAATCAAAACTGAAACTTGCTTTTAATACACTAGATACTTCCTAACAAATACCCAAAGAAAATTCTTTCCTGTCTACACCCTGTACATTCAGGAAAACAGTTGAATCATAGATAATAATAGAATTGCAATTGATAGGCATATCACTTTCCAATTTTTTTAGTTTACCTAATGCAGTTATTGCTAACAAAAATGATGTGTGCTTTTTTTTTTTTGTCTTTTTGGAGGGGGGAAGACAGGGCAATTGGGGTTAAGTGACTTGCCCAAGGTGACACGGCTAGTAAGTGTTTAGTGTCTGAGGCCGGATTTGTACTCAGGTCCTCCTGACTCCAGGGCCGGTGCTCTATTCACTGTGCCATCAAGGTCCCCCTGTGCTTTAACTTTAACTGCTTGGTATCAGTACTGTACACTGTATTTGAGCTTTAGCTACATTACTGCAGTCATTGCGTACATATGCTTTCTTTCCCTTATGACTTCACACAAGTTCTTCTAAGTTTCTCTGAATTATTGCTATTCAGAATTTCTTACAGAACAATCAGTTCCATTTTACTTATGCACCATAATTTGTTCAGCCATTTTCTGATTGTAGGGAATGCATTTTGTGCCCTGCTTTCCATTACAGCAAATAATGCTCCTGGGAATATTTTGGCACATATGGGTCTTTTCTTAATGTTATTAACTTTCCTGGGGCATAAACCTAAAGAGTGGAATCTCTGGATCAAAGGCTGTGAACAATTCTTTTTATTTATTTATTTTTCCTTTTTGGAGGGCAATTGGGGTTAAGTGACTTGCCCAAGGTCACAGGGTTAGTTTTTGTGTTAAGGGTCTGAGGCCGGATTTGAACTTAGGTACTACTGATTACAGAGCCGGTGTTCTATTCACTGCACCACCTAGCTGCCCCGGTTATGAACAATTTAATAAGTTTCCTTGCACAATTTCAAATTATTTCAAATTATTTTCCAGAAGGGTTAGACAATTCACAGCTCCTCCAGTTATGAACAGTCCCTCCACCCTTGAATTTTCCCATCTTTGACAATTTGATGATGGTTAAGATGATCTCTTGGTTTTAATTTGCACAAAAATGTTTTTTTAATTACTCTTTTTTTTTTTTCCCAACTCAAGGGTTGCAGTTTTTCAAAGGAAGGCAGTATTAATTAATTCATTAGAGATCTGTACTCCTCCTAAATTTATGTAAATGCACAGAGGATATTTTGGGGCCTTCAGGGAGAAACCCAGTGAATTTCTGAAGTTACATTTACATGAAAGTCAAAGCTATTTTTATTTGAGAATATGTTTTTCTGAGGACCCTAGAGTTGAATCTTCTGCAGAGACCCTGAGTACAGCATGTTTTCACACTTTATCTCAATATAAACTCACACCTCCTGAGTTTAGAGGCCCCAAATCAAATATGTAAAAGTGTCCAGGCAGGGATTGAGTAGGAGATCAGCACTTTTAAAATGTGGCTCTGTGCCCCAGAATACATTATTTTTCCTCCATAAAATGTAAAGTTTCTAGACTAGAGGTTTCAGAGAACCAGGGTGATACTGGAAGGGATAGACTACAGCTTAAGACCTCAGAAATAAAGGGTACCTTCAAGAGTTTCATTCCAATTTGTGTTTTTTTGTTCCAAATTAATCTGACCCTTCAATGCATAGAAACAAAATTCAATCAGAAATGGGTTTCAAATAAGCCCATTCCCTTAAAAGCAATAGCAGTATTCTAAGCTAGAAGCTAAACCCAAGGCTGCACCTCCCCTCATTTCAATTGTTACTCCATTTGCCAGAAAAAAAGTCAGAGGAACAATAAAAGCTAGACAGTGACTGAATCATCTGGCAGGGAAGTCAGCACAAAGTCCTCAGAGGCTATAGCGACCCTAGGCTTGGTCACATGTGACTATTTGCAAAGACACAAGAAAGTAAAGTTTTAAAAGCCTCAGGTACTGCACTAATGCTCGGAATGATTATTATTAATTAGGAAAAAGAGGTCTTGACTGGAGAATGGGTGGCAAAATTATGATGTGGGAAATCAGTAATTTCTTGCCCTTTTCTGGGAAAAGGGGACAAAGCCCCACTGGAACAAGCTCAAATTCTGGCATTCCAAGTCAGAATTTCAGGGTACTCCCTCCCCACAGGAACCCCAAGTTCATTCTCGTCCAAATCTTCCTCATGGTATACTCTGAGGCCGCCAAGCAAGGCAGACAGCCTGGCTGGTTGCTACGCATGTGCCTTCTGTCCTTGGATACAAACTGCTTTAATGACCTAACATGAGAATTTGCATAGCTACCTCCCAGAAGGTCCAATCCTCTGACAGTTTACAATGCAGGGCTCTTGCCAAAGCTGATAGCTTCTTTCACCTTCCACGGCCCAAAAGGGTTGCCAGGTGAGGTTAAGTAGCTACCCCTCTCCTGGAAAATTAATTCAGACAGCCCTAGGCAAATCTCTATGATTACAGGCTGCAGAGAAGACACTATTCTTCATTGGCTGAGTAAACTCTAACTGGAAAACTTCTTACACCAACGAAAAAAATCACATTAACACTTGTAACCCAATTACTTGACTCCTATTCCTACTGACATAAATTGGGGAAAAGCTATTTGAGAACGGATATATGTAAATATCTTCAGCACAAAAATAAAACTGGGGAGGAGAAAAGCTTTCTAACTCTCAGAGAAACCAAGCATGTAAACCTTTTTGTAATCTGGCTCATAAAATAAACATCACCTATAGATAGGGTTGAATAAGCAAATATAGTATAGGCCAATAGAAGAGACGCTACTGCAGCACTGAGGCTGGGCCAGAAACATTTTCAGCAAAGCCCACTAATTATGTAACAAGAGTGCCACCTACCGAGCTGTTTTGGAAAACAAAAGTAGTGTCATTGAATAGCAGAATCTAGAGATAAACTAAGAAGTCCTCTGGTCTAATCTACTTGTTTTACAGAAGAGGAAATTGAGGCTTGCAAACTAAGATTAAACGGTTTGCCCAAAGCGTATACAAGCTAGCGACAGAGCTGAGACTAGAATCCAAGCCTTCTAATTCCTACTCCAGGCTTCTTTTTTCCTTATACTCTAAGTTTTAAGCATCCTTTGCCTAAGAAAAAAATCTGCAATTGGAAGGAATCATTTAACAGGCAGCAAATCCAAAGTTGATGGAACTGTTTAGTTCGCAAATACCTCTTAAAGGGAAATCAAAATCCTTCCTTGTCTCCCATGCTTGGATCTTCTCTTCAGAGCTTCCTTTTTCTCCATATCTACTTTTTTGTTTTGTTTTGTGTTCCCTTAGTATCACTCTCCATATAGGTACTGACCTAAATGTTTCCTAACATAAAAGGTCTTCAAATGAGAGTATATACATATATATGTATATGTGTATGTAGTTATATGGATTATATATTTTTGATATTTTGAAAACCATTTCAGGGGTGGCTAGGTGACACAGTGAATAGAGTGTGACCCTGCAGTCAGGAGGACCTGAGGCCTCAGATACTTAACACACACAAAAAAAACTAGCCATGTGACCTTGAACAAGTCACTTAACCCCAACTGCCCTGCATTCCCCCTTCCAAAAAGCAAAAAAAAACCCCACCAAACTATTTTTTAGAATGACAGCTAGGTAGCACAGTGGACACAGTGCAAGGCCTAGAGTCAGGAAGACCTGAGTTCAAATTTGGCCTCATTTATTAGCTGGGTGATCCTGGGTTAGTCAACCTCTGCCTCAGTTCTCTCCTTTGTACAGTGGGTCTAATAATAGTATCCACCTCAGAGGACTATTAAGAGGATAAAATGAAATCATATTTGTAAAGTGCTTTGCAAACCTTAAAGCACTTTA
Organism: Petaurus breviceps papuanus; assembly: GCF_028583685.1. Taxonomy (NCBI): domain Eukaryota; kingdom Metazoa; phylum Chordata; class Mammalia; order Diprotodontia; family Petauridae; genus Petaurus; species Petaurus breviceps. Next base: position 230,962 of record NW_027186354.1, on the reverse strand, counting down.
TGACAGCAATTATTAACTAACTTTCAATAACTGAAATAACAATAATCCTTTATAATCCTATGCATTTCAAGACATTATTCTGAGAAAGGGTCCCTAGGTTTCACCAGATTGCCAAAGGTGAACACAAAAAAGGTTAAAAACCCTTGCTTTACAGTGCTCTTTTCAACATACCGTGCTATTCCCTCTTTCTCACCCTTCATTCTCTTTTCAACCCTTCACAATTTGACTTCCATCTCTACCATTCTACTGAGATTATTTTCTCAAATATCAATGACCTCCTAATTAAGAAATCCATTCCCCCTGCCACCCCCTACCCCGTTCTCAACCTCCTGGGCCTCTCTGGATTATCTGACCAATTCCTACTTGTATATTTATTCTCCACCTTTGATCTCTGGCTTCTCCTTGATGCCTTGCTGCTTTGCTTCTTTTCCTAACTCTCTAACAATCCTTCATCCTCCTCACTAGCATCTCATGCTTGTTCTGGAATGTTCCCAGGAATTATGTTTACTTCATAAAATCCCAACCCTTTGACTATTACCTCTACTCAGGTGACTGCCAAATGTTTAGCTCTAACCTTAACTTTTTATCCCCCTGACCTCTGGACCTGCATCTCTAATTGCCAATTTAGAAGATCTTTACTTGGATATTCCAATAGGACTTCAAATTTAATACATTTCAAAGAAGCCTATTAGTCTCTTTGCCTTAAATATGGCACCACTATTCACTCTGTCTTTCTTATTTGTAATCCTGGTCCTATGCACAGAATTTGGTCATGTCACTGCTCTACTCGAAAACCTTCCGAAGTTTCCCATTTAAGTTTCAGACTGTCTCCTGGCATTCAAGGCTCTTAACATTGTGGTACCTCTTTAACTTCCCAGTTTTCTCTCTTGCTATTCCCTTTGATATTTTCTACATTCCAAACACATTGTACTTCTTGTTATCATCTGTGCTTGTAGAACTTAGTTCCCACTTTTCCCTATCCCTGGAATCATCTCCTTCCTATCTATTGAATTCCTGTCTCTTTAAGAGACAGGATTCTCCAACTCAAATACTAGATCTTCTATACTAATCTCCCCAGTAGGTAATAATCTTTCTTCAGACCTCACAAAGCACTTTCTTTGTACCTGTCTAATGCACTTACTTATTACAGGCAGTGAGACACTGTTACCCTCAAGATAGTAAAAAAAAAAAAAAAATGAGAGGAAAACCTCCACTGGATCCTTTATAAAGACTATATGGAGCAGCAACTAGGTGGTGTAGTGAATAGAGCACCAGCCCTGCAGTCAGGAGGACCTGAGTTCAAATCCGACCTCAGACACTTGACACACTTACTAGCCATGTGACCTTAGGCAAGTCATTTAAATCCAACTGCCTTGCCTTCCCCCTCCAAAAATAAAAAGGCTACATGGATAAAAACTGTAAAATATGCTATATCCGTATAGATGAAATCATAATATCCATCAAAATACAGTGATATACACACTCAAATATGACTATACATACGTGTGTATGTGTGCATCTCACATCCTTTTACTGTGCTGTAAGCTTCATAAGGGCAGGGATTTGGGGGAAAAAGCTTTATTAAAGCCTTTTTTTTTAGACATCAAGGTCCTTTCTGAAAGCTGAACCTTAAGGATAGACAAGCCTTCAACAGATCAATAATGTGTTCAACAGGCCTTAAATGTGGATGCCTTCCTCTTCTTTCTAAACTCTCCACTCTGATGATCTAATCTACTCTTATGGTTTCAAAGATCACTTCTAATGCAGTTGATTCCCAGATTTTTTATTTCCAACTCCAACATTTTCCCAAAATTCCATGCCTATATTTAGAGTAGCCTGCTGTTTCTAAAGGACGTCAAACTCAACCTATTGAACTCATCATCTTTCCTTGTAAACCTGCACTCTCAATTCTCCAGTAGTGTGGCCAACACTATCCCAGTTTCCCAGGCTCCTCACCTTGACTCCCAACACATTTAATCAATTGTCAGATTCCGTTGTTTCTAATTTAGTAACATCTCTGGCACCCAGGCTCGCCTCCCCTCCATCTCATCTCTGCTCCTCTTGATTATGTCCATTTCTTACCTGATCTTTCTCCCTCTATCCCACAGCCTCTCGATCAGATGCTTAAGTACTGTCTGTGGCACCACTATGATTACATCATTCTTCTACTCAAAAAGCTTCAGTAGATCCCTATTGCCTTCCAAAGCATAAACTCCTGCTCCCAGCATTTGAGGTTCTCCACAATTTAGCTCCAACTTGTCTCATGCTTCTCCCCTTCCCAAATTCTGTATTCCACCCCAGTTGGACTTTCCCCCTTCCATGTCCCATACTCTCGTGTACAAACCGTTTCCCTTCACCAATAGCTCCTGAAATCCCTCACTTTCTCCAAGGTCCCACTCATTAAGTCTGCGCTAAATATCCGAAGTCCGTCATCAGCTGAAGGGCGGCTTCTTCTGCTCGGATCCACCTCGACCGCACCTCTCTCACTCTCTGTTCAGTCATCGGAGCTTTCGTTGCCCCTTTACCCCAGCCCTTCATCAAACAATGAAATACTTAAAAGAAGGGGAAGTGAACCACCTGCCCGAGGACCTAGACCTAGCCTCCTGGGAGGACCCCTGACGCGGGCCACCAGGCCAGGTCGCGGCAAACAAGGCCTTCCGCGCCCTGGCATCGGCGCCCTGGCATCCCAGTCAACGTACCAATTCGTTCGATTGGCCGTCATGATCAACGCGGGGCCAATCAGTGGCAGGCTCTGGGCATACACATTTTTTTTTTAAAGGTGGAAACAGTTCCTGCCCTCAAGGAGCTTATGTTCTATTAACGAGAAACAACTAGAACATATGTTAGTAAATTACAAAATACAACGTAAAGAGAAAATATTTTCCCCATCCCCGACCCCGTCAGGCTGGATGACTCCTCAAGGCCTCATTTCCCCCTTAGATCTCCTCAGATCATTCAATAAAGCTACTACTTCACAAAGATATCTGGACCCTGGTGCGGGTTTCAATGCTGTAAAAAGTGTCCCCCTCCGCCCTCGCCTCCAACAACAACCTACCTCCGGGACTGCGGGTGTGGGGCGGAACTTAACGGGAAACTGGCACTTCCCCTTCCAATCAACAAGTTTCGCTGAAACACGGAAGGCCCAATAGACTTCCCTCCAGTTTCATCTCGTCCCTGGCACATAGCTATCGCGAGATTTTTTTCATCCACTGAGAAAGAGAGGTTATTGCTTCGAGATTCGTCGAGAATTGTTACTTCTTCACCCACTGTCTCCTAGTAGCTTCTGATTGGTCTAAGAGCAGGGAGGGTAGGGCGACTCGGCCCGCTCCCTCCCTCCGCCTCCTCCCAGGGCTCCCATTGGTGGGTTCCCGGAGCTGGCCGGTGCGCGCGGGAGTCGGCGCGGGGTTCGAACGGATGCTTGGCGGTGTTGCCATGGGGACGCGGCCTCACCTTCTCGGCGGGCCGGTTTGTTGACGTACCTCTGGGTCACTAGGGGCAGTATCCCGGAGTGTCCCAGCAGGAAGAGTCAAAGCTTCGGATGCCTCAGTAGGTGAGAGAGGGGAACAGTGTTCCCGAGGTGGGGAGACGCGGTGGGAGTCGGTGGTTGGAGGGGACCCGGGAGACGCTCGCGGGGTACTAGGGTGTTGAGGAGAGGGATGGAGGGGGCTGCGTGGGGCTCCGGAGGGAAGGGAGGGAGCCGCGAGGCCCCAGGTGTAGGGCGGTTGGAAGGGCCCGTGAAGCTCGGGAGAAGGAGGGACCGGCTCCCCGTAGGAAGCTAGAGCAGGAATAGGAGAGTTGGGTGTAAGGCTCTCAGAGCACTTTCATGAAGTCGACAAACTTTATTGTGAAGTCCTTTCCACCGCTTTCTTTATTTCTAGCCCCTCCCCTCCAGCGCCGTCTTTCGGTCCATAAACGTTGATTAAGCGCCTGCTAGGGGTCAGGACAGGTGGGTGCTAAGCGCTAACGATGCCAGAGAGGTAAAAGACGCCCTGGCTATCCGGAGACCCACGCGCTGAAAGACCTTTACCAAGGGCACTGGGGGTCCAAAAATTATACCCCTCCCTTTCTTCCGCTAATCAAAACTCACTCTTCAGTAGTTTCATCTAGGCTTTAGGGAGAAGGAAGCATGAGACTCATGCTTTACATAAAGAGATTTTATGCTACACATAAAAATGAAACTTGTTAATTGCTTGGAAAAGGGTTTGGATAAATTAATGAATATGCAAATTTATAGCAACTTATTAAGTAAGGTATGCCATTTTTTTTTTGCTCTTTTTTGGAGGGCAGTTGGGGTTAAGCGACTTGCCCAAGGTCACATGGCTAGTAAGTGTTAAGGGTCAGAGGCCGGATTTGAACTCAGGTCCTCCTGACTGCAGGGCCAGTGTCACTGAGCCACCTAGCCGCCCCAAGGTATGCCATTCTTATCAGTGAATGTATGAATGAAATAAAAAGCAATGCTAAAATACTGTGTGCAAAGTTCTGGGCCATGAACTAGGGATACAAATAGAAAATAAGACTCCCTGACCTGAAGGAACTCACATTGTAATGAGACTAAAAATAATAGCAACTGACATTTATAAAGAATTTACTATGTGCCAGAGGCAGTATGCTAAGTGCTTTACAAATCTTCATTTGATCCTCACTACAATCTTTGGAGGTAGGGGCTATTATTATTCCCATTTTACAGATGGGGAAACTGAAGCAAGCAGTTGTGACTTTCCCAGCGTTCACACTATAAAGTGTCTAAGGTCTTCTGGATTCCAAGACAGGCCATCAATCCATTACACCACCTAGCTGCCCCAATGACTGGCTCTAACACATTTTCAGCTGCTTGTTAGGAGAAACATCTCCACGATCCTTAGGATACAGGAGCAATGCAGATGGTATTGAATCTTCTTTAATTCCATTTCCATTGATAAAATCGTCTTTCTGATATTGAACCATTTGACAAGAGCTAAGGATTTTGGTGGTAAGAACTTTCTTTCCTGGGCCTTCAGTAGCTGTGGTGCTAAAGAGGTTGTAGACATGCAAAAGCAATTGGCCAGGTTGCATTTCACAAGAAATCAAGCTTTTAGTCTTCATGCATGGAAAACCTTTCTTAACAGTCAGAAATATCCAGATGTGAATTGCACTGCCTTGAGAGACCATTGGATTATAGATTTTGAGCTGGAAAGGACTTCAGATGTCACTTAGTCTAGTCCCTTCGTTTTACAGATAAGGCAACTGAAACCAGGGACATGGATGGAGTGGTAGTGGATTTCCCCCTTAGAATATCTGCAGATCTTCATGTTACTGGAGTTGTTGCAAAGGGATTCCTGTATGGGCATGTATGGCACTAGATGGCTGCTGAAGCTTTTCCAGCTCTGCTTCTGTGGATATTTGAGGTGATGGAGGGAAACTACCTCTCCCATGGAACATACCTTTTTTCTACTATCAGAAACAGAGTATTCACTAAGTAATTAGTCTGAGCTAGGAGGGCAATTATTACTTCTCAAAATACAAATTAAGAGGCTTGTAACAAGACTGCTGGTACTGAAACCCTGGCAATCAGGAATATAAATAATTTATTCCACTGTGCATAATGCATGATTTACCTTCATATTAAGATGATGTCATTGTTGGATCCACATATACAGATAGACATGAAGAGTCTCAAACTGACCTTTCCTTGCCATGTCATGGTGAAGACTGCAGCCTATTCAGTATGGTAGATGCCTTACAGTTGGCTTGATGTCTTCGCTTAAAATGAGATTGTCCCACTGTGAAATGCTGTTGGCTTAATGAGTCTAATACTGTTATTTCTTAGCTGTCCATAATTTATGTCACATCAGAAGATATTTAAAGCATTTTTTTCATGTATGTGTTACATATAGTGTCCCTCCCTCAGCTTACATAATAGCTGTTTAGGTTCCCAATGCTCATGTGAAAATCAAGTAGAGGGATATGTTGCAGGGAAGAACACTTCAGTGACGACGGACTAGCTGTTTTTCATGACCTCATTGTTAATGATTTTGCTATGCTTTATAATGCATGGCTCACAAGTCACATTGATAAGACTATTTTAAAAGCCAGCATGTAATTTTGTCTCAGTATTAAAACATTTTGGGCACTGCTGCTGACCTTCAGCTTCATCTGGAATTTATCATCAGGTGGGGACCATACTCTTAGCTTTCCACAAGGCCTGAGATACATAGGCCTAATTTTTCTTCTACTTTTTCGGTAAGTGCATCACAATACTATACTATTCAGGTTAATTCACTGCTACCTTTTTTTTTTTTTCAATTACTGATGAACTTCATTCAGCTGTCTATAGTATTGCTTTGGAAAGAGTTAATACAAGATCTCAATCATTTCCAGGCCTATCAGTATCCTACTGGCTTGACAAACAGTTCATAATTTATACAGAGTAAAATTATTGAATGTATTATGAGTGAATGATCTCCTACTTTTAAATTTTGACTCTGAGGTCTCTTCTAGCTAGATCCCGTGAACTTATGGAATGACTTATTTAACTTCCTTGGACCTCAGTTTTCATCTGGACAATGATGGGAAGAGTGGTAGACTAACTGGTCTTTGAGGCCTTTCTAGCTATGGTCTATGATCCTATGGCTCTGATTATGTTTCTGGCTTATTGAATTGAAAGAGTTTGCCAGAAGAGTAAGCAAACAAGTGTATCCTTGTATTCCTGACCAATATGGGCCTGTGATTTCAAAATATGGAGGACTCCAAAATAGACTGGCAGTTTGTACCTTAGACTCTTAGAAAGCTGCTTGTAGCATTGAGAAGTATTGACTTGATCATGGTCACATGGTTTTCTTGGCCCTCCATTTCTTATTATGAGATGCCACACTGCATCTCATATGTTAATTTCAATCTTACCATACCAAGTCTGTTTAATTTGGTCTATTACTTATGGGCAGTGTGTTAGGATACCATAGCTCTTGTTAATTCTCAAATTATCAAAGAATTCTTTGGATCTCCTAGAATTTCTCTGGGCAGTCACATTTGCTTACTATAGTTATAAGAGTCAAATGCCTTTGTGTGTTTGATAAACTGAAGGCAGAATAGTGTAATGAAAGACTGCTGGACTTGGGTTCAGATCCCAGGTCGGAAAGTTGCTTAGTTGACTGTAAACAAGTCAACTAAACTCTTCTATAAAATGGGGAGAAGAATGCCTGTCTTATCTACCTTATAGGATGGTTGTGAAGATTAAATAAGATATGTGTAATAACACTTTGCAAACTGTAAAGTGCATCATCTGCTACTCTTCTTGGTGGCCTATGCCATTTCCTCTCCCTGTTTTTCTCCTACTCATCATCTGACCGCTCCTTTGCAATCTCCTTTACTGGGTCATTCTCCTTCTCTAGCCTGTTATGTATGAGCATCCCTTGGGCTCCATCCTGGGCCATCTTTTCTCTTTACCACATCTTTTCTGGTGATCTCATCTGTTCCTATGGGTTTAATTATCATCTCTGCAGATGATTCTCAAGTCTGTATACAATATACATCTCTAATCTCTCTTCTGGGTTCTAATCCTTCATCATCAACTGCCTCCTAGTGGATCTTAATCAACTTCTCCAAACTAATATGCACAAAATGCATTCATTTTCTTTTCTACCAAATCCACTCCTTCCTACTTCCTTGTTTCTGCAGAGAGTACCACCTACTTCCAATAACCCAAACTTTCAAATTGAAGTCCATCCACTCTTCCATCTGTGTCTCATGCTTCACTAATAATTTGTCAAATCTTGTCAATTTTGCCTTTACAACATCACTTGCATCTGTCTCCTTTCTTCCATTTATAGCTGCTACCCCACTTCAAGCCCCTATCACCTTTTACTGGGACTATTGCAATGGCCTCCTAATTAGTTTCTCCATTTCCAGTCTTTCCTTTCTCCAACCCATTCTCCACATAGCTGCCAAAATAATTTTCCCAAGGCACAGGTCCAGGTCATATCACTCACTGCCCTACTTAAGAAGCTTCAGTGGTTCCCTATTGCTTCTAGCATAAAATGCAAACTTCTCAGCTTAACATTTGAAGGACTCTTGAATGATGTTGCCAGTAAAGAAGAAGAATGATTTTTTTTTTTGGTTGTATTTATATATTCAGCTAGTTGCTTAGATTTAGATCTTATGGGCCAAAACTAGTGGCAGCTAGTTTTAGGACTGTGTCCCCAAGATAATGGAAAAATATTTAGCCATGCTTAACATTATATAAATGTCTTTGTGCCTAAATTTCTTCTTCTGCATAATGGGGATAATTTTTGCCTACTTCATAAAGGTGTGGTAAAGTTGCTTAGATGATAAAGCTACTACACAAATTATTAGTCTGACTTCATACCTCATCATTCAACTGAAATTCCTGTCTCCAGTTATCAGTGATTTTTAATCATGCCAATGGCTTGATTAAATTAAATTAAATCTTAATCCTCATTCTTCTCAACCTCTCTATTGATACTGTGAATCTCTGAGTTCTGTTTGTTTCTCTCTAGGTTTCTATGACACTGCTCTATCTTGGTTCTCCCCAACCTATCTGACCACTCCTCATTCTCCTTTGCTGGAATTTTATCCAGGTAATGCCCACTAACCATGAGTGCCCCCCAAGCCTCTGTTGTGGGCCCTCTTCTCTCCTATACTATTTTGTTTGTCATTCTCATCAACTTCCATGGATTTAATTATATCTATTCATCTACTGATCCAGTCCTAATCTCTCACCTGACCCCCAGTCTCACATCTCCACATCCTAATTGTATATCTCAAACTGTATATACCATAGAAATTTTAAACTCAACATGTCCAAAACTGAGCTTATCTTTCCCCACTAAGCCCTCCCCATTTTCTGTCTTCCCTGTTACTGTGGAAGATACTACTGTCCTCTAATTTCAGCTCCCAAACTGGCATCAGCTTCATTCTCACACTCCTGCTTCTGTATCTACTATGTTTCAGTCTCTCACATACTCTAGCCTTTTTCCTCTAATATTGCTGTCTCCCTGGTGCAAGGCTGAAGTATTGCAGTTGTCTCCTGGTTATTCTCCCTCATTCAAATCTCTTCCCATGCTTTCCGCCGGCTCCGCCATATTCCAGTGAGTTGCCAAAATGACGAACACAAAAGGAAAAAGGAGAGGGACACGGTACATGTTTTCTAGGCCCTCTCGAAAACATGGTGTTGTCCCTTTGGCTACTTATGTGCAAATGTACAAGAAAGGTGATATTGTAGATATCAAGGGTATGGGCACAGTTCAGCAAGGAATGCCCCACAAATGTTACCATGGCAAGACTGGACCGGTCTATAGTGTTACTCAGCATGCTGTAGGCATTGTTGTAAACAAACAGGTTAAGGGCAAGATTCTAGCCAAAAGAATTCATGTACATATTGAGCATATTAAGCATTCCAAGAGCAGAGATAGCTTCCTGAAGCGGGTAAAGGAAAATGATCAGAAGAAGAAGGAAGCCAAAGAAAAAGGCACTTGGGTTCAACTGAAATGCCAGCCTGCTCCACCCAGAGAAGCACACTTGGTGAGAACCAATGGCAAGGAACCTGAGCTGTTGGAACCAATCCCCTATGAATTCATGGCATTAGTGACTACAAAAAGAACAATAAAAAAATCTTGGATTATGAAAAAAAAAAATCTCTTCCCGCCATAGTCTAGCCTACACTCAGCTGTCATATTGATCTTCCTAAACACAGGTCTGACTATGTTATCCCCAGTTCATTCTTCTCCAGCTCTCCCCTATTCCTTCTGGACCAAATATAAAATGTCTTTTTTTGACATTCAAAGCCTTTATAGACTGGTCCTCTTCTACCTTTCCAGTCTTCTGACATCCTACTCACCTCCACATTGTGCAGTCCAATGACACTGGCCTCCTTCCTGCTCCTTGCAAAAGAGATTCAGTCTCTGGCTACACTGACTGTCCCCCATAGCTAGAATTTTCTCATTCCTCATTCCTGTATCCTGGCCTCTCTGGTTTCATTTAAGTCCAAACCAAATTACCGCCTTCTACAAGGAGCCTTTCCTGATTTCCCTTAATACTAGTGCTTTGGCTCTGCTGGTCATCTCCAATTTATCCTGCATAGATCTTGTTTCTTCATAGTTGTTGCTTTCCTTTGTATTCCCAGATCTTAGCACAATGCCTGACACATAATGATGCTTAATAAATGGGTGTGGTCTGACATGGTAACAGATAAGAACTTAAGTGAAGAACTTTTAAAAATATTCTTTTCTAGAGGAAACCTGTTCTTTCTTTTGCTTTTTTTTTTTGGAGGGGGGAAGGCAGGGCAGTTGGGGTTAAGTGACTTGCCCAAGGTCACATGGCTAGTAAGTGTTAAGTGTCTGAGGCCAGATTTTAACTCAGGTCCTCCTGACTCCTGGGGTTGGTGCTCTATTCACTGCATCACCTAGCTGCCCTGAGGAAATTTTAAAATTTAAATTACTTTGCTGATATGAATATTCCCCTTTCTAAGAAATGTCATTGAAGCAACATCTATTATGGGTTATAGATCTCATTTGCTGATTAGAAGAATCCAAAAGTTAATGAAAAATTATAAAATTGGTTCTAAATATAATTTTTAAATAAAAATGTAGAAAATGTGTTTGTCTTGGAATCATAGCATCTTAGAGAAAGAAGGACCTTTTTGATTCTCTGGACTGCACCTTCATTTTACAGATGAACAACTGAAGCCCAGAAGCAGAAGTAAATTGCTCATGGTCATCCAGTGAGTTACTGAGTTAGGGACTAAAACCTAGGTCTCAGTTTCCCATTTAAATCCTCTTTCTGTTACATCATGGGGAAAAAGTACTCTGTAAATACAAAATAATAATGACATGTAGAGGAATGTTTCTTACAGAGCTAGTTATAATTGTTTTTAGGAAAGATGTAGAATAACACTAAACAGGACAAAAAAAAAACAAGAAAAAAAGCAAATCCATCAAATCAAAACTTAATCCTGTTCTGGAGAAATAGGTAAAAAATAAATTTCTCTATTTAGAGTTAGTAAGGTCTACTCTATTTTAATATGGCTGAACTCTATATATGTATACTTTATTTTATGTCATTTCTCTTAATAATTTTTACTACCTGAACAGCATAAATCTAATTTCATCATGGTTTGACTCAGTATAATTAAGGTAAAGAAAAAAAACTTAAGATAAGAGACTGTAAACTCATTTAAAATTGCCTTATCAGTTTCAAAATAAAGCAGCCTTTCAAAGATTCTTTAGGGATGTACCCTTACAAGCAAAGTTCAGAGAAGGAATGTGATTTTATTTAATATACATCAATAGCCTAATCCATAGATATTTATGAGAACTCAGTTACATATTGAATATTTCCAGTACTTTCACAGCTGTTGTCTTAGGCAGTTGTCTATTATCAGTTGTCTTTTCTACTGAGTCAGTATCTTATAAATAGAAGTATTAGTTATATTTGAGATAAAGAACTAATTCCTTCATGAAGAAAAATGGTTTGTATTACACATTCCTTGCCTTTTCATCTATCATAGTTGGACTAAAATTTCTTATTATTTCTGTTTAATGAACATTACTCCTAACACAAAATCTGACATTTAAAAAAAAGTTTTTTTATTGCTATATTTTTTTATATCTCAAAATTTCTCCTGTATCCCACCTCATATCCCTTCATAGAAGGCCATCCCAAATGACCAATAATTTTTTAAAGGAGAAAAGAAAAAAAATCAGCAGAACTGATCAACACCTCCCCTCCCAGCCAAAAATCTGACAGTATATTCAGTTCACCAAATCTGTGGGCCTCCTCACCTCTGCAAAGGAATTGGAGGAGTGAGTTGTCTTCTCTTATATCTTCTTTGAGGACAAACTTAATTCTTTGTAATTCTGCAACATTCATTTTCATTTGTTTTGTTATGATGATTCTTTATATTTACAATATTGTAGTAATTGTATATATTGTTTTCTTTAGCTTTTCTTCACTTTGTATCAGTTCATACATTTTTTGTTTTCATTATATTGAGCATAGTAGTATACACACCACAATTTATTTAGCAGTACCCAATTGATGAGTATCTACTTTTTTGTCGGTGACTGCATTGGGGTAAATGCTTAGTATTGGAATCTCTCGAACAAAGGGTCTGGATAGTGTAACCGTTTTATTTGCACAGTTCCAAATTGCTTTTCCAAATGGTTGTGCTAATTCTCAGCATTATTATGCCTATCCTTTCCACCATCATTGACTGTTTCTGTCTTTTGTCACTTTGCCAATTTGCTGGACGTGAGGTGAAACCTCAGTTGTTTTTCTTATTAGTGATTTGGAGCATCTTTTCATATGGTTGTTAATTGTTTGTAGTTATTCTTTTGAGAACTGTTTGTTTGCAGCCTTTTACCATTTTTCTATTGGAGAATGACTTTTGTTCTGAGGTATGTCTATTAGTTTTCTATATCGCTTGTTTACCAAACCCTTATCTGAGAACTTTAATACAAAGATTTTCCCCCCATTGGACTGCTTCCTTTCTTATCATAAATAAATTATAGAAGTTTTTCAATTGTATACAATCAATATTATCTACTTTATCTTTTGTAATTGCCTCTATCCCTTGTTTAGATAAGATTGTATCTCTTAACCCTAACTAGGAAAGATATATGATTTGCTTCTCTTCTAAATTTTTTAATGGTATCATATTTAATATTTGGGTCACATTCATTTTGAATTTATTGTGTAAGATGTTGGTCTTAGCCTAATTTCTGCTAGATTGCTTTCTGGTTTTCCCAGCAGTTGTTATCATCAGATAGGAAATTCTTGCCTTGTGTAATTTATGTTTTTGAATTGGGCTAATGAATTCCATAATTTCTAATCCCATTTATCTACTTCACTATTTTTAAACCAATATTAAATAGTTTTTATGTCTGCTGCTGTATAAGATAGTTTGAGGCCTGGAAATGCTATTCTCCTTCATTCTTGCCTTTTCATCATTTCCCTTGATATGCTAGAATTGAAGGATTTCTTAACTTTTTGTGGCATGAACTCCTTTGACAATATGGTGCAGTCCTTCTCAGGATAATGTTTTTAGATGTGTAAAATAAAATGCATGGAATTACAAAGGAAATAAATTATGTTCAAATAAAAATGCTACATTTTTTTCCTATCCAACTTTACTAACCCCCTGAAATCTATCCATGGACCCCAGGTTAAGAAACCTTGTTCTGGATCCTTTCTTCCTACAAAAGAATTTTATTTGATTAGGTTCTGCAAAGTATCCCCTTTGATTGTTTGCTTGTTAAAACTTTTAAGTTAACTTTGATAGTGTTGTCATTTTTATTTAGTCCAGCCATGAGCACTGACTGTAGCACTCTAGCTATTTAAATTGTTTAAATTTAAATTGTTCTTTATTTAAGGAACACTTTGTAATTGAATTCATACTAGATTTTAGTGTGTTTTGGCAGATTGATTCCTAAGTATTTCGTTCATTTTGTAATTATTTTGAATGGGTTTACTTTTATTACCTCTTGAACTTTGTTGGTTATACATAGAAACGCTGTTGATTTTGTAGCCTGCAATTTTGTAGAAACTATTGTTAGAGTTAGTTTCTTTTGCAGATTCCCTAGTATGATCTAAGCAAACCATCATGTCAACAGCAAATAGGGATAGTTTTATTTCTTCTTTGCCTCTCCTCTCCTTTAATCAAATCTGACATTTTCTTTTTTTTCTTTTTTTAAAAGTTGTTTATTTGTTTTTAGTTTACAACATTCAGTTCCACAGTCCCTTGAGTTTCAATTTTCTCCCCCCCACCATGGTGGCATGCAATCAAATCTAGGATATACAAATATCTTCACATTAATCATTAGTCAGGTTGTAAAGAAGGATTATAACCAATGTCATGATAATTGGGAAAGAGGAAACAAAATAAAACAAGAAAAAGAAACAGAGTAAGTAGTTTGTTTCAATTTGTATTTAGACACTGCAGCTCTTTTTCTGGATGTGGATATCTCTTTTGATCATGAGTCTTTTGGAGTTTGTCTTATAACCTTACATTGCTGAGAGGCGCCCAATCTATCAAACTTAGTCATCACACATGTTTTGTCTGTAATTGTGTACAGATTTCTCCTGGTTCTGCTCTTCTCACTCAGCATCAGTTTATATAAGTCTCTCCAGGTTATTATGAAGTTTGTCTGCTCCTCATTTCTTATAGCACAGTAGTATTCCATTACATTCATATACCACAACTTGTTCAACCATTCCCCAATTGATGGGCATCCCCTTGATTTTCAATTCTTTGCCACCACAAAAAAGAGCTGCTATAAATATTTTTGTACATACAGGTCCTCTTCCCACTTCTCTGATCTCTTTGGGATACAACCCTAGAAGTGGTATTGCTGAGTCAAAGGATATGCACTTATTTATAGCCCTTTGGGCATAGTTCCAGATTGCTCTCCAGAATAGTTTAATCAGTTCACAACTCCACCAACAATGCATTAGTGTTCCAATTTTTCCACATCCTCTCCAGCATTTATCATTTTCCTGTTTTGTCATCTTAGCCAATCTGGCCAGTCAGATGTGGTACCTCAGAGTTCTACAATTTTACCTAAATTATGTTACATGTTTAGTGCCATACCAATCAATCGACCAAAAAATTACTTTATAGAGCTAGAAAAAAATAATAACAAAATTCATTTGGAAGAACAAAAGGTACAGAATATCAAGGGAATTAATGAAAAGAAATGCTAGGGAAGGTGGCCTAACCATATCAAATTTTAATCTGTATTATAAAGCAGCAGTCATCAAAACTACTTGGTACTGGCTGAGGAATAGAGTAGTGGATCAATAGAATAGATTGGGCACACGAGACTCAGCAGTAAATGACTATAGTAATCTACTGTTTGATAAACCCAAAGACCCCAATTTTTGGGATAAGAACCTACTATTTGTCAAAAACTGCTGGGAAAACTGAACATGGTATGGCAGAAATTGGGCATAGACCAATATCTAACACCATATACCAAAATCAAGTCTAAATGGGTGCATGATCTAGGTAGAAAGGCTGATACTGGAAGCAATCTGGGAGAGCAAGGAATAGTTTACCTGTCAGATCTATGGAGGGGGGAAGATTTTATGACCAAACAAGAGTTAGAGAGCATTATAAAATGCAAAATGGATCATTTTTATTACATTAAATTGAAATGTTTCTGAACAAATAAAGCCAATATAACCAAGATTAAGAGGGAAATGGAAAATTGGGACAATCTGACATTTTAAATAAAAACTGATTGTGACTGTGTATCAGATGTATTTGTGCTTATTTCTGGAGGCTAGCCTACTCTTCAAAATAAAAATATACCCTTTGTTCTAGTCAGAAGAAGTAAAACAAATCAATCAACAAACATTTGTTAAGTTTTTGCTATGTTTGAGACACTGTGCTACATACTGGAGAAAGACAAAAGTGAAGCATCCCCTGCCTCAAAGGAATGCACATTTAATGTTAGAGGCAACATGTCTACTTATAAGTCTATGCAGAAGATATACAACATGAGTACGAGGTATGTGATTATAGTGAGAATAATAGTAGATTTGAGGCAGCATTCCTGAGCTCCTGCCCTAGCACTTTCCACTTACTCTTTTTTTTTAGTGTGGAAAAGAATCTAATTTATTATTGATATACAAAAATACCTGCCCCATGGTAGATTCAGAAGCATAAAATATATTAAGCACATTACACATTAGCAATATATCAACTTTTACCTAGAACATTAATATGGGAAAATGGTTAAAATATGTTTTTGGAACTTTCCATAAGTCATTTGAAATGTTTTGAGTAAAAATAAAAGATGTTGGCAAACTTACAAAGCGAAACCATTTAATATATTTTGTCCTGCTAGGTTAATTATTTTAAACTAATGAATAATAAGTACAATGAGGTTTTGAATTCTTTATATTTCTGAATCAATCCTGTTAGTATAAAGTTGTGACAAAAACCTGCTGAATTTTTTCTGGTATTTTCTTCATACCCTTGGCTTGTGTATAATATGTTTTTTCTTTTTTTTTAATTTTTATGTTCTGAATTTTCTCACTTTAAGTCAAGAAAAGTTCCATTTGCATATTTTAGCTTACATTTTTGTTGTGCTTTGCTGTTTTCTTGATTTTCTCCTGATTTCTCATTTGATCCTTGAATCAGCATTGTGAGGTAGGTCATGCACATTGTTATCCCCACTTTTACTGATGAAAATTTAGGCTTATGGAGGCTCAGAGCTGTCTAACATCACATAGTTAATAAGTGGCAGAGCTAAGGACCTGAGATGAGATCTTCTTAATGTAAGCCCAGTGCTTTTTCCATGGAACCACCCTGCTGTTTAGTTTGCCATTGATGACAAGTTACTTA
Source organism: Petaurus breviceps papuanus (assembly GCF_028583685.1). NCBI lineage: Eukaryota > Metazoa > Chordata > Mammalia > Diprotodontia > Petauridae > Petaurus > Petaurus breviceps. Next base: position 214,620 of record NW_027186354.1, on the reverse strand, counting down.
ATCTTTTTTGGGCCTCAGTTTCTTCATTTGTAAAATGAGGGAGTTAGACTATCTCAGGCTTCCTTCTAGCTTGATGATCTGTGACTTCACTCTAACAGTGTTACTTTAAAAAATAACTCTGCTTGCTTTTGTCCGTTTCTTCCTTTTGCACTGAATAAGTTTCTTCCTTCATTGCACCTTTTGTCTCCATCTATTGCTGACCATCTGTTTTGTTCATCAAGAATCTTTTTTTTTTTAACTAACTTCATAGGATTTTAGAGTTGAACATCACTTATGAAAACTCTGCTGAAGGCCCTCTTCTTTGAGCTTTCTATCCAGGTATCCTGATGTATCATGCTTCTAATATTCTTCTAAGATTGTATCAGGAACCTTCTAATAGCAAAAATTTTAGTTCAGGATCAGCTCTATTTACAGTGGGAATGTGTTTTGAAGGTGCTTTGTAAGTAATCTAGTTATGTTAAGTTCTTATGAACCTTTACCTGTTTCAAGATTTGTTCAGGTTACAGTTTGGTTAACAATGGGCCTTTCTTGTTGAATAATCTGCTTCAGGTGCATAATTTTTAATAACCACTGGGCTAAAACCAAGCTTGGGAAGTTTAATACAAAAGAAGTTTGAAAAAAATTATAAACAAGCATATAAAAAGTTTGAATTACTACTGTTGTAATAAGTAATAATGCGCCATTAATTTTTCTCTTCACCTTAAAACACTACCATACATGAAAACTAAATAGGTTTTAAAAGAAGAAATTTAAAAGTACCTACCCTCTTAAATATAAACAATCAATCAACAACCCTATATTAAGTATTTACCGTGTGCCAGGCACCATGTTCTAAGTGATAGGCATACAAAAAAAAACCTAGGCCTTCCTCTTAAGGGAGCTTAGATTGTGATAGGGTAGATAACAGGCAGAGGTAAAGAGGGGAGGGCTTTCTATGGAAGATACTCCAAGGAAAGGTATGGAGATGCAACTGGAGCTGGGGCATCTTATGTGTGAGGAGCAGCAGGCAAGTAGGAAAACAATTTCAAAAGACACGTGATGAAGCTTGCACCACATAAAAAACAAATGGACTCGAGTGTGGATTCCTTTCCCATTCCTGCCCTCCCTCCCCCATCCTTCTTTGGGACTTGACTAAAGCAGGAATTTGTTTTGCATGATTATATATATGTGTAGGCTTTTTTCTTGCCTTCTCAAGTGGGTTGGGGAAAGGGGAGCATTTGGAACTGAAACTAAAATTGAATTTAAAAAAACTGTAAATATAGGAAGAATCCTAGTGATGAAGAGCTTTAAATGCCAAATAGAGGGATTTTTGTTTGACCCTGGAAGTAATAAGGGAGCTCCTACAGCTAGTTGAGTAAATGGGTAACTGGGTCAGACCGGCTCTTGAGGGAAAATCACTTTTGTAACTGAGTAGAGGATGGATTTGAGTAGGAACAAACATCAGGTAGAAGACCAGTTAGGAGGCTATCTATCACAGGCATAGCAAAAATAAACAAGCATAAAGGTTGCATTAAGACAGAGGGTGGTGATGAGGTTGACTGCTAGGGCTGATGAAATCTTACAGGGTGAAAAGGTTATATCATTAATAAGTCAGAGAGGGACTAGCAGTAAGAATGGCATGATGCTGATCTGCCCAGCATAGATCCATAGGTTCTTCTATTTTCTCTGCCCAGGGGCCAGAATAGGCCCCAATGGCTAAGTGGCACAGTGAATAGAGTACCAGCCCTGGAGTCAGGAGGACCTAAGTTCAAATCCAGCCTCAGACACTTGACACAAAAACTAGCCGTGTGACCTTGGGCAAGTCACTTAACCCTAATTGCACTCCAAAAAGCAAAAAAAAGGCAGGGGTGTCATTTAGGGGCAGCCAGGTAGCACAGCGAGTAAGAGCACCGGCTCCAGTGTCGGTGTGACCTGGGGATCAAATCCGGGCTCAGATACTCAGCACCACACCCAGAAATAACTGGCTCTGTGTAACCTTGAGCAAGTTACTTAACCCCGATTGCTTTAAAAAAGAAAAAAAGAATAGGCCCCAAATCTGGAAGAAGATTAAGCCTATAGGTGTTCAAAAGGTATCAGCTCCAGCAACTTGAACGATACAGGAGAGGGGTGCCACATTGGTCACTATAGTCTGGCACATCAAGGGAATGTTGCAGATATATTTTAACTAAATTTTAGTGAAGTATTTGGCCATCTTTCATGCTGTTCTGGGCAAGATGGAGAAATGTGGATTAGACATTAGTAGATCTGGAACTGGTAGAATGATATGAGTATAAGCAAAGTGAGATTTTTGTTGGGGTTTTTTTGGAGTTCAGTTTTCAGGCTCATGCTAAATTGTAAACATCTGAAGGATCAGATCTTCTGATCTCCTTTGAACCCTGATAATTCATAGCTGTACTGAGTCATGTAGGCTTTGGTGCCTGCTGGCTGTGAATCTGTTAATTGAAAGTGGATGTATATCCTGAAGTGAGAAATTACCTGGGGGTGAGGGAACTTGATTACAGGAAGGACACTTTGCCAGAACGAGTGAATGGTGTTAGTAGTGAATAAGAGACCTCTGATGGTGGGAGAGAAGACCTCTCATAGATCAAGAGTGAACCTTTGCCAGCAGCCCTCCTGTCAGCAGGATCTGTGCAGACTAAAGGAAAGTATGGAGTTTAGTGAGACTGGGATAGCTGTTATTTTCCAAGTATTGCTATGCCCAGAGCCCAGGCCCTGGAGTTGGAGTAGTGTGGGCTAGAGACAGAAGCTGGAGACTGCTGTGCCTGGTCCCAGGCAGGAACAGGGAGACCTTGGAAAGGAGTAGTCCCTTCCCTGGTGAGGTGAGACATGGAGCAGGAACAGAGACCTGCCTGTGTCAGGACCCAGGCAGGAGCTAGGAGCTGTTGGCTCCTGGACCTGCAGGAGGAAGAATCCTGGTGCTTAGAACTCAGCCCCAAGTCGAGATGGAGGCTTTGCAGCAGGGCAGGAGCAGTGAGGGTGCTTTTCTGCCAGTTTCCCTGGTCTGGGTTGGGACCTAGGAGGTGGAGTTGTCTATGGTGGGAGGGGGAAAGTGCTATGGCCCCTGGGAACCCACCCTGTTGACTTTGTCGCCCAGCCACCCCTCAGGACTTGGAGGCTGGGGGCTGAAGCAGTGTTTGGACTTGATCTCTTTGGCTCATTAGAGCAGGTGGGCACCTGAGAGTGCCAGGTGGGAACCTGCAGTGGCAGCATGGGGAGGACACACCCCCAAGAGGGCTTTACTTGGATACTCTGTTTGGATTAGAGGGATTATAACCTGCTGTGACCCAGGGCTAGAGGGTGTTGTGTTCTGCTGTCCTTAGGGATGTGCTGTGTTAAGGGAAGACCGTGGCCCAGGATCCCCTGCTGGTATAAACAAGTATTTTGGGACAGTACCTGAGTGAGGAGGAGCTGGTTGCTCACTCCCCAAAGATTGTGACCCTCAAAGAATGTATAAGGTGGAGGATATGCTATGTTATGTTATATACTTTTGTATTTGTTTGAGGCCATGTGGACACCCTGGTAATAAGTTTTGTTGCTGTGAATGTTATGCTTTAGTTCCTTGAATAAGGTTTAGTTTTGAGTAGAGCCTTAATATACTTACACACATACACACACTCACACACACACACACACACACACACACACTCTCTCTCTCACAGTAGCAGCCCTCAAGTGTGTTGTGTTGATTGGCCTTACAAATGATCAGACCTAAAGAATAGTTATTTATGGTTAGATGTTAGATAGGAAGGCAAGTCCCTGGTGGAATTCCTCAGGAATCTTTGTTTGACCATGTGTTGGTGAACAATTGTAACAATTGACTTGGTTAGATGGCATGTTTATCAAATTGTAGGTGATATGACTGTAAGTGGAAAAATGAACATGCTGCCTGACAGAGAATCCCCCAAAATATTTTTTGACGGGAATGTTTGGATGAAATTAGTAAAATGGAGTTTAATAAGCATATTTTAAAGGCTTCCTTTAAAAAAAAACTTATTTCAGAATTATAAGACGTGGGAAGATATGGTTTAGCAGCTATCCATGTGAACAAGATCTAAAATTTAATGAACTATGAAATCAATATGTGTCACTTGTGTGATATGGTAGCCCCAAAAGTGAATGCCACTTTAGCATGCACTAAGATTTTATGGTTTTTGATAAACTTTAAGGTTCTCTCCAGATTTTAAGAGCTGTAACTTCTCCAAAAGTTATTGGTTTCTTATATTTTCAAGGGCTGACTCTTAAGTGTTAAATAATTCTTTCCTTTCACCAGCAGATGTCATTTAAGTCAATGATAGAACTCTGGAAAACCTATTATAATAATAATTATAAAATTTGTTTTTAAGACCTGAGAAAGTTACCCTCCAGAAATCACACCAAATAAACTTTTTTTTTTGTAAACTAGACCTGTGATTTCACTGATATGGGAAGCTCCTACATGAGGAAACTCCTACCAAGCAGGCTAGTACTTTGCGACTCATAATCTCAGAGGATTGCCCAGAGCACTGAGAAGTTAAGTGAGTTGTCCAGGGTCACACAGCCGAATTAGTCAAGGGCGAGATTTGAACCCAGATCTTCCTGACTCAGAGGTCTGACCTCTTTCCATTATATCACATAGCCACTCAAAATCTTACTGGAAAACCGTGGATTTGGGCCTTTGCTTAACTCTGATTTTGGCTTAATTCTACCTTAGTTGGATCTATGATCTCATCAATATGGATTGGTTCAGATTGTTATACCTTCAGGTTTTCAAATCTTTTGTAATTCTTTCCATATTTTTCTCTCAATCGTAGAGAATCCACCCAATGCACTACAGCTCTTTTTAAAAAAATTATTTATTTTTCCTGGAAGCCACCTGTTTCTTTTAATATTTCATGTATGCCAGTAGAAGTCTCAGGTCGTCTTCTATTTTGCCTTAGTCTTGATATATGGCTCCACCCTCTTTTTGGTCATACACGTACTTGTTCTTTACATGTCTTTTCATAAGCAAGTCATCATTGTTTGGTATACATATTTCATAAAATGTTTCCATTGTATGTGTTGCCGTCTGTCATCTTCCAAGGGTCTCCCATAGTCTATATTCTCATTTATCTATCTTCTAATGTGTTTACATACCTACTGGTCTTTAATATTGTAGCATTTACCAATTTGTATTTGAGTTATCAAGAAAGAAAATTATTTTTAAAAAAAAGAAAGAAAATTATTTCTTTACTGTAAAATTATCATTGATTTAGATCTTATGCTAAGCTTCAGTGGCATAAAAATGTAAGGAAAAAGTCAGCCTGGCCTCAGTGGATGAAGAATTGGCTTCACTGTGAGTAGACTTGGGTTCAGGTTCCACCTCTAACACATATTGGCCAGGTGAGCTTGATAGATCACAAAGTTCAATGAAAAATCATCTTAACTGATGGGGGTTGGGATGAAAGAAAGGAGCTTGGGCTTTCAGTTTCATTTAGGGAGGAGGGAGCATCTAAATTTCAATAAGTAGAGGTGGTGGGGATGGGCTCAGGAAGGAATCTACTAGTATACATATACTTATGGACCCCTTCTTTTTCTTCTATTTTTATTTTTTGCTTTTTGTAGGGGGGAAGGTAGGGCAATTGGGGTTAAGTGACTTGCCCAAGGTCACGTGGCTAGTTTTTTTGTGCATGTGTGTCTGAGGCCGGATTTGAACTCAGGTCCTCCTGACTCCAGGACCAGTGCTCTATTCACTGCACCACCTAGCCACCTTGCTTCTTTTACTTCTGATCCTCATTCTTCTATCCAGCAATAGCTATTAGAACAGTAGTGCAAAATACTTGTCTGAGGACACGTAATTTAGTTTTTACCAGGTTTATTAAAAATGGCAGTTGTGAGGTGCATGATGGTAGAAAATGGTTTGTTATATCTTATCATAATTTAAAAATCTGAGTAAATCCCTAGTTTTTACATAAAGTTACACAATACTGTATCCTTAAGTCCATTCTCCCTTTCAGGATTACCAAAGTTGAATTATAGCCAGCTAGATTTCATACAAGACCCTATTTCTGACTCATTCCAACAGCTGAAACCATGATGTTTCTGAATTTGTCACAAAGAACTCTCTGCATATTTGTGGCATTGAATATGAATGAATTCTTCATGTGGAATTACTTTAGTTCAGGCCCTCACTTCTTGTCTCCTAGACTATTAAAATAGCCTTCCACCTGGTCTTCCTATCTCTAGCCTACACCCTCTCCAATGCACCCTTCTCACTGATGCCTGAAGTATCTAATATACTGCTTTGATTATTACTTCAGCTAAAAATTATAGGTGGCTCCTGATTGCTTATGAAATAAAGTATAAATTCCTCATTTTGGTGACCACAACCTTCCTAAACTGTCTCCAATGGAATTATCTTAACAGTGTTAGCTCATACTACTCTTTCACATTCTTTACATTCTAGTTAAATGAAACCATTCTTCTTCCCTGGTCTTGTCCTGCCTTTATTTACCTATAGGCCTTTGTTCATAGAATGCCCTGACCCTGACCCAGTTCTCACCATCTCTACATGATGAATGAAGTTCCTTCTTAAAGCCCCAGATCTGATGCTGCCTCCTGCCTGAAGGAAGTCCACCTTTCTTTGTCTCCTCTCAACCCCACCAGTTAAAGGTGACTTTTTCCCTTGAAATTTTTGTCACATTTTGCCCAGATTCTTCTTTTGTATATATCAATTCTATTTTCCTTTGCTATTTTGGCTTTGTTATTTTGTATGGTTTCCTATTTATATATGTCTTTTTTCTTCCCTATTAGATTGTAAGTAAATTTTTATAGAGCAAGGTTTGTTTCCTATCTTTTTGTTGTTGTTGTTCAGCCATAATTTCATTGCTATCAGCATCTCTGAGTGAGGAAACTCTACCAATGCAGATCTACAGCTTTCTGCAACTGAGAACATAAGAGAGTTGCCTCTAACCAATGAGAGATTAAACATATGACCAAGGTCACCCAGCCAGTATATGTCCAAGGTGGAACTGGAACCCAGGTTTCTTGAAGTGAGACCAGCTCTCTATCCTGAGACCAAGGCAGCCTTTTTCATAACTAGTTTTTTTAAATTATTTTTTTGTATTATATTGTTTGTTTACTTTTAGTTTACAAGATTCAGTTCCATAATCCCTTGAGTTTCAAATTTTCTTCTTCCCCCCCCCCCCCACCCCTGGCCATGGTGGCATGCAATCAAGTATAGGATCTGCAAATACTTTCACATTAGACATTAGTCAGATTGTAAAGAAGGATTGTAACCAATGGAATGAACAATGGGAAAGAGGAAACAAAACCAAACAAGAAGAAGAAAGAGAGCAGGTAGTTTGTTTCAGTCTGCATTCAAACTCTGTTCTTTCTAGTTCTTTCTCCAAATGTAGACATCTCCTTCCATCATGAGTCTTTTGGAGTTGTCTTATGCCCTTGCATTACTGAGAAGAGTCCAGTGTATCAAAGTTGGTCATCACACATACGTTGTGTCTGTAATTGTGTACAAATTTCTTCTGGTTCTGCTCTTCTTACTCAGCATCAGGTTGTATAAGTCTGCTCCTCAGTTCTTATAGCACAATAGTATTCCATTACATTCATATACCATAACTTGTTTAGCCATTGCCCAATTGATGAGCATCCCCATAATTTCCAATTTTTTGCCACCACAAAAAGAGCTGCTAATAAATATTTTTGTACATATGGGTCTTCCTCCCACTTCTCTGATCTCTTTGGGACACAACCCTAGAAGTGGTATCACTGGGCCAAAGGGTATGCAATTATTTACAGCCCTTTGGGCATAGTTCCAGGTTGCTCTCCAGAATGGTTGAATCTGTTCACAACTCCACCAACAATGCGTTAGTGTTTCAATTTTTCTGCATCCTCCAGCATTTGTCATTTTCCTGTTTTGTCATCTTAGCCAATCTGACTGGTGAGATGTGGTATCTCAGAGTTGTTTTGATTTGCATTTCTCTAATCAATAGTAATTTAGAGCATTTCTTCATGTGCTTATAGATATCTTTAATTTCTTTCTCTGAAAATTTCCTGTTCATATCCTTTGACCATTTATCAATTGGGGAATGACTTGTATTCTTATAGATTTGACTCAATTCTCTGTGTATTTTAGAAATGAGGCCTTTATCAGAGACACCGGTTGTAAAAATTATTTCCCAATTTCCCACTTCCCTCTTAATCTTGGTTACATTGGCTTTGTACAGAAACTTTTCAATTTGATGTAATCAAGATTATCCATTTTGCATTTTATAATACTCTCTAACTCTTGTTTGGTCATAAAGTCTTCCCTTCTCCATAAATCTGACAGGTAAACTATTCCTTGCTTTCCCATATTGCTTACAGTATCAGCCTTTATACCTAGATCATGCACCCATTTAGACTTGATTTTGGTATATGGTGTTAGATAATGGTCTATGCCCAGTTTCTGACATACTGTATTCCAGTTTTCCCAACAGTTTTTGTCAAATAGTGAATTCTTATCCCCAAAACTGGGGTCTTTTGGCTTATCAAACAGTAGATTACTATGGTCATTTACTGCTGAGTCTCATGTACCCAATCTATTCCATTGATCTAGTATTCTATTCCTCAGCCAGCACCAAGTAGTTTTGATGACTGCTGTTTTATAATACAGATTAAAATTTGATATGGTTAGGCCATCTTCTCTAGCATTTCTTTTCATTAATTCCCTTGATATTCTGTACCTTTTGTTCTTCCAAATGAATTTTGTTACTATTTTTTTCTAGCTCTATAAAGTAATTTTTTGGTAGATTGGTATGGCACTAAATATGTAATTTAATTTAGGTAAAATTGTCATTTTTATTATATTGACTCGACCCAGCCACGAGCAACTGATGTTTTTCCAATTAGTTAGATCTGACTTTATTTGTATGAAAAGTGTTTTGTAATTGTCTTCATATAGGTCCTCGGTTTGTGTTGGCAGGTAGATTCCCAAATATTTTATAATGTCTACAGTAACTTTAAATGGGATTTCTCTTTCTACCTTTTGCTGTTGGATTTCATTAGAAATATATAGGAATGCCAAGAATTTATATGGGTTTATTTTATATCTTGCAACTTTGCCAAATTTGTTTATTGTCTGAAGTAGTTAGTTGGTTTGGTTTTTTGGGGGTTTTTTTTTTTTTTGCTTTTTGGAGGGCAGTTGGGGTTAAGTGACTTGCCCAAGGTCACATGGCTAGTTTTGTGTTAAGTGTCTGAGTCCGAATTTGAACTCAGGTCGTCCTGACTCCAGGGCTGGTGCTCTATTCACTGCACCACCTAGCCGCCCCCACAAGTAGTTTTTTACTTGATTCTCTAGGATTCTCTAAGTATATCATCTGCAAAGGGTGATAGCTTAGTCTCTTCTTTGCCTAATTTGATTCCTTCAATTTCTTTTTCTTCTATTGCTAATTCTAATCTAATTGCTATTGCTAACATTTCTAGTACCAGATTGAATAAGAGGGGTGATAATGGACATCCTTATTTCACCCCTGATCTTATTGGAAATGCTTCTAGCTTATCCCCTTTAAATAGATTCTACCTATTATTTTAAGGAAAACTCCATTTATTCCTATACTTGCTAGTGTTTTTAATAGAAACAGATGTTGTATTTTGTCAAAAGCTTTTTCTGTATCTATTGAGATAATCGTATGGTTTCTGCTAGTTTTGTTGTTGATATGATCAATTATAGTGATGGTTTTCCTAATATTGAATCATCCTTGCATTTCTGTAATAAATCCTACCTGATCAAAGTGTATTATTCTTGTGATAAGTTGCTATAATCTTTTTGCTAATATTTTATTTAAAATTTTTGCATTTATATTCATGAGGGAAATTAGTCTATAATTTTCTTTCTCCATTTTGTCTCTTCCTGATTTAGGTATCAATACCATATTTGTGTCATAAAAAAAATTTGTTAGGACTCCTTCACCAATTTTCCCAAACAGTTTGTAGAGTATTGGAATCAATTGTTCTTTAAATGTTTGATAGAATTCGCTAGTAAATCTATCTGGCCCTGGAGATTTTTTCCTAGGGAGTTTCGCTGATGGCTTGTTTGATTTCTTTTTCTAAGATGGGGTTATTTAAGTAATTTATTTCCTCTTCAGTTAATCTGGGCAATTTATATTTTTGTAAATATTTATCCATTTCACTAAGATTGTCAAATTTATGTGCATGCAATTGGGCAATATAATTCCTAATTATTGTTTTAATTTCCTCTTAATTGGAGGTAGATTCACCCTTTTCATTTTTGGTACTTGTAATTTAGTTTTCTTCTTTTTTTTATCATATTGACTAAAAGTCCATTAATTTTGTTTTTTTTTTCATGTAACCAGCTCTTACTTTCATCTATCTATCTATCTGTCTGTCTGTCTGTCTGTCTGTTTGTCTGTCTATCTATCTATTTGCTTTTTGGAGGGAAGTTGGGGTTAAGTGACTTGCCCAAGGTCACACAGCTAATAAGTGTTAAGTGTCTGAGGCCAAATTTGAACTTGGGTCCTCCTGACTCCATGGCCAGTGCTCTTATTCACTGCATCACCTAGCTGCCCCACTCTTAGTTTTATTTTACTAATTCAATAGTTTTCTTAATTTCAATTTTATTAATCTCTCCTTTGGTTTTCATTATTTTTTTTACTTAAAAAATGCTTTATTAACTTCTGATTTACATCATTAATTTCCGCCAGATTTTGAGTTACAAATTTTCTCCCCGCTTTTCCCCCACCCACCTCCCCAAAATAGCAGTCCCACAGGATATCCCCTCCTCCAATCTGCTCTGTCCCATATTTTCTCCCATACCTCTTTCGACTTTTCCAGTGGATCTCTATGCCTCAGTGCCTGTATATCTTATTTCCCAATTACATGTAAGATGGTATTAATAATAGTATATATATACATATATATATACACACACACACATATGTACATATACATATTTGAATATTTGATTTTAAAACTTTCAATTCCAGATTCATTCCCTTCCTTCGCCGTCGGTTTTCATTATTTCTAATTTAGTATTTAATTGGGGATTTTCAATTTGTTCTTTTTCTAGCTTTTTCAGTTGCATGCCCAATTCATTGACCTCCATTTTCTCTAATTTATTCATGTATGCATCCAGGAATATAAAACTTTCCCTAAGAACTGCCTTTGCTGCATCCCACAAGTTTTGGTATGTTGTCTCATTATTGTCATTCTCTTGAATGAAGTTACTGATTGTTTCTATAATTTCTTGTTTGACCCACTCATTCTTTAGGATCAAATTGTTTAGTTTCCAATTAGTTTTTAGTCTGTCTTTCCATGGCCCTTTATTGCATATGACTTTTATTGCATAATGATCTGAGAATGATGCATTTAATATTTCTGCCTTTCTGCACTGAATTGTGAGGTTTTTATGCCCTAGTACATGGTCGATTTTTGTGTATGTGCTATGTACCACTGAGAAGGTATATTCCTTTTTATCCCCATTTAGTTTTCTCCAGAGCTCTATCACGTCTAACCTCTCTAAAATTCTATTTGCCTCCTTAACTTCTTTCTTGTTTATGTTGAGGTTAGATTTATCAAGTTCAGAAAGGCAGAGATTGAGGTTCCCCACTAGTATCGTTTTTGCTGTCTTCTTCCTCTGATTCCCTTGACTTCTCCTCTAGGAATTTGGATGGTATACTGCTTGATGCATATATGTTAAGTAATGATATTGCTTCAATTGCTTCATTCTCAATGGTGCCTTTTAGCAGGATATAGTTTCCTTCCTTATCTTTTTTAATTAGATCTATTTTTGCTTTTGCTTTATCTGAGATAAGGATTGCTACCCCTGCTTTTTTTTTTACTTTAGCTGAAGCATAATATATTCCACTCCAGACTTTACTCTGTGCATATCCCCTTGTTTCATATGTGTTTCTTGTAGATAGCATATTGTAGGATTGTGGTTTTTCATAACTAGTTTTGAACCACTAAAGCGTAGCACAAGAATTTGTAATAGTAGATATTTAATAAATTGTTGAATTGATGATTAATCTAGTAATATATGTTGCATGATTGAATATGTATAACATGTCAAATTGTGTAATGTCTCAGGGAGGAGGGAGGTAAGAGAGAGAGAAAATTTGGGACTCTTTTTTTTTAATGAATGTTAAAAATTATCTTTACATGTAACTGAGGAAAAATAAAATATTATTTAAAAAATGAATTGTTGAATTGTATTGGAAATCTGCTCATCAAAAACATTCCTAATATCATTTATCTACTGGGTGTTTTCAAATTGAGTTTTTTCACTGATGGACTGTAGAGTAGAAGATATTTCCCAGGGCTGGATGGTTGCTGGCCTGGGTAGCTCCTGGTCCCTGACTGAGCTCTGACTCCTGATTATAGCCCAGTCACTTGTGAATTTTCCACTGTTGCATGAAGTCAATCTGTAGACAGTGCAGATGGACCCTGTGCTGTTCTCCAATCTTAGGCTGTGACTGAGAGTTTTAATATTAATTTTCCTTTCTACTAAGTTGCTATGATCTTGTTTGTTTTTAATAAGTTAAATTGAAATGCATCTATTTTATGGAATTAAAACTTTAAAATTTAAAAAAAAACTTTTAAAATTTTGAGTTGTGGCAGAACATTCTTAGTTGTTCATCTCAGAACTTACATATGTGTTAACTTTAAGTGCTTAAGAGTATAGTTATTAGACAAGGAGTAAGAATGACAGAATGGTAGTTCTTTCTAATTCCTCACAATGTACCTAGTCTTTATAAGCACAAATATGACTAAGCTACACAAATTATTTTGGCCACACATTATATTGTAGTGGAAGGCCAACTCCCTTTTGTTTAAAATTCTGATAGCATTTTTGCTCTCTGTGTGTATGTATTATTTGTAGTGCAGAGATTGGGTGGCTTAGCTACTGCTAGCACATGCCAGCATGTTCAATCATCAACAGTTGTTTCCCAGTTGTCAGCAGCTATATTGGATCACTCTCGGCCAATTTTTAGCATACCCTAAAAGTATGACTGACCCTGCTATGCCTGTCTGTTCTACTCTAGCTTTCCATTAAAAAAAATTCCACATTCAGCTGTCCCCTATTTTTCTTGAGTCACCTGTCAACATGATGCCTACTCTTCCTTAATGTGGCTTTATTATTATAGAGTCACTGACTCACTCTTTGATTGGGCACAGGTAATGTTAGTGAAATTTGTCCAGCAATTAAATAACCACTGGATAATCCAAGTCTTTTGCCAGAAAAAAAAATCATACACTTACTGGTGCTTTTAAGTTTTGTTTTCCATCTTGGCATATCATCATAATGATTGCAAGAACTGGGCCAAGTATTGTAGTACGTGCCTACAATCTTTGCTGCTGGAGAAGCTGAGGTTGGTGGATCACCTGAGCTGGGGAGTTCTGAGCTGCAATAGGGCTAAATCTGATCAGGTGTCTGCACTAAGTCTAGTACCAGTATGGTGCTCCCTGGGAGCAAGGAGCCATCAGGTGGCATTAGAGGGGGCAAACTGACCTGGACTGAAACAAGCAGGTCAAGCCTTCTTTGCTGATCAGAATTGGAATTCCAGCCTAGGAAAGATAGAAAGACCCAGAAATTTGATACAAAGGTGTTTTTTCTCATTTGATCCTTTCTTATCCTAGATGCATTTATTATGTCTGTGCTGAAGTTATTCAATGGTAATTCTCTCTGTCTCTCTCTCTCTCTGTCTCTCTCTCTGTCTCTCTCTGTCTCTCTGTCTCTGTCTCTCTCTCTCTCTCTCTCTCTCTCTCTCTCTCTCTCTCTCTCTCTCTCTCTCTCTCTCTCTCTCTCTC
>NW_027186354.1:106716-200831 GCF_028583685.1 Petaurus breviceps papuanus | reverse complement strand
CTCTCTCTCTCTCTCTCTCTCTCTCTCTCTCTCTCTCTCTCTCTCTCACACACACACACACACACACAATCGCCTCCATCTCTTGTTTTCTTATTTGGTTAAGACTATCTCCTATTCATAGCTGTGAGAAGTATATGGTCTTTACTATTGAACTATCATATCCATTTAGAATGTGTTATGAAATATTGCTCAAGGTGTTGGTCTAAGCCTAATATCTGCCAGAATGCTTTCCAGTTTTCCTAGCAGTTTTTATCAAATAATTTCCCTAAGTTTTCTGATTTATGGAACCCTGGATTATTGAGTTTCATGGTTTATGCGTCTCCTTTGTCTAATCTCTGACATCTTTAAATCTATAATAGAGATATTTTTAGAAAATTGCTGTAAATGTAATAATTGATCATGATTCCAGAAGATTGATGGTGAAGAATGCTACCTGCTTCCTGACACACATTTTTGAACATGGCCAGCAATGGGAATTTGTTTTGTTTGACTATGCACATTTGTTAAAAATAAATAAGTACACAAATACATACGTAAATGCTTGATAAAAATAAATGCTTAATCATTGAAAAATTAATTTTAAAAAGAAAATTGCTATAATTCCCAAGTGAGCTTTTCCATTCTTTGGGGAAGATTTATATGAAAGAAGCAAAGAAAAAATTTGTTGTTAGCAATGATGATGGTTGTTTTTGTTTGCTTTTTGAACATATGCAATAGCTGCATGACATTGAGAAAATATGGAGGAGCTCAGGTGTGTAATTAGAGGCCTGACGACTCCCATCCAGCTACTTCTGGCTTTCAAAGACCATGATTTCTCTACATATGAAAGAGTAAAGCCAGCCTATTCCTCATTACCTCAGCCACTTTTAATGACTTATATGGATGACACCTAGATTTACCAGAATAGTAGGTGATTGATCAGTGAGTGATTATTTTAGAAACAGAATTGCACAGTTGCTTTTTACTTTCCCTAGTACATTCAGCTTTGCCACCTACAGAATGAGAATATGCCTTAATTAGCGTTGTGATGTTTTTATTTACTTTTTGTTTATCTATTACAAATTTAACAACCAATAACCACAAACTTGTATTATTTGCCCAAGTTTTTTTAAGTGCATATTTACTTTAACAAGTTTTAAAAGACAACTGTCCAGGAGATAACTATCCTTTCATGCTGGCCAAATCACATCTACATTATTGTGTTTAGTTCCTAGTACATTCTAGAAAGGACATTCTTAGCTGGAGAGTAGTTGCTAGAGGAGAATGAAATATCCAAGACTTTAAAAGGCTTTGAGGTCATACTATATAGACCTGTTAGAGGAGCAGATGATAGTGTAGCAAGAGAAGATTGAAGGCTGGGGAGAAGATGGGGTTGATGTGATACATATGTTTAAGTATTCCCTTTGAAAGAAGAAGTAATTTGTTCTACTTGGCCCCTGCAAGCAGACCTAGGAGCATTAGATAGAAGTTACAGAGAAGCACATTTAGTCTTGGTGTAAGGAAAAACTTCCCAACACTTGGAGTTATTCAAAAGTAGAATGAGTTGCCTTTGGAAGCTCGGGTTCCCCCAGATTAAAATATTCAAGCAAAAGCTAGGTGACCACTTGTAGGGTATGCTGTAGAGGATATTCCTGTTCACATATGGTTGGACCAAATGGCATCTCAAATCCCTTAACATTGAGGTTCTGTGATTCTATGAAAATAGCCCAATTGGTTTCTATGTCTCCTTTGGAATGTCTTTTTATATTATGTTTATTTGTTTGGATTTGGTTTCTGTTATTAATCTTCTTATTTACATAGTTATATGCAATGAGCACTATCTTTTGGTTCCTTATTTACTCTGCATTATTTCCTATAACTCATCCCATGTTTATTACTAGTTTTCATATTTATCATTTCTTACAGAGTAGTAATACTTACAACGCCTCACTTAAGCCACTCCCCATTTGTTGGACACGTGAGCTGATTATAGCTTTTTGCTATTGGTGCAGTGCTTTTGTTCAAAATCAAGTGATTATTGAGTGCCTGTTTTTGTGCTCTTCCACTAAAGTCTTTCTCTAATACCTCACCAGCTGCAAAGGCAAGCTTGGGTTCTTGAAGGTCATATCAGTGGAGAACAAATTCTGGCTTACCCTACCAGAATGAAAAGGCTTTGAGCATGTGAGTCTGGATTCTGTGTCTGTTTGAGAATCAGCCTTGCTGGGTTGAAAGAGGTCTGTCACCAGATAGTTGACCACCAGGTGATGGTGGGAGGTGGTGGGGTACACAGTGACACATTTAGGTGTTCTACTAAGGTATGTAAGGGTTGTGATCTGCTTCCTTATAGGGAGTCCCCACAGTGACTGATGAAATCACAGATCCTTTGACATACTAAAGAAGCACCAGGCACTGATGCTTAGCTGGTTAGTGTTAGTTAAGAGATTCTAGCTCCATGGATGAAAGATATGGTTGATAATAGAATTATAGTTTTTTATAGTGGAAGTTAACTTAGAGGTTATCTACTTCAGTGCCTTCTTGGCCCTTCCACATACACAGAATCCCTTCTACAACATCCACAAAAGTATTTAAGTGAATTAAAAAATTCACTTGTTTTCTATTTAATTCTGTTCTCTGTTTTAAAAGGGTACTTATCCCTTTGTTCATTAATCAGGGGAAACAGTTGGACCACATGCTTTGACATTTAGTTGAATGTCTAAAATTAGGCATGTTACATTCAGTTGCTTACAGAACAGTTTCAGTACTTCATGGCATTCATTGGAGAGAATTTGCAAGGGCAAGTATTCAGAAGCAAGTAAGTGACTTCTGGCTATGTACATAAATCTGTGTGTGTGTGTCCACATGCATGTGTAACTGAAGGTTGCAAATTAGCAAATTGTATCTTTTTCACAAATTCTGTTTTATATACAAATCCTCTCTCTGCAGTGTACAAATTAACAGGCCATTTCACAGAAGAGTCATATTTATTGAAATCTTGGGAAGGTACAATACCCTTTTTTATAAGTATGTGTGGCTTTTGTTGTTGTTAAACAGTGTGTACTATGCTATGTCTAATGGAGATGGTTTCCTTTTTTCTCTCCACAGTTACAATCTATCAGCCTTCAGTAATGGCATCATGCTTGTACGAATGTCTTTGTGAGGCAGAACTTGGAAAATATTACCCTCATTTTGCTGCCTTTGGCCTTCAGAAAATAGATGAATTAGCTAAAGTTACAATGAAAGACTACTCCAAATTGGGAGTCCACAATATGAATGACCGTAAGCGCCTCTTCCAACTCATTAAAATCATTCAGATCATGCAGGAAGAAGATAAACCCACTAACAGCACCCAGCAAAATCTTCCAACAAGTAACCTCCATGTCTGTCCTCAAGGAGCCAGATCAGGACCTCGAAGGCAACTGTGCTTTGATGCTTTTGTTGATGAAAAAGACCAAACAGCTGAGGATTTTGCATTTGACACATGTAGTCTGTCAGACTTCTGTTTAGCTGAACACAAACCTAATTTAGTAGATATGTTGGAGCATATTCTGCCAGGTGATACCCAGTATAGTAAAAAGCCAAGAACTCCTAATGCTGCAGTTGCTGATACAAGTTTGCAAACAGAAACAAATAGTGCAGCATTGTTTTCATCAAATAACCTTTCTCCACTTTTGGGGGATATTGAGGTCCCTACCATACAAAAAGTCACTCACATTTCTGGATATAATTATGGAGTCCCTCATTCTTATGTCAGGTAATCATTCATTTTGATTTATTTTTCTTTGGGCTAGTTGAAGACAAGCACAGTACTTTCCTTTAGGAGTTTAACAAAGATACCATTCTCTAAGCAAAGTCCAGTATTTTGCAAATTATAAAGTGCTATGGAAATGTAAAGGATTGTTTTTTATTATTAATTTTCTGTTAATGATGTAGTATAGAAATGAGGCAACAAATAGGTGTATTGATAAAATAAAAATTCCTGTGGGAAGAAAGCATTCATAAAATATTGGGGATTTTCCAGGTCAGTGAAAATTATATCGGGTAGCTGCTAGCTAGAATCTATAAAGTGTAGGCTGTGGTCAGTGGTGTGCTGGTAAATATTTAAAAATTGACTCTCCAGATACAGAGGGCATAACACTTTTTAGTTTAATCGGCATTGTTAACATTTTCTCTGTTGCTTTCTTAAGTCTAAACAGTCCACAAAACAATAAATCAAACCCTGATTGTAGCATTGGCTGATTTCCAAGGTGTAAGTACTCACACTGAAAATTTAACAATTAACTCTGGAACCTCCTCAAGCTGGCAACAACACGCCCTTGGCTGTATTTTTGTCAGGCTTCTCTCATTCTTAACTTGGCACTCCTTCTCTTGTTCAGTGAAGCATAACGCAGGTATGATTGTCCACAAAGGGCAAAACTGTGAGATGAACATAAAGACTTAACTGGTGACCTTCTGTAGGGGGAGAAGAATCAAGCCACTCACAGAACAGTTTTTCTTTGGATATCAATTTATCACTTTTTAAAGTGCTGTATAGGATTTAGCACTTATAAAACTAAATAACTAATAACACTAATTTAAAATAGTCCTTTGTATAGCTTGCTTGCAGCATAATCCTGATTGAAGGCACCCAGTGCTATTCCAGCCCTGGGTGAACAGCCATTGTTAATGAAAGCAAAGAGTGTAGTCATTTTTATCAGCTGTATGATTTAAATGTTTCCTTTCACATGTGCTTAAAGTTAGAACTTAAAAATAAGGTCCCTAGAGGTGTAACATGAAGCAATAACAAACATTTTCCCCTCCTTAACAGTATCATAGAAAATACATTCTAAAAATTGCTTTTTTTCTTTAAATAATATTTAAATTTTTCCCCAGTTACATGTAAAGACAATTTTTAACATTCATTTTTTTTAAATTTTGACTTCCAAAATTTCCCTCTCCCTTCCTCACCTCCCTTGTTCCTGAGACAGTAAGTAGTTTGACATAGGTTATACATGTTCAGTCATGTAAAACATACTGCCATATTAGTCACATTGTAAAAGAAGACTCAAACCCAAAGGAAAAAAAATCCATGAAAAAAATACAGAAAGTGAAAAATAGTATGCTTTGATCTGCATTAAGATTCCATCATTTCTTTCTCTGGATATAGATAGAATTTTTCATCATGAGTCCTTTGGAATTATCTTGAATCATTGTATTGCTGAGAATAGCTAAGTCATTCACAGTTGATCATCATACAGTTTGCTGTTACTGTGTACTCACTTCACTTTGCGTTGTTCATCTAAGTCTTTCCAGGTTTTTCTGAAATCATCCTGCTTATCATTTCTTACAAGCACAGTAATATTCCATCACATTTATATAACACAATTTGTTAAACTGTTCCCCAATTGATGGGTATCCCCTCAATGTCCAATTCTTTGCCACTAAAAAAAGAGCCGTTATATAAATATTTTTGTACATATAGATCCTTTCCCCTTTTTTCAGTCTCTTTGGGATGCAGACCTAGTAGTGGTATTGTTGGCTCAAAGAGTATGCGTGGTTTTAGAACCCTTTGAACACAGTTTCAAATGACTCCCTAGAATGGTTGGATCAGTTCACAACTCCACCAATAGTTCATTAGTGTCCCAGTTTTCCCACGCCCTTTCCAACATTTATTATTTTCCTTTTCTGTCATATAATCCAATCTGATAAGTGTGAGGTCTGGTACCTCAAGTTATTTCAATTTGCATAAAAATCCCTTTTAAAATAAACTCCTGTGCAAAAGTAAATTGGCCCATAGTTTATAACAGAATTCCATATCTACTACCCTTGTTTTGTTTTATGCTTGTTGATTGTTTTATGCTTATTGTTAAAGTTAGAGGTATTAAATTGGTGTGTTGAGCCAAACTGCTGGTAGATAGTACCAGAAATATGTGTTTGATTATAATGTAGAACTAAGTAGTGGAGGAAGATAGAACCAATTATGAAGTCTCCTTAGGAACCTAAAATTGGTGCTGTTAGCTTAGCAAATAAGTGTGGCAAATACTGTGTAGAAAAAGAAAGAAGGATGGAAGAAGCAGGATCTAGTGCGGAACAAAATGTATCAAACAAAAACACTTAAGGGGACACAAAGAGGGACAGAAAATTGACATTCAGTACTGTTCTACCTAATTCAACAAGTTTGGTCACTTTATATGGAAAAGAATTAGAAAAATGATCAGGAAAAGGGCAAATTCATGGGAATAATTGGAAAGTGAGGGAGATAAATTATGAATTGGGACTTCTAAAAGCTGGGGGTGCAGAAAGACTTTTCACCAGGTTCAAAAGATTAGTCAGAATGAATTGTATTAAACCTAAAGAAAGAATATCCACAATCAAAAGCTTTTCAGAAAGAACTCTACCTCTAATTCCCTAAATTCAAAGTCTTTTATCTTAAGAAGATCTTAATTGCCAAGAGACTTAGTCCTGAACTAAATAGTGAAAGTTTTATTCTATAGTGTCTGTACTTGTATAGTACACTATAGTGTCTATAGTGTACTATACCAGGAATTACACCAAAATCTGCAAATAATTCTAAATTAAGAATGGGTGATGGATGACATTTAAACACATATACAGACAAATTTAGTTGTTAAAGTTTTTGAAACAGAAATAAAAGAAGTTTTCATTTTTATGATAATTTCTCAATTTTTGCACTTCTACAAAGTAACAAATACAGAGTAGTCAGAAGTCTTAAAGCAGTTTTAAGCTTTAAAGTATTAAATCTTATTAATTATCATTTAATAAGATTTAATACTTATTAAAGCTTAAAACACAAAAATTAATTATTACTTAATAAGCTATAATGCTTATTAAAGCTTAAAACTTTATTAAGACCTCTGGATACTCTGTACTTAGAAACTACATCATCGTTTTCATCAGAACTACCAATCAATTATTCTTAAACATGTGCAAGGTGACAAAAACCTAATGGGACCATTTAATAATAGTAATACCTCACCCAGAAATAACTGGCCGTGTAACTTTGAGCAAGTTACTTAACTCCAATTGCTTTAAAAAAAATAATAGTAATACCAAATTTATAGTTAAGCTTTTGCATTAACTTCAACATTTTCCTTTCTTTTTAATGAAAATCATTAATTTTAAAACTTTTTCAGAGAGAATATCTCAGAGAAGAATAATATTTGGACTGAAACTGACAAAATTAGAGTATGTGTACGGAAACGCCCTCTGGGCATTAGGGAAGAAAGGCGTGGAGAAATTAACATTATTACCGTAGAAGATAAAGAAACTTTACTTGTTTATGAAAAGAAAGAGGCGGTTGACCTTACCCAATATATTCTACAGGTATGATGCTACTTTTAAAATTTTGAACTAATTTGCATTTGTTTTGTAAAAAATATTAACTTTGATCTTTTTATTAGAATATCTAAGAATCTTGTTGAAAGAGACTTGAGAGATTGAACCTTCTACCCAATGGAAGAACATCCTCCAAACCCTCCCTGAAATATAGTTCTCCTTAAATATGTCCATTAATGAGTATAACAAATATTAATAATCACAAAATACCAGGTTCTGGGGCAGCTAGGTGGCACAGTGAGTAAAGTGCCGGCCCTGGAGTCAGGAGGACCCAAGTTCGACCCACGCAAAAAAACTAGCCGTGCAACCTTGGGCAAATTACTTAACCCCAATTGCCCTCCAAAAGGAAAAAAAATACCAGGTTCCATTTTTAGACTTTAGTTTTTGCCACTCAGAAAATACTCTCTTGCTACTTTCACATATTTCAAAGTCCCACTTGTTTTCCACACTCGACCCCATAAGATTTCCCTTCTTTTCAGGCTAAAAGTAGCAGCCTGTGAGTTCTTTTGCAAGTTCAGCATTTTCCCGATCTTGGGCAGGTCAGTCTCTCTGTGCCTTAATTCTTTTTTACAAGCAAAATGAAGGTATTAATACAACAAATCACGGGGTCAAGTCAACAAGCATTTATTAAACACCACGTTACGTTAGGCATCGTGCCCAGCTCTGGGAATATACAGAAAAACAAGGAACAGTTCCTGCTCTCAAGGACTTCACAGTCTGATGGGGAAGTGACATGAAAACGACTCCGAGCAAATGAGATCTATCCAGGGTAAACTGGGGATCATCAATAGAGAAAAGGTACTAGCATCCAGCCAAGGAGGATCCAGCCAGGCTTCCTTTAGAAGGTAGGATTTTAAGTGGAATTTGACATGGGAATCCAGGAGGAGAAAATGAGGAGGGAAAGAATGCCAGGCATGGCAGGCCGACAGTCAGTAAGCATGAAGAGTTGGAGATGGAGTGTCTTTGCAAGGAACAGCAGGGAGGCCGGTGTCACCGGGTTGTAGAATATTTTGGAGTGTGTAAGCTAAAAGAAGACTGGGAACATAGGAAGAGGCCAGGCTATGAAAGGTTTTGAATGCCAAACGGGGTTTTCAGATTTGTTCCTGGAGGTGATGAGGAGCCATTGGAGTTGATTGTTATGGGATGACATGATGAGTAATAATGTTTTAGGAAGGTCAGTTTGACAGTTTAGTGGAGATAGAGAGGAGAGAGACTTGAGGCAAGAAGATTAGTGAGCAGGCCATGCAGTAGTCCAGCCTTGAAGTGATGAGGACCTATACCAGAGTGGTGGCAGTGTCACAGGAGAAAAAGGGGAGTATTGTGAGAGGTGTTAGGCAAAATCAACAGACCTTCACAACAGATTGGTTATAGGGATGGGGAACAGTTGAAAGGAAGGAGCTAATGATACCTAAGTTGGGAGCCTGTGTGATTGGGGAAAATGGCAGTGTCCTCCTCTGTAATAGGAAAGATAGAAAATAAGGGGCCTTAGGGAGGAAAGATAATAACATTTAGTTTTGGACACTTCGTTGAGTTTAAGATGCCTATGAAATAACCAGTTTGAGATGTCCAATAGAGACATGGAGATGTGAGACTAGAGGTCAGGAGAGAGGTTTAGAGCTAGATAAATATATCTGAGAATCGTAGGCAGGAAGATAATAATTAAATCCATGGTCACTGATGAGATCACATGAAGGATTTCACATCCAGCACAGAAGATTATTTAAATAATAACTTGAGTATGGGCTGGGGAAGTTCCCATTCCTTGCCAGAATGATCTTAAGAACTCAAAGCTAATCAAAAGTTAAAATCCTTGCAAATTTATTGGCACTTGCTTCAGGTTAGCTGGACCCTATCTGATAACTATTTTGGGTGGTATAGAAGTAATTTTACATTATTGAGCAATATATAACAAAGATGTAGGATGTTAATATAATTACTTCACAATTTGCCTTCTCCCTTCCCCATTTCTTATGCCTTTACATACTCAATCACCATATTTATTCCAAGTTCCACCTTACTGACCTAAGAATCAGGTAGGTGGTAGATGAAAAAGTTGTTAATAAATCTGTTCTCTGTTATTTGAAAATTGACTACATTTTATTTACATAGCTTCCTTCACACTTAAGCCAAATTTTTTTTATCATAGTTTTTCTTTACTCACTTGGAATTCAGATTTCTATACTTTTTTCCTCATCTTGTTTACAAAAATTGGACATTTCTGTTTTGCTCAAAGAAGTTGGCTGGTTCTGTGTGCACAAAATTATTAGCTGATCTCTGTACACCCATTTATGCTTCAGCAGTCAATACTTATTTTGAAGATGGCTGGAATGATTAAACCAGTTTTGCCACTTTGTATAACCATAGGCATAAATACTGTATGACCATCATCCTTCTGTAGTGCTGAGTGACTTCAGATGATGCCATTCTTTATTTGCAGTAATTCTCTCAATAAGGCAACGCTTTTCTTTTGTATTTTTCTGTCATTCCCCACACTCAGTAGCATTATTCCTTCATCTTCACTATCATCAGTCAGTAATTTACTGAATACCTGAAGTTGTTCAGTGTTATTATACTTTACACCACCATAGTTTAAAATTCTTAACTGTCAAAAAATACTAAGTGAGTTTTCTTTGCTTTTTAAAGTTTCTTGAAAAGGAAGGCAAAAAGAGAGACAAGAATTTTAATTTTGAACAGGTGTTTGTTGAATGAATAAACAAAAACAAACTTTTTCATGTTTTATTTTCATTCTTGCTTAACGAGGTAAATGCAGCTATTTAGAGGGGATTAGTTTAAATTTCTTAACAATTGTAAATACTGTTCTTCTGAGTCTATACTAGATTGTACACATGTACTATTTTGCTTATTACTAAATTTTACTGTACTCTGACATCATTATCAGTGGCAAAAGTACAGTTAAAAGTTTGCCTTAAGCTGACTTCTGATTCTATATTTCATCAAAGAAAATAATTATGAAAATTTTGTTAACATTTGAAGTATTTATTCTTTTAATTAATGGTTCCTTTCCTAATATCTTAGCTTCATACCTCCCAAGTAATTCATATATTATGGTAGAAAGAGGGAGAAAAAATTGCCACATGCTCAGAAAAGGGAGAGAGCAGAAGTTATTTTTGTTTCCATACCTGTTATTGTTCAGCTTTTCCTTTGATTTTTCCTGAGTTTTCAAATTTTATTTTTGTTTTTTATCTCAAAAAGAAAGTAATTTATTGTTAATTTATTATATAGTATTTTATTAATTTTATTAAATAAATTTACATAAAAAGGTTCCATAAATAATTAGTTATCATCCTTGCTTAGGTATCAAGTGCATTAAAAACAGCATTTTTTTAAACAATGAAAAATTCACAGCTTTTCCTTGTCATTCTATCTAGAGTTCTTATCTTCTAACCTTTTTACAAATGTGATACATTTCTTTGTAATTGCAAAATGTACTTTTTCACCTTAGACTTTCCCTCTATTTTCATTTAGCAAATCTCAGTTCCAATGTAACACTCTCCTGAAGAATTGTATATAGAAAAGAGAATAAAATCTTGGGCAAAAATTTATCACGTGGTAGCCAGCCTTCTCTTGATGAGCCTTTCTGTACTTGATTAGTCTGGTCCTTAGATGACAGCCATATATTCTCTAGCTAGATACAATCTTGCAACCTTTCCAACTTGACAGAACTTCTACTCCTCCAGAACAGCCTTTGAGAACATAGGATGTCCCTGCCACTGTGAGGCCCTGGAATAAGACTTTGAGGCTTACTTTAATATATCATTGTATCCCCCACTCCCAAACCCCTATATAATAATCATAGATTTTCAGAGTTGGAGGGGATTTCAGAAACCATCTCATCCAACCTATACCTGAGCCATAATTACTATCTCTTCTAATTGTCATAATAATCATTTACATTTATATAGCACTTTAAGATTTGCAAAGCACTTTACAAATATGATATCATTTGATCCTCACAATAACCCTGGGAGGTAGGTGCTATTATTATGATTTCCACTTTGCAGATAAGGAAACTGAAGCAAATAGGTTAAGTGACTTGCCCTGAGTAATAAGTATCTGAGAAAGGATTTGAACACAGTACTTACTGCTTCTAAGTTCAGGACTCTATCTACTGTATCGCCTAGCTCCACCTCTATCACATACCTGACAGATGGGCTTCGGGCTTTTCTTCAAAACCTCAAGTTAAGGGGAATCCACTATTTCCTGAGGTGGCCTATTCAGTTTTGGGATAGCTCTGATTGTCAGGGCATGTTTCCTTATGTCAAGGTTAAGTTTACTTCTTACATTTCTATCCCAAGCCCACCCACATTGTAGATCCATTGACACATTTGTAATTGTCAGCCTTGTGAAGTCTGGAGACCTATGAGTACCTATCCCCGGAAACAGCAGGGAATGTCCCTTTCTTCCAGTGCTCAATGAAAATACAAAAAAACAATTAATGGGGAAAAATGCTGTTGGCTAAGCAATGGGTAGCAATAAAAATGAGAATTTTTCATGCCCTGTTTGGAGTGCCCTTCTCTTTGTCATCATTTAAGCTACATGTCCACTGTGCCCTTTAAAATTTCTGTGAAAATTCATCCCCTTCTCTTCTTCCTCACCTACCTCTAATCTCCTCGCTGGCATCAGACCATTTGGAATTTCTTGACCTTATTTTGGGGGGGAATGAAAGGGCTGCCAACGTTGTTGGGCACACCATTTTGACTGATAATCACATAATTTTTACTGCTTACTTAGCCTGTTAATTGACAACATGTTCTAGATTGTTAAGATGTCTAGAGTTTGATGCCTAAGTAATGTAAACTGGGATCTTCACTAGGAACCCCAGTTATTTGGAACGTTTATCACAGTTG
The DNA here is from genome assembly GCF_028583685.1 of Petaurus breviceps papuanus. Lineage (NCBI taxonomy): Eukaryota > Metazoa > Chordata > Mammalia > Diprotodontia > Petauridae > Petaurus > Petaurus breviceps. The sequence continues at coordinate 188,652 of NW_027186354.1, read as the reverse complement.
ACTAATGGAGATATAGCCTGAAAGAATTAAGATTCTCTGTCCAGAACCCTCTGGGAAATTTTAGTTGCTCTTGTGTTCCAGCAGTTCTATCAGGAACAAAAATCCCCTCCCCCCCTTTTTTATCTTCCTTGTTAAAAATACTTACACACATTAGTTGCTATTGTATATAAGCAGTGAAACTGAGAAAAATAAGATACTGTCATTTGATAGTTTCTGATTGTTTATCCTGTCTGTGGGTTAATTATCATTATTGTAAGCTAAAATATGTCATTTTATTGGTTTAGTTGAAAAAAATCCACTGTATTTTCCATAAAAATAAAATTTATTTTTCAGCATGTTTTTTATTTTGATGAAGTCTTTGGTGAAACGTGTAGCAATCAAGATGTATATATGAAGACCACTCACCCACTAATTCAGCATATTTTTAAAGGGTAGGTTAGTCCTTTGTTTCTCTTTCCTTTTCACATATTGTTTTTCTACGTGAATCCTCTTTGTATTTTTCATGCTGAATGAAACATGAATTAAGAATTTTCTATCTACTTTAATTTAATGATTATTTAAATTAAGCTATATGGGGAAATGTAATATCAATATTTATAGGACATAGTACCTAGAAATTTGCATTACTCCTCATGCATGAGTGATTTTTGTTCTCTGTGCAATAAGAAAATAGAGGTTGTTTTAAAGAACATAATTTGTCAGAGTACTGAGAATTTAAAGTTTTAACAACTGGTTGTATTTAATCTGATATTTTGATAGTTAGGATTATATATCCTTGTTGTAGTCTAAATTAAGATTTCCATAATCAGGCATTGGGTATTCATGAGAGCACAAAGTGAGACTCTTCAATAAGTACAATAATGATGTTTAAAAGTTTATTAAAGTCACAAATAGACAAAATTTTTATATATTGTCTTTCAGTTGTGCATTTCTTATCTAACAGTTTTCTAGAGGGAGGAGAGTTTAGGAACATGAATTAATAAAATGAGTTGGAATATATTTAAATTGCATTATACTCGACAGTATGTAGTGGAGGGGTGTCAAACTACTGTAAGTCAGGTTTATTATGGAGAGTATGATAGGAGCCTCTTTCATGACGATATATAAAAAAGATAAGTCTGTACCCTTAAAACAATTCTGAATTTGTTGTGGACATTAAAAAAACTACTTTGTTCTCCCTTTGACATTTATCTTTCCTTCATAACTTGACTTTTGTCTTCCATACACCTCTCTTCTATTTCTTCCCCTGTATATTTTCATTTTCTCCTGTAATTACATTTCTGTCCCCTTAGCAAAGTTTATTGAATGCCTACTATTTGCAGAACACCATACTAGATACTATAGGGGGATAAAAGACACGATCCCTGTCCTTAATAAGGCAACCTAATCTTAAGTACAGTGTAATGAAAAGAGCATTGGACTTGGAGTGAAAAGACCAGGGATTGAATGTAGGTTTTGCCGTTGATTAGGTATATAGCTTTGGAAATCTCTTCTCTAGGCTTCAATTTCCCTGTAAAATGGGGATAAGAATACATGCCCTTCCCATCTCACAAGGTTGTTGTGAAGAAAATGTTTTGTATGGTGACTGTTGCCATTTTACTTTTTCATATCTCCATAATTGCTTAATTTAGCCTCCTTCCCTAGCTTCAAGTTGATTTTTATCTTCTTTCCTTTGCTGCAGGTAGGTGCTGTGTAATGTTATTTATGCAAAGGCTCATATTACCTATCAACTCTCAATTTCCCTGCTTGACATTTTAAACCTTTTGTAATTTTGCCCTATCCTAATTATCTAATCTTACTTTCCATTACTTCTGACATTAACAGTAAGACCTATCTCTTTATTGTAAACCATGCTCATTCTTATCTCTGAGGCCCTGATTCTGGTTCCCATTTTCACCTGGATTTACCTTTCTCTCTATCATTTCAACTCCTACCAATCCTTAAAGGCCTAGACTCAAGTTACTCCTCCATGAAGTCTTCCCCAAATGTTCTAGCTCATATTAAACTATGATTATTGAAAAGCAATATCATAAAATTTAGCATTTTGATTATATTTTATTTATACTAATTTCCTGTGCATAAATTTTATATCCCCAGCCAGGGGTGGGGAACCTGCAGCGTCGAGGCCTCTAGATCCTCAAGTGTGGCGAAAAGACCATATCATTTCTTTTTTCTATGTACACAATGCCTAGCTGGGCCCATGGTAGAAACTCAGTAAATGTGTGGTGGTTGATTGGTTGAGTGAAGTCCTTGTTCCTCTCTTCTGTTATCTTTTAAAAACCATTGGTTCTGTAAATAAATCTGTTTGTGAATTCTTTTCCCTCCTGGAGCATTTATAGTATAAGCCACTCTGTAAAGACATTTCATGTACCTAGCTCATTTTTTATTACACACAGGTTAGTAGTCTAATAATATGCCTGAGTCAAATTCATATACTAATTAATGATTCTTTTCACAGAGGAAATGCCACTTGCTTTGCATATGGACAAACAGGGGCTGGAAAGACTTATACCATGATAGGAACTCATCAAAACCCAGGGCTATATGCTCTCGCTGCTGAAGACATCTTTAGGCAAATAGACCTAACCCAGCCAAGGAGAGACCTCTCTGTGTGGATTAGTTTTTATGAGATCTACTGTGGACAACTTTATGATCTTCTAAATGGCAGGAAAAGGTACCTGACACAACCATGAAACTATAAAGCATTTTGTTATTACTACTTTGGGTAAGAATTCCACTGAGTCATAATTTTTGGAAAAAAAAAATTGGCATTGTGTAGGGGTATTATTCTTTGGCGGAAATATAAATACTCTAAGTTTCTTTTTGCCTTGGAGACAATGGATATTTAATAAGTGTATGTCAAATAGAATGGAGTTAATAAAAATATTGAGTTTAAAGACAAAAGACTTGCATTTAAGATCCTGACTGTGCCATCGACCAACTTGTGACCTCAGTCAAGTCATTTACCGTCTCAGAGCCTTTGTAATGAAGGATCAAAGTATTATAGAATCCATAGAACTGGAAGGAATCTTAAAAGGCCTCTGCGCCAGGAGTTAAAATAGATCATCTTGGGGTGGCTAGGTGGCACAGTGAATAGACCACCTGCCCTGGACTCAGAAGGACCTGAGTTCAAATACAGCCTCAGACACTTCACACACACACACACACACACACACACACACACACACACACACACACACACACACACACGCTATGTGACCTTGGGCAAATCCCTTAACCCCAATTGCCCTACCTTTCCCCCTCCAAAAAGCAAAAAAAATTTAAAATAAAATAGATCATCTTTTTTAAAAAAATTATTCATTTTGAACTTAAATACAAAAAGACAAAAAAAAACTTTCCATTTACACAGCACAACAGAAATAGTGGATTCATTATGAAACCATGTATCTCTTTCACACTGCTTACTTTTTTTGAAAAACTATGTAATAAATATTATACATCATTTTCAAAGCAACCCTGCTTTTCTGTGCTTGCTTACTTCTTAAAGTTTCCTTTTGCTCTCTGCTGTGCAATTTTTTCCCCCTCCCTCTTCTCCACCCTGCGGTAGAGAAGGCCACCATCAAACACAAATAGTGTGTATGTATATACATATATGTAAAACCATATCATATATACTTCTGTTTACCAGTTCTTCCTCAGGGGGTAGATAGTCCTTTGTAGTTGATTTTAGCATTTATCATACTCAAAATAATTTAGTCATTCACAATTGTTCTTCATACAATATTGTTGTTGCTGCACACTACATTCTGTTGGTTCTGTCCATTTCAATCTTCATTATTTCCTGTGAGTCTTTCCATGTTTTTCTAAAATCAACCACCTCATCATTTTTTATAGCACAGTAGTATTTCATCACAATCATATACTACAGCTTGTTAAACTCTTCCCCAACTGATGGGCATCACCTCAATTTCCAGTTCTTTGCCACCACAAAGAGACCTGTTATAAATATTTTAAAGCATATGAGTCCTTCGGAAACAGACCTAATAGTGGTATTGCTGAGTCAGAGGGCACAGGCAGTTTAATAACTCAGGCATAATTCCAAATTGCTCTCCAAAATGGTTGGATCAGTTCACAGTTCCAGCAATGGTGTGTTAGTGTCCCAATTTTTCCACATTGGAATAGATCATCTTTAAGGTCTTTTTCAGTTTGTAAAAAGTCCTTGGATCCTAATCTATTTTATCCTATAAAATTGGATCAGCTACGGTTTCTAGCTTGATCTGATTGTTCTGACAGCTGCTTACAGTAATCTTCTACTCTATGTTTCATTATTTCATTATTTAAGAGGTGATTGGTAGCTTTTCAATTAAGGACTTTCTCCATTCTCCTGGTCATCAAAGCAATTTCAGGAAGTTAGAATTTTTATCTCTTCCTCTTTGACTCAAAAGCTTATTATGCCATAAACACTGTAAAGGGTCTGTTTTCCCCTCTCGCCTTCATTTTCCCTCAGAAAGCTTCAAATATATCCCACAAAATGCTCTTCTCAGTTATTTCTAAACATTCTGTCAAATCTCAGATTTTTCAGCTAGGCTGGGACTTATACATATATTTCAACCATGGGGTAGCAGTGGTGCCAACTACCCAATCGCCATTACCACTGTTTGTGGAACAATAGAAAGACTCACCAATCAGGATCTGAGTGCTTGCTTGATATGTAGCTGTATGACTGAGACTTAAGTATTTCCTTCTGGACTCCAGCTCTCTCTAATGTGAATGACTAACGTCCCTTCTGACTGCAAAGACAAAATTATGTTCTCTCTAACCATTGTTTGGTATAAGATTGACTCAAGAAATACTGCTTGAGCACTTGTTATGTGCATAGCACTGTGCTGGGTGCTATGGCGATACAGAGAAATAGAAGATACTTGTCCTGAAAGAGTTTATAATTGCTTTGGAGGGAGAGTAGAGTTTTGTGTTTTGTTTTGTTTTTTAGAAAAGAAAATTAGTCTGGTTAGTGTCCATTTTTTTTTCTATTTGGAAAGTGAAATGTTTACTTATTTCCAGGGCCCTGACTATTCCAAACATCTTTACGAATATTAACATTGCACTTGTCTTAAGTGGAAGTTTTAAATATTTCATCTATTCTGTGTTATTTCATGAAGAATGTTTTCTGTTTTCTTATCTTGTGGATTTACCTTAAGTTACTCTAGAATTTATATATGTGTATATATTTGCTTTTGAGGGAGAATTTTAGATTGTGGAAAACAAATTGCCGTCTGGTTGATTATGTGACCTTAGATGAATTTTTACAGATCTTTTACATTTATCATCTGTTTGTTGTCCTCTTATTTTCATCCTTAAATACTCTCAAAATAATCTGGCTTAGTTAGCTCTCTCATTAATCTTGTGTAAACCTGTTTTTCCCTCTACTGCTTCTTTCTGTTTTATGAAGTAGCATTTCTAGATTATTTTCCACTATCTTCCTACATAACCTTTTAGAAACAGATTCCTATTTTAATCAGTCTTGCTTTTGGCTGCTTGGTGAAGTGATCAAACATTTGCTGGCTGTCAGATTTATTAAACTCTTTTGGACTTTTAGTAATGGCAGTTGAAATACTAAACTTCCTTTGGAAATGATGATGAGCTGTGCCAGTATCAGTTCTTTTATGTATTTCCAATTTTCATTGTCAACATTTGGTTTAAATAGGTCAAGTTGGCATCTCCCCAATGGAGTGTCATATCTTCTCATTTTTATTCTTGAAATTTCTTTTTTAAAAGACTGAATCTCCCTGTTTCACCCAGGCTGAAAGTACAGGGGCTATTCGTGGGAGCTTTAATCTGTTCCATTTCTGACCTAGACTGGTTTGTCCCTCTTTAGCTGAACTGGTGGTCTCTCACTGATGGGGTCTTATTTTATTAATGCCAGACTTAACATGGACATCTAACTGACATAGCTCATTGCAACTCAGAACACCCAAGCTCAAGAGATGCTCAGGGTTCAACCTCTAAAGTAATTGGAATTACAAGCATGTACCACTATATCTGACTTACTGATTTTAGTCTAGATGTCCACTGAGATCCTTTCAACTTTTAAATTTTGTGATTTCATGCAGGTTTAATACTGTAGTAATAAAACTATCAAAAAAAGTAGCTTTGAAATGCAAAGTTTTTTGAATTGTTCAAAAATACTAAAGGACTTTGCCAACATAAGTATTCAGTTTATTTTAAAATTTTCTTCTTAGATGTAAAAGACTCGTTTCCTTTTAAAATTTTGTTAGTATTCTTCACACTTTCAAATGGTCCCTTAACTGACCCAAGTCTTCTTCTACCAAAGTCTCCTTTTTTATTAAAAAGAATATTGAAACTAGATGCTGGGGGAAGGGTTGGGAATTGAGTATTCTAAATGGTTTAGATTTTGGAAATGTATTTTAGAATTTATTTTAAATTGTTTTATTGGTATTATTACTAGTCTTGATCAATTTCCTTTTAATACTGTTTTTTAAATCTACAAGGTAAATAAAAGTTGGCATTTTCTATACTAGTTTAGCTTTATATTCTAGAGATAGCCAATAATTTTCTAGTTTTCACTTTTCTGTGACTTTGAAACATAGAACCTGGTAGGTATTCCTTGCTGTCCTTAGTTAGATCCTCATTAACATTGTTCTTACTCCTGCAGACTTTTTGCAAGAGAAGATAGTAAGCATGTTGTACAGATAGTGGGACTGCAGGAACTTCCAGTCAATAGTGTGGATCTCCTTTTAGAGGTAAGCCTTACTATAAAAAATTGTATATACCCTTTGATCTAACAATACCTTTTCTAGGGCTGTATCCCAAAGAGATCATAAAAATGGGAAAAGGACACACTTGTACGAAACTATGTGTAGCAGCTCTTTTTGTGGTGGCCAAGAATTGGAATTTGAGGCAATGCCCATCAATTGGAGAATGGCTGAACAAGTTGTAGTATTTGAATGTAATGGAATACTATTGTTCCTTAAGAAATGGTGAATAGGCAGACTTTAGAGGTAAGCCTTATTTGTAGTCTCAGTGCTGCTTTTAACTGTAAGTATTTAAAGAAATGGAAATATTCACTTAACCCAAGGGCCTCTGACTTAAAGTAAAAAAATTTTTAAAGTGGAATTTTTTTTTTTGCAAAGGGGAAAGCCTATCTCTTACAAGGTTCCCCATTTCTTTGTATTGCTTATATTTCATAATACTTTGGAAGCTGAGGGGGTTTAGAATATACCGTCACTGAAGTTGAAAGAGGCTATTCCCTAGAGCCTCCAAAGATTAATTTTAAAGGATGTTTCAACATACTTTCCTGTCAGAGTAATTTTATCCAGAGCCACACTTATTAAACTTACTTCTTATGAACTTTCCACACCTCAAGGACATTGATTCCCTTCAGAAGCTTTTTCTAACAAGTGCTGCTAGAGGGCTGAAAAGTCATGATGTCATATCTGTAAGGACTTCTCTTTAATTTAACTCATCAGGAAGGTTTTTGAACTTCAGCCATAACTTCCACAAGGATTTTGGAAAGACTGGCTGGAATAGGAAAGTACCATTATACGGGTTCACCTTTATAGACCTGTTCTAAAAGAAAAGATTTTTCATAAGTTGGCCCCCTGTTGACTTTACTCTCACTGTTACTACTCCAGAAAAGCTATTCTATATCCTTTCTCCCAACATGGCCTGTGCATTCCCATTCCAACACTATACCACTTTGTTATTGTTAATTATTTGTATGTATATCTTTTATTTTTTGTTTTTTATTAATATCCTTCATTTTTATGTTTCCTTCATTTCAGAATTTATCCCTTCCCCATCAAGCCATCCCATGTAATAAAAATAGAGGAGGAGAAAAAAAAGAAAGTGGTTCAGGAAAACCAACATAATCAATTGAGTCTTAACTGTATACGCAATATTTCGTATCCATAGTTCTCCCCCACCTCCTGTGAAAGGGAGGGTGTTATATTTTTTCATCTTCAAGACATACTTAGTCACTCCAGTTTAATTTCTGTATCTGTCTTATCCTCTTCTCCTCCCCATCCCCCCAATAGATTAGAAGCTACTAGGTAGCAGGGGACCATGCCATTTCCACCTGGTCCCCTAGCACAAGGTATCTTTTAGTGGGAATTTGCCTAAAGGAAATTTTCCAAAATTAACTTTTTTTGTTTTGAGACTGTGTCTGCATATCTCATCCAGGCAGGAAGTGCAATGGTCATTCATGGACCTGTTCCCACTCTAGTGGGCAGAGAAGCTTTAAGATGAAGCTTCATAAAGCAGAGCTCCATTTTCAACCCAGCTAGTATGCCTCTCCTTACAAGGCCCCTTATTCTTTGGGGCTCCCCATAATTGGTGTAGACTCAGTGGAAAATACTCAATTAGCTTAGCTCACTGCAGTTCTAGATTTCCAAGCTCAAGAGATCCACTGGCCTGTGCGTCCCCCAGGAGCTGGTATTATAGCTATACACCATTACATCTGGCCAAAGTTACTTTTTTTTTCAAGGATTAGACTTAAGCTATTAGGTGTGAGAATTTATAAGGGAAGGGAAAACATTTTTAATTTCTTATATTGCTTTAAAAAAACCTCACAAGTTGGGAATCAGGCCTGCAAGTTGACCGGGCAGATTGATTTTGATGTGGGGACCATATCTCTAAGCTGAGTGCAAGAAAAGCAGCCTTTCAAATCCAACATGGGTGCTGAGGTTCTCCTGTGGTGTGACTATTTGCCTCTTGTCTTGGAAGCTGAAACCCAAGGAAGATATTGAACTTTGGCCAGTTTGCAAAGTCCTAGCTATTGACTGAAAAGCAGTCATCTCCTGGCAATTGCGAAGGCATGTGTAGTATCATAACCACATCTATCTTTCAGTGATCCCTCTGAGTACTGAGTTGCTACTGAACTTCCCAACTGGAAAATTCATATGGCTTTGGGGGGAAAACAAAACAAAACATGTCAAGTAGGTGCAAAAGTTTCAACATAGACAGTCTCTAGAGAAATAGCCTTCAGAAAATTTGAAGTCATTGAAGAGAAGCCAGAAGAAGGATCCATTGTCTCATTATTCCCAATACACTCTCTCTATACCTTCATTTTTTCCTATTAATTGGGAACTTTCATGGGGTAGTGCCTTCTCTATAATTTTGGTGGAAGACTTCAGGTGAGAAGAATAGAAGAAATCTCTTTTCCTTGACTAAAAGGTATAAAATTTTTCAGATAAGAACAAATCTGAAAATTATTTCAAGATTTATTGTAGCAGCAAGCCCCCTAGCATGCCCAGGATGGCTGCTAGCACACGTTCTTAGATCTGCTTTTCTAAAGGAAGGCAACTCATAAAGGGTTAGCAATCTTACTTTAATCAAACATATGTCATTTACCTAGTTCAGCGGGAAAAGTCAGTACCCTGAATTTCAGAGAACACAAACAAGTTACAAGCAGACAAGAAAACACAGACAGAAACAGATCAGCAGACAGGCTTCCAGCTGTCTGACCATTACATCCATACCTAGTCAGTTACCAGAGAGGGAAGCACCAACATCTGGGTTTTCAAAGCCAGGGGGCTCAACAGCTGCCCAGAGTCTCAATGGCAAAATCACACAACTCTTCCCAAAGTGAGCCCCAAAGCAGAACATCACATCAGGGTATATATAGCCTTCTCCACAGTCAGAGAATGTCACAACCCTCTTGATCCACTGTCCAATTACAAAGTAACAAGGTGTGGGTCTTCCTAAAAAACAAGCCTCCTGCCACAGGCTCCATGTGACTACATTCAGCTTATTAGGGGGCAGAGTATATTTTCAAATCAGGGAAGGTTCTCAGATTCACTTAAGCCTATCAAAGGGCATGGAAGATCTTCAGATTCCCATTCCCATTACACTTATTCAAGAGGATTTTTCATAATCTGCTTTCCTTGTTATATAAGCATGGCCTTTATTATCCCAGAACATCTTTCCTAACAGAAGGCATGAGGATATCTTTTATAATTTATAGTGAAGTAGTACTTTGGGAAGCTTATTTACTATTGACTAATAGCCGTTCCCCAATAGATGAATGGTCAAAGAATATGAACAAACAGTTCTCAAAAGAACTGCCAAATATTCACAACCACATGAAAAAATAGTTCAAAAAACTTACAATAGGAGAAATACAAATCAAAACACACTACAGCAAAAATGAAAAAAAAAATGGCAACAGTCCTTGTTAGAGGCATTATATAGAAAGAAAGGTACAATGTATTATTGTTGATGGAGCTGTGAAGTGGTAAACCATTTTCAAAGCAATTTAGAAATGTGCAACTAAATTGACTAAAATGTCCATACCCTCTGAACCAGAGACTCTGTTGCTGAGCTTATACCCCAAGGAAGCCATCAATAAGGAAAAATCCATATATACTCCGATATATTTATAGGAGCTTTTTTGTGTGTGATACCTGAGAATTGGAAACAAAGTAACTGCCTATCAGTTGGAGAATGGCTAAACAAATTGTGGTACATGAATGTAATGGAATATCACTGTGCTGTAAGAAATGCATGTGATGAATACAGAGAAGCATGGAAAGATTTATATGAACTGATGCAGAGTGAAGTAAGCAGAGCTAAGAAAACAGTATGCATGGCAACTACAACAATGTAAACCAAAAAATCAAAAGTAAAAGTGTCAAAATTGTAAAGATCAAGTAGGACAAGAATGAAGAGATATGAGAAGACACCTCCATGGTGTCTTCATGGAAGTCCACAGGTATTAAACATTGCACATGTTATTGGACTTTTTCAGCATATTGATCAGTTAAAACTGTACTGGCTTTTCTTTTGCTCTCCAAAAAATACTATTTGTCATTTGAGATGACTTTTTCGGGGGAAGGGGAGGATACCTGGGATACTGTGGTAATGTAAGAAATAGAAAGTATCATTAAAACCTTATTTTAAGGGGCATCCAGGTAGCACAGCGAGTAAGAGCGCCGGCTCCAGTGTTGAGAAGACCTGGAGATGGAATCCGGGGCTCAGACACTTAGCACCCACCCAGAAACACCTGGCCATGTAACCTTGAGCACTTAACCCCAATTGCTTAGGGGCGGCCAGGTGGCTCAGCGAGTAAGAGCACTGACTCCAGTGTCGGGATGACCTGGATCAAATCCGGGCACAAATACTCAGCACCACACCCAGAAATAACTGGCTGTGTAACCTTGAGCAAGTTACTTAACCCAGATTGCTTTAAAAAAAAAAACACCTTATTTTAAAAAAAGAATTTATGAGATACAAAGTACATAGTGACAGAGACATTTTTCCTAAGTATTCATATTCTTTTTTAGTATAATAGTTAAAAGACAACAGGAATGGCATATTTTCTTTTTTTTTTTTTTTTTAAAGCAATTGGGGTTAAGTAACTTGCTCAAGGTTACATGGCCAGTTATTTCTGGGTGTGGTGGTAAATATCTGAGCCTGGATTTGATCCCAGGTCATCCCGACTCTGGGGCGGGTGCTCTTACTCACTGAGCCACCTGGCCACCCCTAATGGCATATTTTCTGTTACGAATTTGCAGTCCTTTATATTTTTTCATTTAGGCTTTTTCCCATTTTATTTCTTTTTTTTTTTTTTAAAGCATTCTGTGAGTTTGTGTCTTTATTGGGATTGAGGGAGGGGAAGGGAAGTCTTGGCCCTCTGTGCTGGGCCCCAGGTCTGGGCTCTCCACCAATATTCATTAGTCCTCGCCCCCAGAGCTCTTCTGTGCCTTTTTCTTTTCTTTCTTGGCTGGAGTGGGTGAGTCTGCTATGCCATCCTCTTCTGAGCATAAGAGTTTTTTCTTTTTCTTGGGTTTGGGGGGGTATGGACAACTCCTCCTCAGGGGTTTCTTCTGTCTCCTCCACCTGCCGTTTTGTTTTCTTTTTTGGCTTCTCTAACCCTATTCTCGGTTTCCTGTCTATTCTCAGGAATGCTGTTTTCTTCAGCTGCCAAAGCCTCTAAGCACTTCTTCTCTTTCTTCAGCCACTTCTTTTCCTTTTTGGCCTGCTTCCTCCTAGTCTCTGCCACCATTTCCCCTGCCTCATTTACTGCCTCTTTCATGATATCCAGATTCTTGCAGGGTGAGTCCCCAGTCTCACAGAACGACAGGCGTTCCTCGATCTGTTCCCATAGCTTCTGCCCAAACACATTTGTGGGGACCTCAAAAAAGCAGTCGATCCGTGATGCAATACTTCATTTGTTTGCCAGATATCTGGAGATTCTGCCTTTATTCTTGGTGGCCGCACAGCCAATGAAGGTTGAATGAAATATGAGTCCATATTTGGGGGTATTTCCCCAAGTCTTCAGGGCTCTGGAGGCTGGGGCCATGGGGGTCACCCAGAGGCTAGGGCTGATCCATCACAACTGAGACAAGGCCTTCGGGTCAGGGTGCCCCAGCGCTGCCATCACAGTGACCATTTTATTTCTTTATATAGATTTTTGTTGAGGTCTTGTTTTTAACATCACTTAGATTTCTTTCTGTATCTCTACCCTGTCCCTAGAAAACCATCCCCTAAAATAAGGTTTTGTTGGGTTTGTTTTTGTGTGTGTGCATTGTTTGTTTGTTGTTTTTTTTTTTTTAGGAAAAAGAACAAAATTCAACAAAACCAGTCAATAAATTCAAAATATCTAACATTATATGCAATGTTCCTTAAATATAGACTTTCCACCTCTACAGAGGAGTGGGGAGGAGGTGCTTTCTCACATCTTTGAGGCCAAATTTGTTCTTTATAATTTTGAAATACTGGTTTCTTTTTTCTTTAAATTTTTATTGATATGTTTTGTTTTTACATTCCTAAAATTTCTCCCAATATTTCTTCCCTTTTCCAAGAGCCATCCTGTATAACAATAATATTTTTAAAGTAAAAAAAAAGAAAAACAAGAAATCAGCAAAACCAATCAATCTATCAGAAAAGTCTGAAATTATATTCAGTGTTCCACATCTGTGGGCCTCCTGCCTCTGCAGTAGAGTGATGTGGCATCTTCCATTTCCTTTCTTTTGGACCATAATTGATCTATGTAATTTTGTGGCATTCATTTTCTATTTTTATTGCTCTTAATTTCCTTTTATATTAGTGTTACAGTTATTATGTATATTGTTTTCTTAATTTTGCTTCCTTCACTTTGTATCAATTCATGTAAGTCCTTTCCTGCTTTTCATTATTCATTATAGTTATCATTTCATATAACTCGTTAAGTCTATTTATACTCATGTATGTTTAGTCATTCCCCAGTTGATAGGCATCTGCTTTCCAGTTCTTTGCACCTCAAAAAAGTACTCAAAGTACTGCTCAAAACGTGCTACTACAAATATTTTGGTGTGTGTGTATCTATCCTTCCTTTTGTCAGTGACCACCTTGGAGGACATATGCTTAATAGTGGGATCTCTGGGACATGGATATTTTAGGCACTTTATTTGCATAATTCTGAATTACCTTTCAGAATGGTTGTGCCAACTCACAGCTTCCCCTACCATCTGATTTTGGTAAGAGTTCCTCAACTGAAGGCTTTATGGCCCATGAGCTGAATTATTTTGCTTGACTCACTGTGCTTTAAAAGAGTTCTAGTAACACAAATGTCAAATAACCCATTTTGACTTAAAGATAGATGTTTTAAAACAGCAAACTCAGAAGTACCCTGTGGGACAGTCTTCCCTCCTTTCTGTCTTCCTCTACCCTACACAGGTGGGGCCTAAGAACAGCTCTTTAAGAAATTGCACAGCCTATGAGCCCAGTCTCATCCTCATCAGAAATCACTGCTCTGCCAGTTTCTGAATAAGTTGGATTTTCCTTCATCCTTCTAAAGCCCAGGAAGACAAGTAAACCCTCCCTTCTTAGGGATTCCATTCTATAGGCCCACAGGAGATAAGACAGAGCCACCCCCCCCCACACACACACACCCCCATCAGAGTGCTTTTGGTAATTGTCATAACAACTGACATTTCTGGAGTACTTGAAGGTTTTTAAAGTACTTAGCTTTGAGAAGAGTAAAACTTTGAGTGGAATATGCCTCTGATGGATATACTTTTTTCATAATAAACAGGATAGGTAACATCAATGGAAGGGAAATTATAACTGCTTTTTATCATCAAAGTATATTGTAAACCATTTAGACAGAAAGAGGATATGGATGAGTTTGGAAAACAGATCCTGACACAGAAGTATGTAGTGAGAGGGCATTGCATTTATCTTGATATCTCCAGGAGCTCTCATTGCCAATAGTGGAGTAGCTAAGTCAGTAACTTCTTGACTTGCCCTAATGATAATTTCATCTTTCAGAATATGGAAGAGCCAACAAGGGGGGGATTCCATTATGGAACAAAATTTCACTACTAAGGAAGAACTAGTTGTTGGAGTAGAAATTATTGGAACATTAACAGGAAGAAACCACTCTCTCCTAGAGTTTGAAAACTGAACAGAAGCTGAGTATAGTCTGACATGTATCCTAGATTTTTGGTAGAGCAGAGTTCAGATATTTCAGAGGAAGTATAGGTAAGACATCATGGACTAAAATTCTTCGAGGGAAGTCAACACAGGAAAGAGAAATTCTCAAGAATGACAAGAAACCAAGAGAAATAATTTAAATGAGAAAATGAAAACTATGTGATAAAGTTGATGTGAAGGCACAGGTAATTCACCAGTCAATTTAGATCTTTAAAAGATATACAGAAGATGGAAGCAAGGACAGGCAACAGAGACTGAATACAGAAATGTTGTCTAGTACAAAATTCGTGTCATAACTGCTAAAGCTTAGAATGAGCTGATGGAGGCAGGGAGACTAAGAACAAAATGCGTCTTTTAAAAGCTATATTGAGTAAAAGAGAAGAATCAAAGAAAGGAAAGGATTGCTGCTTGGGGCAAATAACAGAGATAAGGTGGCACTGTTCGTTTCTTTTTTTTTTCTCTGCCAAGGACATTGACCTTTGGATTGGAAAGGACAGAATCAAAATGTCTAAGAATAAGTAAGGAGATAGTAACAAGGAGAAACTAAGCTTCCCTTAATGAATTCTATTCACCTGGTCCCTATAAACCTCATCCCCCCCCCCCAAAAAAAGGAAAAAGATAAGGCCTATAAACCATAGGCCAACAAACTTTTATTCTTGGCATAATCCTAAAATGCATTATTTAAAAGATCTAGAAAAGGAACTGTTGATCACAAAGAAGCAGCTTGGCTTTAACAAGAACAAGCCAGACCAGATTAACCTTATTTCTTTTTCTGATGAGGTACTAAACTGATAGGATCAGGAGAATGCTAAATATTCAGTTTACACAGAATTTAGCAAAATAGTCAGCATGCTGTTCTTTTGCAGAAGATGGAGAGGTGTGGACTTGAGTGTAATACAGTTATAGATTCCAAACTGGTGGTGGTTTTTTCCTGTATTCTGTAATCCAGCCAGACTAACTTCCTCTCTATTCTTCACTTGTAACTTTCCACTGCTTGTGTCCAAGCCTTTTCGATGGTTGTCCCCATTTCTATAATGTACTCCTTTTTAACCTTTGACTCATAGAATCCCTCCCTTTAAGATGTCTCTCAGTCACCATCTTCTGTATGAAGCCTTTCCTTATCCCTCAACTGCTAGTGCCCTCCCTCCTAAACTACCTCATATTCAACTGCTCTGTGCATGTGTTTATTTACTTATGTTGTATACATTTTTATATGTACTTGTCTCCCTTATTTGAATATAAGTTCATTGTGAGTAGGGATTGCTTCATTCTTTGTACTTGAATGCTCAGTATATTGCATAGTGCTTACTATGTAATAGGTGCTTAATAAACACTGTTTATTGATTGCTTGATTGTGTGTGTGTGTGTGTGTGAGGGACTGGAATAATATATTACATTGTATGTTTATTCTTCATGTAAGATGTTCTTTTTATCTTTCAGGTTATTTTGAAGGGTGGCAAGGAACGTAGCACTGGTGCTACTGGAGTCAATTCAGATTCCTCCCGTTCCCATGCTATCATCCAAATTCAGATAAAAGATTCAGCCAAGAGAACCTCTGGAAGGTAAGATGGAAAACAAAAGAGTCATTGAATGTGATGGGTTAAATCACTAGTCTTCTATCACAATGTTTCAGAAACAACCAAGTAGTCCAATGATATGTCATTCTTCAGAGATGGAAAGTGGGATTTGTCTGCCTGTAGAAGTCCCAGGAAAAACTGCCATTGGCAAGCACAAAATAAAATGATGACCTTTTCCTGGCAAGCCCTATGCTATATATAAAGGGACAACAGTTTCTGCTTGCTATAAAAATATTAGTACAGGAAAAGGAGAGATGGATTTAAGAGAATTGAAAGTCTTCTCTTCTCCCTGACCCACAAAAAATACATATTTGAATGAAGAAAGAAAATGGGAGTACATTTTAAATTAATTTTCTATAGTGATTTGTTTTTTTTTTACTAGTCATCTCCTTAGCATATTAATTGATGAGTTCAGCAAACATTTGAATAACATGTCTGCTTATCTTTATTGGAAAATAATAGATAAAATAAAAATTAGTCTATTTAAAATTTCCAGAACTGTCACTTCTGAAGTATCAGAAACTACTTTATCTTATCTTTAAATGGTTCTTCCCCAACTTGGAGAGGAATGATTTATCCTCAGTTATGTATGCCTCCCTGAAATTGTCTTTGTTTTCATGGAAACCATTATAATTCAAGGTCTTGTTGAGTTTTGTTTTATTATGTGTGTGTGTGTGTGTGTGTGTGCTCGCGTGTATGCCCACGTACACGCATGCATGTGTACCCTGGGGTATCAGCAGTAAGCAATTGCCCTCACAACTGATACCTTATCATGGCGAGAAGAACTCAGTTTGCCTTGGTTCTGTACCTCATTTCACAGGAGGGTTCTGGAAAGAAGTCTGACATCTAATCCCTTTCCTCAGAACTGCCTTCAGAACCAAGTGACTTGCATTGTGATAATCTGGCATGAAGCATCGGTGTGATCAATTGCTATGGGAATACAGTGCTAGAATGCTGTTCCTTGTGCCACAGGTTCTTGGTATAACATGTTATTATGATACCTCAGGGAAGCTATGAAACATTTTTCCTTTCTTGAGAAGGGAAAGTATTAAGGGTTATTGTGCTTTTAATATTATAGCATGTTGTTGTCTGCTATCAAATTTTATAGGAAAACCCCAGGCTAAATAAATCCTTTTTTTTCCCCACTAGGATATCTTTCATCGACTTGGCTGGAAGTGAGAGAGCAGCTGATGCCAGAGATTCAGATAAACAAACTAAAATTGAAGGTGCTGAAATAAACCAGAGCCTTCTAGCTGTAAGTTGTTGTTTTTAAAGTGAAGAAAATTATTTTTCTGTTTGTGTGAATGCATGCTTGCTTCATATGTAGTGCTGATATATTTCAGATCACTGTAAAGATGGGCATGCTCACCTACCTGAGAGTGGCCCTGGGTGGCCAGGGAATGTCCTTACCAGCAGTATTTTTTTCAGAAGTATTGCTGGAGGTAGCAATATCATTGAGATTTTATACACTTTTCCTGGTTGCCTATGTTTTCTAGTTTTAGTTCCTACCAAGAGCCCTCAAGTCACAAGAAGATGAGTCAGGAAACTATTATTAATATACAGAGTAGCATTTAACTAAAAAGCTGAGTAGGGTGATAAAACAATAAACAACAAATGTCATAGAAATTCAGAGCTGGAAGGGCTGGAGAGTTCAGGGAAAGATTCATAAAGAATGTGGAATTTCAATTAAATGGATATTGTTATTACCATTTTATGGATCAAGAAAATGAGGCCTGTGATGGCTAAGTGATTGGTCAAGTGACATAGCTATAGTAAGTATAGGTATAGTAAGTGATGGAACAGGTACCTGTTTTAAGTCTTCTCTCCCAACCTAGTATTCTTTTCCCTGTATCACATTGCTATATTTAAATCCATACCTACATACATTAAATATGATAGTCTTATATACACGTGTCCCTTTTTTGGTGGATGGTGGGGAAGCCAGAACTCTTAAGATTTCTTCCACTAGTACCCTCCTGAATTGTCACTTCCAACATCCCCAAGTCCCATGAGGGAGGATACAGGCTTAGTATGCTCTGAACCCTTCCCCCTGGCCACATAAGGTAAGTGGTACAATCTGAACCCTGTTTCGGTGTGGAGAAAGTGCAAACTTAAAACTTCCTAGGCACGTATCTGCATTTCAATGCCTAAGAGATGTATTGCTTTTTTCTCTCCTGTTGTTAGCTAAAAGAATGCATCCGTGCATTGGACCAGGAACATGCTCATACTCCCTTCAGACAAAGCAAATTAACTCAGGTAAATTCAGGTTTTCCTCTGTTTTACATTCATTCAATGACTAGTACATAGAGCACACCATGCTGAGCATTATGGGAACTACAAAGATGAATGAA
Source organism: Petaurus breviceps papuanus (assembly GCF_028583685.1). Classification (NCBI taxonomy): domain Eukaryota; kingdom Metazoa; phylum Chordata; class Mammalia; order Diprotodontia; family Petauridae; genus Petaurus; species Petaurus breviceps. Next base: position 170,330 of record NW_027186354.1, on the reverse strand, counting down.
ATATATCCTCCGCCCTCCAAGGGCTTACAATCTAATAGCATAGAAAGACATGAAAAAATAATTACAGTAGAAGGACTGCATCAGTGCCCACTTTTGGCAATTGAAGGTCATCATGGCGTATCAAAAAGAGTGCTGCAGGCTTCCTTCATGTCCTGGCTCTGACATTGCCTGGACCTGGGCAATCCATTACTTTTCTCTTACTTTCAGTTTCTTTATCTTGTAAAGTAGATACACTTTTACTACCTAGCCTGCGGGGCTGCTTCAGGGATGTGCTTCATAAACATCAAGGTGACAGAGAATGGAGCACCATTGTTTTATCTTGTGTTTTTGCATTGTCTGTCATGTCATCTTCCCTGAAATATGACATCACTTTCGATTTTTTTTTTTTTTTTGCTTTTTTGTAGGGGGGAGAGCAGGGCAATTGGGGTTAAGTGACTTGCCCAAGGTCACATGGCTAGTAAGTGTTAAGTGTCTGAGTTCATATTTGAACTCAGGTCTTCCTGACTCCAGGGCCGGTGCTCTATTCACTGTACCGCCTAGCCGCCCCATAACTTTTGATTTTGTGAGCCAGATATGATAAGTCTGTAATTAACCAGAGTCACATGGACTGGAGCTAGAGTTGACCTTAGAGGTGATCCAGTCATAAGAACTCTGATGGGAAGGACTTTAGACTTAATCTGGTCACAGCTCTTGTTTTATAGAGGATATCCTGAGAGAAGAAGCAACCAGGTCAGAACTGTCTAGCTAATTAGTATTGAATCAGGGACCAGAACCCAAACGTTTTGGCTTCCAGTCCAAGGCTCTTTCTACTATATTACCCTACTGTTTTGCTGGTCCTATTGATAGATATCAATTTTATGAAGCCGTGTCTACAGTGTCCATACATAGTAGGTACCCAGTGAATATGTGTTAACTGGCTAAAATTAGTTGACCTAAAATATTTACAAGCTTTTTTTTTCTTGATAGGTACTGAAGGATTCTTTCATTGGTAACTCCAAAACCTGCATGATTGCCAATGTCTCACCTAGCCACATGGCTACAGAGCATACCTTGAACACGTTACGTTATGCTGACAGGTGAGAAAAGAGACTTCTTATCTACAAATGGTTTCATACAGATGTACTCCTATAAGTTTTGACAGTAGTTCTGTGATAGCGAATTATTGCTTTTGTAGGAGCTTATTTGGTTATCTTTGACACTTTGCAAATTTGGCAGGAATGAATACAGGCAATGCAGAAAGAGTCCAGAGACTTGGGCTCTAGTCCCTGCCCCACTACTTAGTCATATAACATTAATGAAGTCATTTGGCACCCTTATTTACGAAGGTGAGTTGGGCCAGACAACCTTGAAGGTCCCTTCCACCTCTGATACTGTTTGATGTTACTCTCCAGTAGCATGTAGCAGTTAATATGAGTCAGCAGGCTAATGAAAAGGACAGGTATGCTCTTGGCATGTCTAAACAATTGCCTAGGATGGAAGGAATGGTGCTTTAATATGCTTGGTAATTTCAGCACCACATAGGGTTATAGGTTTTTACTCAGATATTGCTCAGATATTTACTTAGATATTTTGAGACACAGAAAATATAGAGAGGACTAGCAAAATCATTGAGGAGTGCAAAGCTAAGTCTGTGAGAAGCCTTGAGAGAAGAAGCTCATATTTTCCTCAAGCACATGAACGTTTTTTTCATAGTGCTGGTCAGGCGTCACAGCTAAGAGTGCAGTGAGAGAAAAACTCACACGACAGCAGGAAGAATACAGTTTAGACACGAACTTTCTGGCCGGAAGAAAAGGCCTACAAGGAACTAATGGGATGACTTAGGTATTCCTCTAGATCTTGCCTGTCCACAGAGTTAGGAATCATCACCTGTGTTGCTGAGGAAGCATACTCTATTGAGGGTTTGTTTTTCCCTTTCTTCTCTACTGGATGCTTCAGAGTCGTGTCTCAGTGACTGGGTAGTTGCTTCCACAGACAACAGGAAGTGTTTTTGTGAAACATTTTGTTTTCTTAAAGTCTGTTGTGTTTTTAAACACACAAGCATGAGAAGCAAGTTCCTCTAAAGGCTTTCCATTTCCTGTATTTTGCTTTTTATATGTTAGGACACCAATAATTCTGGGATAAGAGCAGCAGCCATACCAGCCTTAGGAAGAAAGCCTTAAATTAATGTAAAATACTGTTTTCCAAAAAAAGGCAATATCACACAGAGGCAACATGGTTATGACCTTAGGACAAGAAAACTAATGTTTCTGCTTCAATGATTAACTAAGAAACCATCAGACTTAATTTTGAAAATAAACAGTGCTCTCTGAATGACTACATTTTATATGATAAGATAGCTGTATGGTTGATTAAATAATAAGGAGAATAATAGCTAACATTTATGTAGTGCTTTAAGGGTTACAAAGTGCTATACGTACATTATTCTCCTCTGATCTTCACAACAACCCTGTGAGGTAGGTGGTGCTATTATCCCCATTTTACTGAGGATGAAACTGAAGCCCAAAGAATAACTAGATTACTTGCCCAGGGTCACATGGCTCATACATGTCTAAGAAAGAATTCAAACTCAGATCTCCCTAATCTAACCATCCATCTACTACAGGTCACTATTTCCGTGATTATTATAAACTAACATATACTTGGTGATATATAATATCAAAGTCTTTACACCTTTTATGTGTTAAATTGGACCTGATGAAAATATTTTTAAAGTAGTTGAAAAGATTAGAGGAGGTTTGGGGGTGCCTATTTTTTTTTAGAGTTTCCCCAATGATTAAGTCTTTTATGATTCACTAATATAATATTATTATTAAATAAACCTAATGCAACATGCCTTGCTGTGAAAAATGTATCAAAAGAGAATTCTTTGTTCAGCTAGGAAAACTGGATTAGTGAGGTTGGTCATACTGTTTGCTTGTTACCAGCCTTTAGCTGACTTATGCCTTGGTATTGGCAGAATGTAGTGGTATTTAATTAAGTTGTATAACAATCCTTTAATGCAAATATAGCCTAGCTTCTTGATTTGGAAGTTCCTGTAGATCTCTTCTGGATTTAGGATTCTATAGTTACATTCTCTAACCTCTACAAATAAGATTTTGTTATTTTTTTTTATAAACTCCCAAGTTCAGATCATTATAAGAAGAAATTTAAAACAGCTCAGACTCATAGTAGGCACTTCCCTGCTTTACTCCTCTTCAGTCTGAAGCCAATGTTGTGGCACCAAAGCATAGCTTAAGATAGAATTTCCATTTCATCTTTAATACCTATTATCTTACTGCTCTGGTGTCTTGACAAACTTTCATCTCTTGTCTTTTAGGTAGAAAGGGAAGAATCTCAACTGAGTATAAAAATAGAACACTATTTCCTTTTTCAGTAATGACTAAAGTGATCGTTTGGTCATAGAGGAATCACTTCTAACAAGATAAAAGAATCAGTTATTTTTAGGACCCATTTCTTAGACATCTGCTTTGTGTAAGGCACTGTACTTGACTTTGGGTATAGAGAGTCAAAAACAAACCACCTGTGTTGTCCAGAAGCTTACATTCTCTTGGGCCCATGTCGCATAACACTGATCTTTGCAGGTATTTTAAGTCAAAATATCTCTGAAATAAGGATCACAATAGTATTTTCATTGGTGGCCTTTTTATGTTTCTAATTCCCCTACCCAATTTTATAGTATAAACTTATGTTCTCTGAACTTTAGAAAGAGTTTTTTTTTCCTCGTGTGAAATCCCACAATTTATATTATTGTTAGGAGAGGAAATTTACAATAGAGTCCAGACTGATTATTGTTCTCCCTAGTCTTCACTGACCAAATGTTGCTATTTCATCATTTATATTATGTTGCCACTCAGATGCCTTGTTAGATTTGTATCTCTCGTGTTTTAGATGAAAGGAAAGAATCTCAACTAAGTATAAAAATAGCATACTACTTCCATTTAGAATTCTAAATCAATATTTGAAATAACATTGAAAATAGGAGGCTTTGCCCATCATAATGTTTTACAACAGGAAAGGCTTTTAGCCATTAAATCCTGGTTAAGTTATAGGTTCAGGTTAATCCTGATGTATAAAATTCCCTTGAGAAAAGAAAAATTATTCTTCCCTTTCTGGAACAAGTACAGCTAGGTCCTGATTAATCTGAACAGTGAATCCTCTGAAATGGCCACATTATTCAAATGTGCACTGCATATTTCCATTGTGCTGAAACCAATTAAAATATTTTATATAATGAGAATTTTAAATAGTGCAAATTCCAATCCATGCAGCTACTTCAACGAATTCTTTGTTCACGCTAATTCAGACCTCTGTATTCCAGTAATAAAAGAGTAACTAGTAAGTATTATTTAGAGTTTTTTCTCTGTCTCTAATATACTGAATAAATCCTAACATTGGCTGCATCTAATCTGCTGTGTACCTCTAGGTTTTGTTCCTAAACTCTTTTACTCAAGAGAATATTTGTCCTATTCTAAAATATTTTCTGAGGGATTTCAAAACTTTTTTTTTGCTCAAGTAAAGGCATCTTTCCCTTGCCTAATACAATTTTTTTCCTATTTTGCCCTTATGTAAGTGAGGAATAGGAACTTCCAATATTTACAATAGTGTTGACTTTTTTTTAATTGCAAGCTGCTGAAGAAAAATAAAGATCATAAAAATAATATATTCTTAACATAAAATGCTCACTTGCAGGGTGAAAGAACTAAAAAAAGGGATTAAATGCTATACCCCAGTTACCAGTCGAAATCGGTCATCTGGACACATGTCTCCAAAACGGATTCAGTGTTCACCTTCAGTACTGCAAGCAGACAAATGCTCCCCCAAAAAAGTCAAGTTGGGATTTCAGCAGTCTCTCACATCGGCCTTCAGCACTACACGAGGAAAGTGCTATCCTTTGGCCTTTCATTCAGCTAGCGTCCCTTTTTCTTCCCCTCCCAAAGTCATGGGCAAAGGGAACGTCTCCAAAGGAAATCTTAGCCATGTGTGCATCACTCCCACCAAGAAGAACACAGAAGATTCTGCATTGGGTATCGAGAGGCTCTGTCCTAGCAAGGACCTTGCTGGCAATCCAGCCACAGTCACAGTTCTAGGAAACAGAGGCATGGGTGTTGGGGGAACCTGTGTGTCGGGCCCGTGCAAAAAAGTATCAGCAGTGCAGAAGCAACTTGTGTCCCGAGGCGAGTTCTCTTTTGGTGAGCCCCATCATGGAGGGCCATGTGGTCAGACCTGTGAGAAGGTGCTGAGCCAATGCGGCTCTGAAGCTTGGACCACTATACCTCCTCATCAGAAAGACAGGGAAGCACATTTGCGCTTTTACCACCAGCAGTTTCAACAACCACCTCTTCTCCAGCAGAAGCTAAACCACCAGCCGCTGGAACGGTTTTTATGTCAGTGCAACCCCCAGCAGGTTAGAGTCCAACAAGATATGCCTCCCTTGCTTCCTTCTTACCCCCCAAACCAAGATGTCACCCAACTGGAAGACCTAGATGACAGTGATTTCAGTGAAGATTCTTTTTCACCTGTTTCTAACCAAAGGACAGCCAAGAGAAGAAACACCCAGGAATGTAGTGAACGTTCATTCTTCCTTCATAAGAGAGAAGAGCAAGGAATTGAGGCTCAGGAAGCTGAAAGTGAGCAGAATTTGTTTTTTAACTACAGGATCAATACTCAAGAGAATGATGTGAATGAACATTGGGTGTATGCCAGGAATCCAGCCTGTCTAGACATGGCAGAGCTGAACAGAGAGCCCCATGACAGCAAGGCCCTTTCTGATTGGAGCATAGAGGGAGACTCGACTTCCTCAGACTCCTCTCCAGGTGACAGCATTGCAGAGCAACCTTACTGCTCACAGGTGGACTTTGTTCATGACAGGAGGAGTAACCGAGCATCCGACCACACACATGTCCCTTTCAAAGATGAGCCTCGTCTCCAGGCTGATGGCACCTCATCACCACCGGAAAGGGACACATCCAAATTCTCAGTGCTGAACCTCGCAGATCGTGAGTCTTCCCATCAAAGAGATTCAGTCATCTTACCACAGGAAGAAAGCAACAATAGCAGCCAAACTCAGCTGAGGAAACCAATGAAGAAAACCAACCTTCATGCTGAAGGAGACAGGGCACCGACAGAGTCTGCTTCCTGGCTAGTGGCCCCTCTTGCAACGTCTCTTCTTGAGAGCACAGACAAAGAAACTTCTCATGAACCCTCTCTTAACAAGATGCCAAGATCTCCTCAGAGAAGGAAATGGGGACTGGATACAAGCACACCAAATTCTGGAAAGGGTGATGGCAAGGCCAGAATACTCAGGATGACCAAAGACCTCCCTGAAGAAAATGCTAGTGTGCTCCCGGGTCTGGACAAACCGACACTGGCTTCTGACAGCAAGTCAGCTCTGCTGCCGTCTCCACAATCAAAGGACCAGTCTCCTGGTGGTCTCCCAAACCCGTCTTCCTCAGCAGCCCATCGGAGCTCAGTTAATGATCTCTCAGTGAGTGAAGCCAATGCAGAAGAGTCCTTGGAGAGCCAAGTGGGTACAGTGGCCTTCAGAAACATAAAATGTCAAGACTATGTAAATAGCAAGCATTATGATGCAGATACAGAAGAGACTGTGCTGAGCTGGGATTTGGGCTCCCCAGAAAAGCCCGACCCTAACAAGGAAAGTCTAGGAGTCAGCCATGAGCTGGCTTCTCCCATGGTTCCTACAGAGGTTTCTGAAAAGGGGTTGTCAAACAGCGCAGAGGCTTTTACAAAAACCAGTAGTGTTTCTTCCCCTGTCCAGCCCCTAGACCAAGAGAACAAGCCCCAGAAATCTGGAAGCCCCTTCAAGCTGTCTTTCAGTAGTGAGGAAATCGGACAGCTAAAACATAGACTGATGCAGAGCATCTTTACACAGACTGCTGAGCCCATGAATTCTCTGGCAAATCAGACTTCAGAAAACCATTCTACCCCTGGAAGTCAAAGTGGCCTATTCCAGCTTGTGAAAGATAGGCGTCAGGAGACCCTGAAACAAGCACAGTAAGTTCAGACTTCCTTCTCCCTGCTTGTACTTTCTAGACCACTCTAGTTCTAAATCCTGACACTGTCATTGGCCAGCTATTACAGCTGGGAAGTAAATTAGAGAAGAGTGTAGTCTAAAGTGACCCACCTTCAAGAGGCTCAGCTTGTTGGGGCTCAGTCTTCTCCAGCCCTTGTCTCCTCCCCGAGCTCCAGTCCTCTCAGGCATCTCAAACTGGACGCTCCAGGGGCATCTCCAATCCAGCATTTCTAAAATGGAATACACTATTTATCTTTCCCCCAAAGGTCTCTTCTCTTCCCAACTTTTACTTTTGAGAGTGCTACATTACTCCCAGTCAACCAAACTCACAGCCTTGGTATTGTACTCTACTCACTCGCACCCACTTTTCATATCACACCTGTTGTCAAACCTTGTCATTTCCATCTTCACAACATCTCTCATATGAGTTCTTTCCTCTCCACACGCACAGCCACCTCCTTCATGAAGACCCTCATCACCTCTCACCTGAACTACTCCAATAGCCTTTTAACTGATCCTGCCTGAAGTTTCTTCCAATCTGTTCTCCTCTCGGCTGCCCAAGTGATTTTCCTAAAGCTCAGATCTGACTGTGTCATCTCCCTAATTCAGACAACTGGAATGGCTCCCTCTTTCCTCTGGGATCATTTAGAAAGTCCTTTGGCATTTAAAGCCCTTCACAGCCTGACCCCTTCCATCATTGCTATTCCTTTCCTCAGTGGTACTCTACGATCCAGCTCCACCCACCTCTCACACAATTCCCTGTTTCTGTGCTTTTGCATTGACTGATTCTCACACCTAGAATGCTCTCTCCTCACCTTTCGCTCCTTCTTTAAGATTTAGCTCAAGTTTCACCTTCTGTAGGAGGCCTTTCCCAGTCCCCCTTGCTGTTAGTGTCTGTCCCCTAAGATTACCTTCAGTTTCCTCTCTGTATGTTTTTGTGTACATAGTCATTTTCACACTGTCTCCTCCGTTCGAATATGAGCTCTTGGAGGGCAGGAGCCAGTTTGGCCTTTCTTCGTATCGCCAATGCTTTTCACAGTGCCTGCCACGTAAGTGAAGTGCTTAATAAATGCCTGTTGACAGAAGAATATACTGTATAAGAAGGGCCAGCACTGAGGTGTGGACCTGTAGTCTTAGAGAGACCGAGATAAACAGAGAGGAGAAGTGGGATGTGTTTTCCTATAACCAAACCCATTTATGTATGTGACTTGAGAAGTATTGGATGTAGTGAAAAGAGGCTGATTCCTTCACACAAGCCCTTATTACAGAATGTGCATTGTGTTACTCAGGAGTGCAGGGTGCTGTCAGAGACATTGACAGAAGTTCAGCTAGAGGCGTTTGCCTGTGACTGTGGGATTTTTACAGCGGTATATATTGAACCCACGAGAAACAAGAGTCCAAGCAAAGCCAACCATTGCAGTCACCTCATCGGACAATTCCCACGTGCACAGTCCTCAGCTCTCTTGTAAGGAAGACATGTTTCCTTGTCAGTTTTCTAAGACTGAGATTGTTCATTTAAAAAAAATTTTTTTTAATTAACAAGCATTCATTTTATCTCTTTTTTTTTTTCAATCTCTCTCAGTGGGAGAAGAAAACTTAAACCCTTGTGACAAATTTTCTCAGTCAAGCAAAACAAACTCCCATATTGGCCATGTCTAAGAATGTAGGCTTCATTCAACATCTTGGGTGAATCACCTTTCTTTTAAGGAGGTAGGCAACATGCTTCATCAAGGATCTCACCATCTGATGGGAGACACAACATAGAACCACTATGTATATGCAAGCTACATAGAAAGGAGATAAAAGGCACTGGCAGCAGGCCACAGCTAGGGAAGAGAGAGAACACCACATTTCCTACACATCCTCCCCTGGTGCTCTGATTTCCTCATTGGATGTTCTTATTGTGTCTAGCAGTACCGTAGTATTCCATTATATCTGTGTGTCAGCTTGTCCAGCCATTCCTTAAGCAATGGGTTCACCACAGGCATTTTCAGTAAGAGGTAATTGCGAGCCTGAGGCAATAGCACAAAGGAAGTTGGTCATTCCCACTGATAAGGAAGTTTGGGGGATCAGCACCAGGGTTTTTTTCTCTAAGGAATGAGGTCGGTCAATAGGGGAAAGTGAAAAGCAGAAGATGTGGCTTGGAAAAGTAAAAAGAAGGGGAAAAACATTGGCTAAGAGACTGTTTCTGTGTCCTGTCACAGCAATGGCATCTACTGTCCACAGGCTAGAAGGCTAAGTAGCCCTTGGAACCTGGAACAGGAAGGGTAGCTTTCCCCTGAACTAGTCAAGTCCAAGCCTGTTGGCTCCATAGGAACGTATGAGTCATTAGAGGCTCTGTCAGGCTCCCTCCCTGATGCAAATGGGAAGACCCAAGAGCCACAGGAAATGTGTGATTTGATAGTTTAGGGCTTAAGAATGAGATACTAAATGTAAAATAGTGGATACTTAATAAAACCAGTTAAATGTCATATCAAATGGTGAGTTTGGGGTGGTAGGCAGCCTAGAGAGATTTGACAGCTGGGCCATAGACTTATTTTTTCTTGCCTCTGTTTCATTTCTTTCTCAGTATAGTCTCCAGAAAAAGGCTGGCACTGCTAGGTAGCCAAGACTGTGATATATATGGATTTTCCCATCAGCTTTGATAGTGGGATAAAAGCACTAGGTTTGGGGGCCAATTTATATTTCTCTCCTCTGGTAAAAGTTAGAGCAAAATCTTGGTTTCCAGGCTGATGGCTACTCCTGTAGCTCCAGTTAGCAGGTTTGCAACCATAAGTTGCACCAATATTCATTGGGCTCATTGAGTGAAAAATTCTCGTCCTTGTTGGAAAATTTATTGTGCCTAACTCTAATGGAAGAACTACCAAGGCTAATTTTAGGGGCCCTGCCCTCAGGAAGCTTATGATCTAGCTGGGAAAATAAACATTTAAACTAGCACTGAAGTACACAGCATTATGTGATTCAAATACAAAATGACTGGTCCAGATACTATTTTTCTGCCTTCCTACACCCAGTCCCTCCAGAACTAGTGTGGCTCAAGACATGCTACCTAAGAAAACTGACAGAGATACCTGGAGTGAGGGATTTTGGAGTGTAAACCAAGCTTCCTTCTCCTGAAAGGATTAAGGCAGGAGTCCTTGTGTTTCCCCAGGCAGGTTGTCATTCAAGCCCACCAGGAACAGCTGGACAAAATGGCAGAACTGGATTTCAAGGAAGAGAGTTTGATCGATCAAATGTCAGCAGCTGTAAGTACACTGTGGGAGGACCTCTGAAAGGTGGGCCCATTAACTTCAAGATGAAATTACCAGGAATTGTCTCCCAGTTATGCCTTAATTCTACACAGGAGAATAATGATTGGCTGTCAGCTGACTTAAGACAGTCTCGGTACTTCTGGCCTTAAGACTTTGAAGGTTGCAGCCTTGGCCTGAAGCAGAGGCTTCTGACACTCTCTTAGCTGCTTCAGTCTCTAACCATTTATCAAGGACAGGTGCTCTGGTCATTAGACAGCCCTGGTATCAGGAGGGAGTCAGTGTCTTGCCAGCCCCAGGTCTCCTACCCCAGGCCAGAGGATGACTAATGGCAGCTTTGTGACACCAGGAATGATGTCAGGCAGACCTGGGTTTAAATCCAATCTCGGTGTTTACTAGCTGTGTGACCCTGAGCAGGTCACTAGGGTAACCTCTATCTTCCTCAGTTTCCTCAACTGTAAAGTGGAGATAATGATGGCACCTCTCTCCAGGGTGGTTGTAAGGACTCAATGATAAATATAAAACACTTAGCACAGTCCCTGGCATATAGGTTCTGTATAAATGTTGCCTATCATTATTATTATTATTTCTCATTGTTGTTATTGTAGATCTGGTTAGTGCCAGGATTAACCCAAGCTTATATTTTAGGTGGAACAGGGTCAAACCAGATCCCCCAGCTAGCTCCCTGGGATGGTTTTACTCCATGAGGATTCCCTGATCTCTTTTCCCTTTGGGACCAAGCTGGGGTTGGAGAGAAAGGAACGAGGTGTCCTAAGGATTGGCTCAGTCGGCTCCTTCGGTAGCACCCACTGAGAGTTCTCAGAAATGTGTCGTGAGCCACACACAGCAGATGACAACTGGCCCTCTGACTGCTTTGTCCTGCCCCATCTCCATTCCCTGTAAGAATCCTCTAATGGGAGAAGCAATGGATTTAGAATCTAGAGAACTTCAGCTCTGTCCCTTCCTTGCTAAGTAATTAGGGCAGATCACCTCACCTGTGTCAACCTTTTTCCTCATTTATAAAATGGGATTAATAATACTTAAATGACTTAACCAGTTGGGTTATTGTGAAGAAAGTGCTTTATAAGCTTGAACGCACTCATGTATGTATGTGTGTGCATATATGTATGTGTACATGTGTGTATGTGCATGTGTGTAGGTGTGTCTATGTCTGTGTGTTATTGTTATGAGCTCTTTGGCATAGAAATGTAAGGTGAACTCATCCTTGGTTTGTTTATTTACACATGTCCCGGAGACAAATTCTTGTTACATCCATAAAGAAAAGATCAGCTGTTTGTTTACCTCTTGAGGTGACTGAGAAGAGGCAAGAAGGATTAGACTATTCCTGTGTAGGAGCCACTGTGCTGATGCCAACCCCCCACTCACTAGCTGCTGCAGTCACTGTTAGTCTCCTTTCCCATAGAGGGACCAGCAGTTCTGTGGATGGTAGCCTTTCCTACCAGTGATTGCAGGAGCTAAGCAAGCACTGTAAGAGGCCTGCTGCTGGAGAAGGGGGAGGAAAGGATCCATATATTTCAACTCTATGGAAGTGAAGCTCAGCTGAGGCCATCAGTCCACATTTAGGTCAGTTCACTTCGTTCCTATATTTATGAACTGCTCTATGGCCAGAGCTAGACTGTGGAATGATAAGAGACATAAATGTGTTTTCCCTGTCTGGTTGGGAAACAAGACACATTTCATAGAAACAGCTAAATAACAATAAACACCACTAAATGTTACCACTATACACAATTGGGAACAGAGAATAATAGGGTGCGATTACTGAGGGCTGCAGCAATTGAGAAAAATACCATGATTGTTAGAGTTTCAGTAGGGGAACTAGATCCTGAAGGACAAATAGAATTTGAATATAGAAGAAGAGGGAAAACTTTAGTAAAGGCCACATTGCAGATGAGCTTGCCATGTTTTCATCACAATGAGACTAGCCTGAATCCGGCAGAAGATGAGGGGTTAAATGTGGGTGATAATTGTAGAAATGTCCATAGCACTTTTTACCATTTGCTGAGAACTAAATGTGTGTGTGTGTGTGCGTGCACACACATGTGTGATATGCAAAGCTCCTTTGATCTTCACAATAGCCCTTTGAGGTGGGTAATTCAAATGTTATCACCATTTTACAGATAAGGAAACCGAGGCTCACAGAAGGTATCCCAGGAGTAGAAATGGAAGAGTTGTTCTCCAGATTTTCCAAATCCCAGGCTCTTTTCATGATACCCCAGTGTCTTTAAGAGATTAATTCAGGAACCCGTTTCCCACATTTTTCAATGGACTGTCCTTATTTCCTCCCCTAGGATTTTGAAGACTTTGTGACCAAGCTAGATGAAATCATGGTCCTGAAATCCAAGTGTATCCAGAGTCTCCGAGGCCAACTGCAGCTCTACCTTGCCTGCTGCAAGCCTGAAGCTTCTCTGGAGAGGACATCAGCCTCTTAGACTGAAGGGTCCTTTGGAGAGGTGGAGAGGGTTTTGGGGGTGGGGAAGGAATACCCCTGCATGCCCTGACTGTGCCAACAATTTATTTTTATTCTGGTTCCTTTATGACTAGTGCACCATTGAGTTAAGGGAAGACAGGATAGAAGATACCTGTGCGGCAGAGGTGGCAGCCATGTGGGGTGGCACCATGCATCTCTGGCAAATGAATCCTCATGCCTAGTACTCCTAGCCATCACGTGGACCACGCCCAGTGGCAGTGATCCTTGAGACAACACGGCAGCTCTTTTTGTCTGTTACTGAGTGAACGGCCCCACCAAAGGTCAGCCAGATACTAGATGGAGATGCTAGAAGGCCGCGCCTGGGAGTTGAGGAGGACCTGAAGGGTTGGACACTGAGCATTCAGGGAAGGGACTTCGTTATCAGTTCATTCTTGGCATGGAACGCTGCTAGAAGTTGCTTGTCCAGCTGCACCGTTCTTTTAGAACAGAATTTGATTCCAGTATCTCTGATAATTAACAAAAGTGTAAGTGATGGGCAGGAATTGCCTAGAATTTTTCTAAGCATGGACTCTGAATGTCAGGGAGTGGAGGGGCGGTTACGCCGTTAGCTGACAGTCCCTTTCTTTATTCCTTGGACATTTTGACAAAATTGAAGTTATCAGTTCAAGTCCAAGGGACTTCCTCATGCCAGGGATTGGAGACTAAAATTGGTTTGAGTTTTTAAGTTGACTATTTTTAAAAACTAGTGAGATTATGTTAAATTTGATATGTATTTAATTAATAAAAAGAGCCCCGATTTCCACACCCTGTAGGCCAACCCATCCTTTGTTGTTAAATGGAAGGCTGTTTGTGACCTTGTGCTTTTTCAGCAAGTGTATGCTTGAGCTGTTTTGTGCTGTGACCACGTTCATCTCAGGGCTTGTCTGATGGAACGAAGTATTGGTATATGGTGCTCATCTCTGGGTCTGCGGTTTGCTCTCTTTCCAGCTCCAAGTGGTGATCCCTGTATGTGCAAGTGGGCTTGGTGACAGCGCACCCCATGTGGCCTGACGTCATTATAGTATATTCACCTACCTCTTTCTGATCCTTCCGAAAGTTCTGTGAGTCAGGCCTGGCAAAGGTTGTCGTCCCCATTTGTAGGCTGAAAAACTGGTGGTTTAGGTGAAGCGACACGCCCATGGTCATACAAAGAGTTAGTGAGCTGAGACTAGAGAGCAGATCTCTTAGCCTTCCACAGCCCACATTCCCTGGCCATGTTAGTCCTGTCTGGGAACAAAATTAGCAGTGACAGTGCTACCCCTCCCTCAGGCCGTGCTGCTGTACTCATCCAGACTTGGGAACACTTCCTTAACTCATGTAAATTAGGACAAGCTCTAAGTAGCCCTGCCCCTGTGTGAGGTGTAATGCAAATGCCACCGTGGGCTTCCAGCACAGTTAAGACAGAAATACTGACTTGCATAGGCACAGCTTCGTACTTGGTCAGATTGTTAGAAGATTGCAGCCTTCAGGTGAATAAGCCATTAGAGAATATCGGCATGGGCTCAGTTTTCTGTGTATCCACCATATAACTGATGCCCGTGATTGCGGTTTCTCCTTGTGGTTCCAGCAGCTCACGTATCCTCTGCAAGGTACTCCTTGGGCCTGTGACTGTACCTGCTGCTTCTGTAGCTATCTAATTTTGCTGGGAACTGAGTTCACTCCAGTATCTTGCTTGGTCAGAGTAAGGGGAGCCAGATTTGGGTTCCTCAGTTTGTCATCGATAGGCCCTGTAATAACCTTCCAGAGCCCACAGATACAGCATCTCACCTGTCCTTTCTGTGCCGTTTCAGTGCCCCCTTCCCGTCCCCCAACTAGTGTATTTGCTGGTCTATTTAGGGAGATGTAGCTTAGACTGTTCAAGGTGAAAAGGGTATTAGATACCATCTTATCCAAATCTCTCATTTTACAGATTAGGGAAGCGCCCAAGGTGATCACACAGCTAGTCAATGGCAGAATCCGAGTTTGAACTCCAGTCTCCTGACTCCCAGCCTTACCTGTACTCACTGTCTCTGGGTAGCCAGAATAAGTCACTCATCAAACTGGAAGGGCTTCAGCTAGATTCAGTTCAGTAAACCTTTATTAAGTGCCTAGTATGTACAGAGCATTAGGGATACAAAGACAAAAGTGGAACCACCCCTGCCCTTGAGGAGCTTACAGTCTGCATAGGGAAGAAGGGATAAATACATCCTGTACACAAATAAATATGGAGAATGTACAAAGTTATAGAAAATAATTTCAAGAAGGAAAGAATGTTACCAACTTTGGGATATCAGGAAAGTCCTGATGCACAAGGTGATACCTGAGCTGTGCTTTGAAGAAAGCCAAGGGTGGGTTCTGGGAGGCAGACTGAGGCTTTCTGGAGTGCGAGACCATTTGCACAAGGGCACGGACGCTGGCCAGGGGAACTTGAGGAAGTGAGCCACTCTGGAATAGAGGGTATAAAAACATGATGTCGAGGCCTCTAGATGCCAGTCTGTACCAGAGGACCGGAGGCAGAAGGGACTTTACCCAACACTAGATGACAGACCTGGCAGTTAACCTCCAGTCCAGTGACTACAAATCCGGTGTGCCTGACCCACAGCCTCCCCAAACTTGCATTTTTTTCATGCTGGTACTCCCAATCTCACCCAGGCTGGAAGTGCAGGGGTCACTTACAGACCTTGATCTCACTGCTTGTTGGCCTGGGAGCTTTGACATACTCCTTTTCCTGCCTGGCCTGATTCACCCCTACTTAGGCACCCTTTCTAGTGGTCTCCTTGCTTCCAGGGTCTCAACATATTGATGTTGGATTTAGTGTGAGCAACCAGTTGGCTTAGCCCACGGCAGTTCAGCTCAGACCTCTCAAGCCCCCACCAAGACGGGTTGCACCATTAGACCCTTTCCTTCCTCAGATGGTTTTGGGGAATCTGAAGAGTCATCAGCTCAGGCCCAGACCCCTCGTGATCCTGAGGAGCTGGGATGACAAGTGTGAGCCACCAGGGACAGGTTACAGAGTCAGGTGTTTTAGGAAGGAATGTAAGTTTGGCAGCTGTGTGCAGGACAGACTGCAGACTGGAGATGAAGAGTGACTGAGAGGCAGGAAGAGCAATTAGGAGACATTGTAATAGTTCAGGCAGGAGACAGCTATGTCCAGTAAAGGCCGGAGATGGGCGTGAGATGCTGGGGTGAGAGAGCTGACAAGTTTTGGCAAGTAGATGAGGATATCTAACCCTCCTCTCTCTCCTGACTCCCTGTACCCAATTATCCACTCTGGCTGGCTGCCAAATATCTCCCACTGGATGGCCCACCAGTATCCAATCCAAACTCATGCCTCCCTCCAACTTACCTTTTCTACTGACGACCATCTTTCTATGAAACTCAAGCTTGACCCTGCCCTCTCACTGAACCCCCCTGTCCAGTCAGTTGTCAAGTCTTACTGATCCTATCTCTACAGCTTTCCTCATGTTGTCTTTCTTAACACTCACGCTGGTGAGCCTTCACCTCTTGTCTGAGACAGTTTCTAGAGAAAGAAGGGCACAGCCTTGGGGAATGCCCACTCAGTAACTGGGGGGAAATTTGTAGGCAAAGGAGCCTTGAAAGGTCAAAAAGTGAAGAAAAGCAGAGAAAAAGCAGTGTCAAGGAAGCTTGAGGCAAGAGTGTGTCCCAGCAGATGAAGATGTGATCAACAATGTCAAAAACTGCAGAGGTCAAGTAGAATGAAAGCTGAGGGGGGCCAAAAAACATTGATTTTGGCAGAGATCATGTAGCCTTGGGCATACAACTTCATAGTGAAGCCAAGAAATGACTAAGAGGTGAAGAAATTGAGGCAACTATTGTAAATGGCTTTTCCTAGGAGTTTGGCTTTGAAAGGGAGAATTAATTACAGCATGACAGCTTGAGGAGTCAACAGTGAACGTTTTCCAAAAGAATGAGGGAGACCTGAGCATGTCTATACAAAGCAGAAAGGGAGTCTGTGAATCAGCAAACTGAAGATGAGGAAAAGAGACAATGACAGAGAGGACAAGCTCCTGTGGGCAGTGAGGCAATGGGATCCAAAAGCTCAAGGCGAGGGGTTAGCCTTGGCAAGGCTACCTCTTCATCAGAGACTGGAGAAAAGAGGGAACTTGTGGTGGCCTCTGTTCTCAGGAAAGCAGATGATGTCTTTTGACAATGAAGGAAGCAAGGAGGCAGTGTAGAAGTCTACCAACAGGTTTTGAACAGCCCTTATAGAAAATGTAGTGAATGAAAAAGTATGCACAAACGTTTAAAAGAATGTATAAAGTATAAATGCAAGTGAGTGCGTTTGAAATGTTAAAATAAGTCAGCACAGCCACATTATTTGCAGGCCCATTCAGCAGGACAAATAGGAAAAAAAAAAAGCTGGTGGTGGGAGTAACTTGGTTGGGGTTTAGCATGGCATGGCTGGTGATGGGAAAGGACCACAGAGTCAAGGTAGCTGTTAGTGCATAGCTGAACTGATCAGCAATAGAGAAGGAGGAAGTGAGACTGAGAGAGATGGACCAGAACAACTCTAAAGCTTCCTTCCAAACACAAAATGTGAGCTCCTTGAGAGTAAGGTCTGTCTTTTCTACTTGGATTCCCAGCACTGAGCACAGTGTTGTGTACATAGCAGGCACTTTAAAAATGTTTCATTCATTCATAGTAATATAATTAAATATTCAAGTGCCTACTATTTGTAAGGCACTGTTTTAGAATCTGGAGAATACAGTCCTTGCCTTCAAGGAGTTTACTGGAAGCATATAATACAAACACAGTTAAATACAGTACAAAGAAAATTGAAAGCATGAATAACCAGGGAAGAGGAGCCTGCCCCCATACCCCCCCCCTCCCCGTTCCCTGCCAAAGGTAATCAGGGACAGACAGGTTTGAGCTGAAATTTGAAGGACAAGATTTCTGAGAGGTAGAGATAAGGGAAGAAACTGCACAGAAAACTGCTTTTGTTACTGCATTAAGACAAGAGTTGGAATATGGAGTTTTCACACAACAGCTAGTGATCCTATTTGGTTGGACCAGAATTCGTGGAGAGCGGTATGAACATTAATGGTCATAACTGAATGTGAATGGGATAAACTCACCCATAAAACAGGATAGCAGAATGGATTGGACACTTGAATCCAACAATAGGTAACATATTTGAAATATACACAGGTAAAATAAAGTTCCTAATTAAACGATTAAAAATGGAAATTAAATTTTGCTGAAAGGTACCAAAGACAATGAAAGTAGTATGAAATGAAGCTGGGAAAGCAGAAGTCAGATTACGGGGAACATGAAGTGCAATGCTAACAAGTCTGCATTTCATCCTGCCACCAACAGGTTTTTGGTGTGTGTCATTTTGTTGTGGGGAGGCCAGAGTAGAGAAATGAGCCTAGATTAGTCCACATCAATATTCTCTTAAATGCCAAGTCTAAATGGTCTTTCCATCCTAATCCTTTCTCCTGTTCACCTCATATCTGTATGACTGCTCCTTCTCAGTCTCGCATAGCTCCAAATGTACTTCAATCCCCCTAACACTGGGTGTTCCCAAAGTTCTGTCCCAGGACCTCACTCTTCTCCCTTCCTGCTCTCTCTGGATGATCTCATCAACTCTCAACTAACAACTCTATGCAGATGACTCCCAGTTCGACATATCCAGCCCATCTCTTGGTCCTAGATCAACAATTGCCTATTGGATATTTCAAACTCTAAATGTTCTAAAAACGCTGAAATTTAAACTCATCTGTTGAAAGCATCACCACCCTTCCAATGTCTCAGGCTTGTAATTTGCATTTATTCCGGTCACCTCACATATCCAATCAATTGCTAGCCGTCTCTCCCCCACCCCTGCTGCAACTTAGTTTAGGCCCTCATCACCTACCCCTCACTGAAATTGCAACTCTCTGATTTCTCTGTCCCAACTCTGGCCCATCCTGCATACTGCTTCCAAATTTTTCTTAAATAGGTCCAAATCTGACCATGTGACTGACTCCCCTATTCCACCAATTCCAGTGACTTCCTATTGCTCTTCTAGGATAAAATGGAAATTGATTTGTTTAGCCTTTTACAATCTTTGTTGTAGTTCAGTCATTTCAGTTATGTCTGACTCACTGTGACCCCATCTGGGGTTTTCTTGGCAAAGACACTGGAGTGGTTTGCCGTTTCCTTCTCCACCTAATTTTACAGAGGAAGAAACTGAAGCAAACAAGGGTAAGTAACTTGTTCAGGGTTCACAGCTAGAAAGTATCTAAGGCTAGGTTTGAACTCAGGTCTTCCTGACACCAGCCCAGCATTCTATCCACTGAACCACCTAACTGACCTTTGCAGCTTGGCCCCAACCTCTATTTATTCTACTTGGAAATTACTCCTTCCTCACTCGGTGATGCAGCTAACCTGGCTTTCTTTCTCTTCCTTACAACACGTACCGTTATCTTTGCACTGACTCATTCCTGAAATGTACTCTCCTTAACCTCTGCCTAAGAATCCTCTTCCTTTTAGATGAAACTTAGGCACAATCTTCTTCATGAAACCTTTCCTGGACTGCCCCAAACTGCTAGTGATCTACCCTTCAAACTATTTTGTATTCTTCTACTTTGTAGATATATTAGCTTTAAAATTATGATTTATTTTATGTGTACTTGTCTCCTTCATTAGGATTTAAGTTCACTGTGAGTAGGACTGTTTCATTCTTTGCCTGATGCAGTGCTTGAGACATAGTAGGCACTTAATATTTATTAAGGTAAGAATTAGTGGTGGGCTATAGGAGTAGAGGGTGGATTTGTGAAGTCAAAGGCAGAAGCAACAAGATTTTCTAACTGATTAGATGTGGATGGGTCAGTCCTGGAGAAGACCAAGGAGTCTGAAGAAGGGTGACTGGCTGTTTTGCATTTGAGATGCCCAAAGGAAATTCAGGAAAGAATACACAGTAGGCAGATGAGTGAAGTTAGAATGAACACTCTGTTTTGTGGAGTCATCTGCATAGATTATGCTGAATCCCTGGAACCTCTAATGAAAGGGAACCCAAAATCCAAGTCAGATTCACAGAATGTTATAGCTGGAAAGACTCTCAAAGAATCTTTGGATACACTACTTAGAAACAACGAATTGTTGTTTGTCGTTTTCATTGCCTTAATGCCTACCTTCTCCTCCCTCAAAAACAGTTCAAATGGCCTTCTAGATTTTTCTGAGAGCTTATGTAAATAGATAGAAAGATGATTCAGCAGAGGAAATGAAGTGGACAGAAAGGAACCAGGAGGCCTGTGTCAGGGAAACCAAGGAAAAAGTATCAAAGGTAAGATCAGTCAACATCATCAAAGCTGCTGCAGGGAGGTTAAGGACCGAGGAAAATAAATTGTTTTGTTGTTAAAAGTCATTGGTAATGTTGGAGAGATCATACTTGGTTCATTAGATCATACAAGGCAAATGGTTGAGTAGTTGTGCTGTGTGGCATCTAGTTTATTACCCCATATTGGGGGGGAGGGGGTAATGAGTGTGTGTTTTCGAGAGTGAGAGAGCCATTGGGATCTTCCTATCTACCTTTCTTGCCCACAGCAGCTGAGGAGATGGGCTCCTTCTGTTAAAAGATTAAATTCTGAGCTTTCTGTAACCTTTCTCCCAAAAGCAAGGGTTCTTATCCTAGGTAGGGTCCATGAACTATTTTTGTAAATAATTGCATTCAGGATAATTAGTTTCCTTTTTAAGCTGTGTATTTTATTTTATGCATTTAAAAAGTTATTCCAAGAAGGGATCCACAGACCTCCTCAGACAGCTAAATGGCTCATGATGCAAGAAAGGTTAACTCCTTTCCTAAAGACTAGGTGAAGGACAGAATCCTTTCATTAGTACTTCACTTTCAAAACACCAGCTGAAATTCTGCCAAGGTTCATAGCCATGGAAATTTAGCCAACAGTGCCTACCTCCCTTCACCTGCAAAGGAGGGGGGCAGCTAAGTGGCACAGTGAATAGAGCACCGGTCCTGGAGTCAGGAGGAACTGAGTTCAAATCAGGCCTCAGACACTTAACACTTAGCTAGCCGTGTGACCTTGGGCAAGTCACTTAACCCCAACTGCCCTGCCTTTCCCCCCTCCAAAAAGCAAAAAAAAAAGAAAAAGAAAAAACTACAAAGAGACAGGAGGAAAAAGCCACCCTCTCCTATATCAGACTGAGGTAAAGCTGGGGGGGGGGGGAGAGAAGAAGAGGGGTTTAGGGTCCTCAGGTCACTTGCTACAAAATAGCTACTACTCCCATTGTGAGGCAAACTCCAGAGGACAGCACCACCAGCTAGGCAAGTAGTCTGTTGCTCTGTTCTCTTCAAGGCTGCCAAAATTACCCAAGAAAATGACAGTGAACTGGGTAGGACTGGGAGCTGTTGAGGAAAACATAACACAGTCAAGAATGAACAACTCGGGCGGCTAGGTGGCGCAGTGCCTAGAGCCCCAGAGTCAGCAGGACCCGAGTTCAGTTCCAGCCTCAGACACTTTAACACCAACATAAAAAAACTAGCTATGTAACCTTGGGCAAGTTACTTTACCCCAAACGCCCTCCAAAAGGCAAAAATAAAACCCCCAAAAAAGAATGAACTAGAGAGATAATGAGCACACTCATTGTGTGCTCATTAAAACAGAAGAACCACACATAAACTGGGGGGGGGGGGGGGGGGGGGAGGGGAGGGTCGCAGCACAGCAGAGAGTGAACACAATCAAAAAACACAGTTCTTCCCATCAGTCCTATGGTTAAAAAAAGCCCTCCCACCAGCCTAAGGAAATTCAATTCAACAGAAAAAAACCTTTTAAACTTTTATTAGTAGTTGTTTCTGAAGAATCAAAATAGTTAGCAAATTACTTTAGATTCATCAAGACTGTATTTTTTTTTTTGTATTTAGAGCTTTAACAATGTACAACATAATACAAAACAAACCAAAGAGACTGGGTTCTATTACTAGATGTTACCAAATGTATCATTCTAAAGTAGTGAATCTATTCTCCAAGAATGATGTGGAAAGTAAAACTGAAACAAAATGTGAATTAGGGCTGGGCTAATGGATCGTGGATTCATTCTCCCCAACCCCATTTGAAAGTGCTTGCAAAGAAATTCCTGTTTCACACTGAATTATTAAAGTGTCAACTGAACAGTTTCCTAGTAGCTGGGGACTTAAAACCCTGGGGAAGGTTGTTAAGGGCTAGACTTGAGTGTGGGTAAGCACAGTGGCTGCCTGGCAGAAGGGGCAGAACAGAGCCCAAACTCAATGGCATTCTTCATGCCTTTAAAAGTTTAGGAACCAGTGTTACACTAAGTTAGAATCTTGGAGTTCATTTTTAAGAGAAAAAAAAGTAAAATCAAATAAACACCCTAAAAACCCTTTCCATTGCACTAGATGTGGATTTCAGTTCAGCCATTCTAACAGTGAGGGATGTTTTGGTCAAACACATGACATTCAAAGCAGCACTGACTACCTCAGAGTCTCTCAGAGGGAACTCCAGAACACCCCTGTATCTCCTGCTCATGGCAAGGGTGAGAACACACCAACAAAGTTTGGTCTTGAATATATGTACAGTCCCCCAGAAAAACCAGGGCCAAGCTGGGAAGGGCACTTCTCAAAATACAAATAAAATTAACTGATGGGTGGCATGGGGGCAGAGCTTAGAGGTCCCAACACTCCTCGTGCTTTACCTTCCTCCTCCCCGTTCCCACAGGGATTAGATGCTCACACACATCGATGTGTGGTGTAAAGTCTTCCCCTCCCACCCCCAACAACAACAACAAACCCACAACATTCTTCTTCCTAAGGAGAGGGTGAAGCCACCGGAGGGGGAGGGGCCTCCCGGGACTGGTGGGAATACTTGGGGCCTCCCCAAGGGAGAGACCTCCCGGGACTGGTGGGAATACTTGGGGCCTCCCCAAGGGAGAGATGCTCCGTGGCAGGGTGGAGGTGGGCTGGGGCCTGTTCTCAGCTGGCTCCTGCCCGAGTCATGAGGTCTTCCAATGCATTGTCTTGGTCGTTGTTGTGTAATAATAAAACTTCCTTAATGTCTTTCAGTTCAAAGCCCATTTCCTTAAATTTGCTCATTAATTTAAGAAATTCTGTTGTCTGAAAGAGAAACAGGGGGGTGGGGAGAAAAAGGTTAAAAGAGCCCAACAATACAGATCCCCAAAAAAACATCAAAATAAAATCTGGAAGCACCCGTTTGCTTATGGGACAAGGTCAAAAAGGTCACCTAATAGTTCCAGCATTACTTCACCAGCTTCAATTAAGTCCAGGCAGAAGAGGTGAGGGAAGGAGTTTCAAATGTGAGTAGTTAGACAAAGTCATTTGGGAAGGTGGCCAATGATAAGAGTTCATTTCCCTCACCCACCAGTCCTGCAGCACACTTCTGCAACATTCCCACGACTTCCAGACCCAAGTCATGAGAACTCATCTATATAGAGGAGACTCATGCCTGCTGCTGCTAAGACATCTCAAAATACCTGGCATGGAGCAGTCTAGGATAAAGGCAGTTTTCCACAGTCAAAGGCTCTAATGCTCCACCCCCGAAAATCAACTACAACTCTCCCTTCCTTTCCATCTCAGCTCTGGCTAGAAGTCCATTGGCCAAGATTATTCCTCATTTTTAAACCTTGGGAAGCCCTATAATACTAAGTTCTGTCATGATAAAAACAAACATACTTCTTGCTAGCAGGAAGCTACAGGGAGGGATTAAGGTATCTTTTACTTATACCCCTGGACCTAACCATACCATCATCCCATTGGCCAACCATAGACTCAGTCTCCAGCTGCCACAAACTGGTTTAGAAAGGAAAAGAGTAGGAAGGTCAAGACTTCAAGGAATTGTGTTGCGGTTGAGACTGTATGAAATGAAGTCCAAGAATTCCTAGTCCCTAGGCAGACATATCTAACATCTCTCTACTGGACTCTCTTATCCCTGCCCCAAATCCCATACACAAACCACCAGTCTCACCTTTTCTTCTGAACACTGGTACATTTCCAAAGCTTCTTCTACCAGAATGGGATCAAAACCCTTTTCACAGAGTTGTCCGTGTGCAAACAAATAGTCAAGAACCTAAGAAAAGCAACAAAAAGTCAATTCTCTGGCTTGAGTAGGTCTGCAAGTCATTGCAGTATGGCTCTCATAGAAACAACTAAATTCAGTCTTGTGAGTTCCCTCAAAAGAAGTACAAGGATGAAGTAGAGAGAATGAGAACTCAATGAATCCATGTATCTAACCAACATGAATCCAAAGACTGGTCTTACTGGGAGAAGCAGCTGTCATCAGACAGAGAACTAACGATCTAACCCTGCTCAACCACAACTAGAAACCTGAACCAGCCTATCATTTGTCATCTTAACAGCTCCCTATAGGAATAATGTTTACCCCCAGTGCAATGCATCTTGCTGGTGAGGCTGGAAGTAGAGAGGAGCTACTGTTACCTATCTTTTGTCTTAAACAGTTTCCTTTCTAACCCTATCGCACCTGTATTTTCCCCAAGCACTGGATTCTAAAGTCAGGCCTCCTATGAACTTCTGGGGATAAAGACCTGGTTCCCACAACCAAGGTCTTCTACCAAGAACTAGCCTGTAAAAGACACTGCTACTAAACTCTTGTCTTTTCCCAGGACTACTACTGCCAGTTAAAGGTGTGAAAGTGAAGCAATGGCTGGAACAAAAATCTAACTCACAGGGAAAGTTGCTTGGCCCTGGGTACTTTTCCCCATGTGCTACCACAAATATCCTCAGAATCTCACCTGGAAATGATGGTGCATATTTTAAAAAAGAGAGAAACTACTTTCAAATAACTACTGAGTCTGTGGAACTGAGAGCGGGGTGAAGAATCTGCCTATTTCAGTCTGTGGTTCCTGAACTCAAACAGAGCAATGACTGAAGGGGAGGATGTTGGCTCAGTTAAAAAGGACCCTGCACTCCAAATGCATGTGGAGCTTAAAATACATAAGATCTAGTCCTACCTACTTTCTTTCTCTAGCTTCTCACCTGCTCTATATTTCCTCCTTTCTTCTTCATGGCTTTCAAGACACAATCGTATGAGTAGCCCATGTTGACCACTGTCTCCACACATTGTCGCTCACTGGGGGACAGTGCTTGCAGGTCCGAATAGGTTGGTGTACTTGAACCCTGGGGACAGCTGGGGGTGTTGGGCACTTGCGATGTCCTGACATTGTGAGGCATGACCTGGTGGTGGAGAAACATGCAGGGTTATGCTAGAGTGGGATCCTTGGCCATATAAACAACATGCTGCACAAGAGAAAGACAAAAAAGAGGAGACCATGCCTAGGCAAACTTCCTCCTTACCCTTACCCCACAGTCTATAACCAAGTATATAGTTACTGAAGTGCCTGCTCAGGGGAAAGGGCCAATCTGCACAGTGGAATCTAAACAAGAGAAGGAAGTTGAGATAAAGACCTGAGGCTGAAGTGGAAAAATTCTGTTTCAGACTGAGCTATCTTGCCCTTTCCTCCTGGAGACTAAATTAGACAAATAGGGAAGAAATCATATTTATATTTATACCTAAAAGGGACCCTAGGGTAGCCTTTCCCAAAATGTAGATTTTTTAAAATTCTGTTTGAGTCAACTGGTTCCTATGTTCAAGCCAGCTAACACTATTTTCAATTGGCACTGGTTTTCTGACCATCACTACTACCAAAATGACTGTTTGCTTCCTGGCAGTCAAATGTTTTACAAACTTCAGTCTGCTAAGGATCTACACGGAGGTTTCAGGGAAAAAGCATGAGGCCCCAAAATGATTGAGAGCACACAGATAAGTTAAGTGGAACAGGGACTATAATGACTGAAAATTGAAAAGGCCCTCTAGTCCAACTCATACAAGGAAGGAATTCCCACTATGACATACCCAACAAGTGGTTATTGAGGTATGTAAGTGTCTACTTGAAGACCTCTAAGGAGAGGGAGCCTAAATTTACCTCTTTGAAGCTTCCTCCCACTGCTTCTGATTCTGTTCTCTGAGGCCAAAGAAAACAAATTTAGTCCCTTTGCTACACATCAGCCCTTCAAATACTTGAAGACAGCTAGCCTATCCTTTCCCTCTCCAAGTCTTCTCTTCTGCAGGCTAAAACTCTCCACTTCCTTCTCGAGAGCAAGAGTTTTTGGCTAAATTCCTACTTGCTCTTAAAACAACCCGTCCCAGTTGTACAAGTACAACTCCAGCTGAGGCTGAGAAAAATCTCTCAGATCATGATTCCCAGTCTTCAAAGGTGACCATTCCCTTAACTCAGTCACATACACACAAAGACACAAAGGACTGTTAGCTCTGAACCTATGTTCAATCTGGCCCACAAGCTGAGCAATGGAACTAGGCGCAGGGGTGGGGAACCCTCAGCCTTGAGGCCACATGTGGCCCTCTGGGTCGGGTCCTCAAGTGCGGCCCTTTGACGGACTCCAAACTTCACAGAACAAATCCCCTTAATAAATGGATTTGTTCTGTAAAATTGGGACTCGATTTAATAAAATTGGGTCAAAAGGCCACACCCGAGGACATAGAAGGCCACATGTGGCCTCGAGGCTGCAGGGGAATGAGTAGAGTTTAATCTGCCAGGAGCTTAAATAAAGGTCCTCCAGAACAGCCAACATTCTACCCTGCCTCCATTTGGTCTATTCATGACTTTCACATACACAGTCATTCCCATCTGCTCCTCCCTCTAAAGTTGGAATGGAAAATAGTAATTCCAAGTCACACTTATACAGCGCTTTAAAGTTTGCAAAATGCTTTACATACCTCAGGTGATCAGAGAAGAAACCTGGTCACTGAGACAACTTGAGTTTCTAGGACCTATTTGGCCTTATACCAAGACTGCTAGTTCAATAACTACTATTTGATAATGATTTAATGCAATTTATTACTTCATATCACGTTTATTATAAGTGCTTGTGTACAAAGAATTAAACTATGTAGAAGGGAGAGTGAAGCATATCCAATGCCACCAGTAAGTGCATTGTGGTTGCTGGCTGGTCTCTGGTTCTATTAAAGCTAATGATCTCTGTCCAATCAGGATTATTTTCACCTACACTTGTACCTTTTAAAAAGCCTCATTCCTGGGACAACCTTAATGTCTACCTTAAACATACATGCTTCTCTAGAAGAGTTTAAGAGGATCATCCTTACCTTAACCAACTTCTTATCTAATTGGCACTTATTCTTTGGCCAACCTACCAAAAACAAATATAGAGATATTTCATTCACTTCCTCAGGCTAACTCAGTAAATGCCTTTCAAGGAATCAAAACATTTCCCTTTCATCAAGGTAACTATGGAAGTACCTCAAAATACTATAAAGTTGTTTTAACCTTATTGCCTAGTAGGAAAAAAATTCTAGTATCATCATCATAGGAATTCCTGTGAAGGGGATCACAGATTACAGACAGCAGATACCACCTGAGCCACTACTATAAGGAAAAAACAATTTCTCAAAAGATGCTGGAAAAGAAGAAGAGAAGGCTCTTCATAAACTGTTCCTTTTTTTTCCTGAGTCATAAAGACTCAGTGCTAAGTGAGACCATAAAACTACTTTTGGGGTCAACCTCAATTTATTCTTTGGTAGCTGAACCTATCTATGACTACTGATTGACAGCATGTCTCAGAGGCATCCTAAGCTCAAGTCCAGAAGGGAAACCATTACCATCTCCTCATATTCACCGCTCTCCTAACTTTCTCTGCTTCTCTCTAGGGCACTACCATCTTCCAAGCACTCAGTTTCACAATGCTGGCGTTGGTGCAACCCTCAAATTGTCATATCTAATCAGCTAACAAATCTTGTCATCTTTATCTCCCCAGTATGTTTCTCATCCATTCTCTTGACTGGAACACTTAAGTTTCCCTGCTTCAAGTCTCTCACTGTTCTAATTCGTCTTCCTCACAGGCCAAAGAAATTTTCCTAAAGAACAATCAATCAACAGGCAGTTTATGAGGCACCTACTTCTTGCCAGACATTGTGCTAAGTACTAGGGACACCTATACAAAAGTGAAAGTTCCTGTAGGCAAAGTGCTTATGTTCATTCTATCAAGACAAAGACCATGCAAATATATTATACAAAATGAACATGAGGTAATTTGGGGTTTTCTTGGCACAGAGATACTGCCAAGAAAGTGGTTTGTCATTTCCTTCTCCAGATCATTTTACAATTGAGGGAAACTGAGAGGTTAAGTGACTTGCCCAGGGTCACAAGGCTACTAAGTGTCTAAGGCCGTATTGGAACTCAGGAAGGCCCCAGCACTCTATCCACTGCACCAACTAGCTGTCCTTTGGGTTTGATACACAGATCTGAAAATCAGAGGCAAATGTTACCACCAAGTGAGAGAGTACAGAGAAAAGAGATGAGGGCCTGGGACAGAGCCTTAGAGTACACCCAAAGTTAGGCAAAATGACCTGGATGAAGATCCAACAAGAGAGACTAAGAAGGGGCAGTCAGATAAGTAGGAGGAAAATCAAGAGATCCCTGTCACAGAAATGTAGAAAGGAAAGTTTCCAGGTGGTGGTCAATAGTATCAAATGTGGCAGAGAGGTCAAGAAAATTGAGAGAAGGCACTCGGGCCCATCCAGCGACCAAGACCCCCAACACCTGACCCCAGCCCATGCTCCAGCCTCGGACCCTGGCGCGGTCGCTGCCATGACGGGACTCGCGCTGCTTCATTCTGGCCTGTCCGTGGCCTTCTGGAGCTTCATGATTGTCATAGGAATCTGCTATACAGTATTCGACTTGGGTTTCCAATTCGATGTGGCCTGGTTCCTCACAGAGACATCACCCTACATGTGGTCCAACCTAGGGAGGGCTGGCCATCTCCCTCTCTGTAGTGGGAGCAGCCTGGGGCATCTACATCACAGAATCATCCATCACTGGTGGAGGGATCAAGACCAAGAATTTAGTAAGCATCATCTTCTGTGAGGCTGTGGCCATCTATGGCATCATCACGGCCATTGTCGTCAGCAACATGGCAGAGCCCTGAAGTGGCACTACCCCCAAAGCCAATGGAAACTAACTACCATGCAATGCAGGCTATTCCATGTTTGGTGCTAGCCTCACCGTGGGCCAGTCCAACTTCTTCTGTAGTGTGCGCATGGGCACTGTGGGCAGTGGAGCTGCCCTGGCCGATGCCCAGAATGTCAGCCTCTTCCTCAAGATCCTCACTATAGAGATCTTTGGCAGTGCCACTGGCCTCTTTGGGGTCATTGTGGCCATCCTTCAGACTTCTAAAGTAAAAATGGGAGACTAGGCCTGAAGCACTGGGAGGGCCCTGCCCTGCTGTGCTCTACTCTTAATTTATTGGTTTTCCTGGAGGGCCTGGCTGCCCCAGCCAGTGGGGCTGCTCCCCCATGGTGTCCATACTGTATCCCTCTGGCCCTCACTGTGATCTGCCCCTTTTGGATTCCATTGGAGGGGCAGGCCCTGGCCTTGGACTGGGAGGACATGTCCTCTGCCCACCAGTGTCTGAAATAAAGGTCTGTGTCCTGGGTCACCACCCCCCCCCCCCAAAAAAAAGAAGATTGAGAGGACATTAGACTGGATAATTAATGGATGACTGGAAAGTAGAGAGAGCATTTCAACTGACTGATGCCATCATAAGTCAGACTACAGGGGGAGCCAGAAAAGAGAGCAAAGGAAGTGAAGGTACTGAATATAAACAGCTTTTTCAAGGACTCTGGCTGAGATAGGGGAGAAATTATGTAAGGTAGCAAGTGGAGACAGTAGATCTACTAAGGTTGCTTCAGGATAGAGGCAACAACTACAGCCTGTTTATAAGGCAGCAGAAAGGGAAAGAATGAGGATCGGAAAAGAGATGACAAACGATAGTGAGGAGACACTGCTAAAGAAGATAGAATGGGAGTTGGGAGGGCGGGGGAATGGCTGACAGCTTCCAGTTCGCCTGAGGTAGTCAGCTTTCCTCCAAGTGGTTACATGTCCTTTTAGTCAGAAGCATCGGTTGTGCAGATTGCCATGGATCAGGAAATGCAATTTGTTGAACCTAGTTGGCAGTTTGTGAAGGACTCAATTCGACTTGTCAAAAGGTGTACCAAGCCATATAGAAAAGAATTCCAGAAGACTGCTGTGGCAACAGCAATAAGGTTTGCTATAATGGGACTTATTGGCTTTTTTGTTAAATTGATCCATATCCCTATTAATAACATCATTGTTGGTGGCTGAATACTTCTGGAAGACATTTACTTCTTCAAGCTCAATGGACAAGTTTGGGGTTGAGAAGGTGTTGGCTTTGTTCATTTAGTAAAAATTTTGTCTTATGTGGTTTACCTCCATGGTATTTTCTATATCTGCATTAAAATAACTTTTATGAAAAAAAAAAAAGAAGATAGGATGGGATGAGGGATCAACTTTGGCAATAAGGACCACCTCTTCATCAGAAACTGAACTGAAGGGCATAGTGAAGGGTTGTAGAAGAATCAAAAAGAAAGAACTTGGCAAATGACCAGTTCTTCTCTCCTCAAGAAATTCCACTGGCTCCTTATTATATCTAGAATCAAATAGAAACTCCTGTGTGTCCTTTAAAAAACTTTACACACATTTCTAGTTCAAAACTGAGAATATCCACTTCTATTAAATGTCAAGATTTCTGAATGTTAATATTTTCTCTCTTGATAGCCTATGGAAAAGGTTAGCAGCACACAATGATGCTTCTCAGAACATACCCAAACTCAACCTAGTCAAAGATCCACAACTGAAAAAATCATACCTGGGAGCATTAAGACAGGAAAATGAGCTGAAGAAATGTTGAAAGGTGATAGAAAAATTGGAAAGGAAATGTATGAAAAGGGGAAAAAAATTTAAAAAGAATACATTAAAAAGCAAATTCTTGTCTTCACCAGAGCCATACAAACGAAGGAATATACTAGGTGTCAGAGAGGCAGGCACTTGGAAATAGCTTCAATCTAGGAAAAGAAGCCTAGATTAGGTTAGTGGTCATGGCTAGTACAAAGCTGAGAATGAAAATAACCCCAAATGCTTTCATCACAATCAATCTCAACAAAACGATGCCCCATCTTGATGTCATCCCCACATGTGCAAAACTAATTCCTACCATCCCTTACTTTTACAGGAGAGGTAAGGGTGAGTCAGCTTTTTTGGGGCCCCAGCTTAAAAACAATCAAAATATCTTACTGTCAGCACTGTATTTGGAGGTGATGACTCTTCTGTACACACTGACAAAACAGACAAGGAAGGCAGCTGGGATGAGGGGGATAATGCTGGTGTTTCCTTGCCACTGTCCAAATTTAAAGCTGAAAGTCCCACCCCAAGATATCCATTGAGTTCACTAGCATTGTTCTGGGAGCAGGGTTTTAAGGAATTCAAGAAAGTGCCATTTCGGAGGCAGGTGGTGCTGTGAAAAGTGCTTGCAAGTTTTGCTGTCTTCTGCTCACTGTCATCGGAGTCAAGTTTGGGGAAGGAAAGAGACTTGATATTGCTCACAGCAGTGATAGGAGGGAGGGACACTTTGGAAGACAGTGACATCTTTTCACAATTACCTAACTGTGGTAAAGTGATAAAGCCATTGGGTTTATGAAGGGGCTTGAAATCCAGTGCAGCCCTTTCCAAGGATGCCAAGACTTCCTGGTCCTGCAACACAGACCCAGACCCTCCTTTGGGTAAGTTATTGTCTAAGATCTGGGCCACAATAGGCCCAGTTGTACCAACAAGAATGTTTCTCAGTTCTTCTTTCTCATCAATAGTTTTTAATTCCATGTTATCAAATGGATCCTCTTCACATTCAAAGTCAGCAGGGTTGAAGTCTGCCTTCGTATGGGGTGGGCTGAGAACCTTCTGTTTTGTGGCACTGCTGCTAACACGGGTTGGGGTGAGAATATTGTTGTGCTGTAAGCTGGCAAGGATGGGGTTAATGGGGGGTGGCATTGTGGTCGGGCAGTGTGTCTTTGAGAATCCCATTTTGCTGTCACCCTCTGGACCACTCTTGGAATTCACTTTGGAGTCTGTTTCTTCTGCCTTTCGATCAGCTTCCCATTGGGCTTCCTGGATTTTCTTAATGTCTTCTGCCCACTCAATTGTTTTTTTTTCCAAGGAAAAGTCATACTGCAAAACATATAACAAAAAAAAGAGAAAAGACATTAAGCATATGAATATCATTCTTTTATACTTCAGTTTGTTTTTCAAAGAGTTAAAATACTTTTTTTGAAAAGAGATCACTTAAGTGAGAGCTTTGATACCAACACTTCCCTTGTCCAGCCTTTCCTTTCACACAATATGTGAATACATGGACTGGTGATGTAAAAAAACAAAGTTAGTTTATTTTCTATATACAAGCAGATTATGACACCAAATCCTTTTATATTACTTGACCAAACAAATTTTGCTTTTACACTCCTTCCACAAAATTTTACTATAAAGAAATCCTAAGAACCCACTACCATTATTATTGTATACCACTAAATTGGTGGTCTCACTGTCACCCCAAAACACTACGCCTGCTCACAGTATTTCCCCTGAATGGAATGTCTTCACATTTCTTTGTCTCTCCTGAGGCCTGGGTCTTCCACAAGGCCTTCCAAACCACTCAAACTCTTAGTTATACTCACCTCCTCTGGCCTCACTGTCTGTATCATTTATCTAACGCTCACTTGACTATGCAGCTTCACACTGTTACTACTTTTCTGTGCACATAGACCAGAGAGGGGCAGTGGAGAGAGCGCTGGAGACCAGTGTGTGAGCGCTTGCTCTGCTACTTCCTCCATGTTTGTCTTTGGGCAAGTCACTGAATCTCCTGGAGAATGAAGGGCCTCTTAGGTCCCTTAGTTCTAAGTTCACAATTTATAAGTATTATACCTCTTACTACTAGATTTTTAGATCGCCAAGAGTGCAGACCATAATCTGTTTCTTGCATCCCTAACACTTTGCAAATAATGCGTGCTCAACAAAATACTGCCTAGTGAGGATGCTCATCAGCTCACCATCCGAAAATATGGATCTACCTTCATGTAAAAAAATTCATGCATACAGGTCAGAATGTACCAAACAAACTTGAGAGTAATTAGTCACTTCATAAATGGATTCATCTAAGAGTTCTTTTAAACATAAAGGTCCACTAGTACATTTTTAAATTATTTGGGTCACAAAGATTCGATTTACAAATGATTTTTCAGGAAAACATCTATTATGTAAGAGGTTTCTCCTGAATAATACATAATAAAAGTCAGTAATCTCCTTGGTAAATCACCAAGACTATGCAAATGACTGGGTATGCTGATTTGTCCAAGGTTAGAAGTAAAAAAGAAAACAGAAAAAGGATAATATGGCCTAAGGAAAAGAAAAGAAATTAGGGATAGTCTACTGGAAGATTAGAACAAAGGATTAAATAACAGATAACTCAACTGGTTCCTATGCCTAGCATCCAAAATATCATCTTGACTTTCCCAGATCTAAAGAAAACCTGTACACAGATGAAAACATATTTCTAACAACAGCAATGGTGTTTGAGAGGAACCCTAAAACTAGAAAGCTGAAGAAATATATTTGATTTTATATGTATACATAAACTATGTTTACTGGTAGAATTAAAATTAGATCTTAGATCTCTACTCACTGAAATGTGGCAATCAAGTTGAATGTTTTAAACATGACTTATTAATTCCAAAAACTACAGGATACTAAGGAAAATAAATATTAAAACTGACCTTTCTTGGAAGCAATTTTAAATTATGCAAGTGTCTAAAATGTCCACACCCACTGACCCAGAAATTCCACTGCTAACTTATACCCCAAGGAGGATACTGATAGAAGTTCCTATACATCAAAATGGAGCAGCTAGGTGGTGCAGTAGATAGAGTGCCAGGCCTGTAAGCAGGAAGATTTATCTTCCTGAATTCAAATCTGGCCTCATACACTCCTTAGCTATATAACTATGGGCAAGTCACTTATCCCTATTTGCCTCAGTTTCCTCATCTGTAAAATGATCTGGAGAAGAAAATAGCAAATCTCTCCAGGATCTCTGCCAAGAAAACCCCAAATGGAGCCATGAAGGTTCTGACACAACTGAACAACAAGAAGTACACCGGGATATTTACAGCAGTATTTTGTGAGGTAGAAAAGAATTAGAAACAAAGTATATGCCCATCAAGTGGGGAATGGCTAAAGAAGCTAGTACATGAATATAATGGAATATAAGAAATAAGTAATGAATACAGAAATCATGGAAAAAGTGATGTGATACAGAGTGATGTAAAACAGTCAAGAAAACAATATAGAAAATTACTACAATGGTGTCAACATAAAAGCACAACTACAAAAAACCGGAAACTTGAATGCTGCAGAATTTCAAAGAAATAAGTATGGCTCCAAAGAAGTCCTAAGAAGACAACCATTCCACTGATTTGTACAGGTGGGAGGGTTCATGGGTTTAGTGAATCTCATATAAATTTTCTGACTTTTTATTATCAGAGATTTTTAATACAGAAGTTAAATGGGAAGGGATACTAGGGGGATTTGGGTGATATAAGATCTATTTTAAAAATTGACCTTTCATACATTTTCAGGAGAAAATAATCTGCCAGCTCAGTTTCTTAAAGCAGGCAGCTTATACATGGGGAAATGACTTCAGAAAAATCTATGCCTAGGGAAAGACTTGTATCATGGAAAGATCTAAAAAGAATGAAAGGGGTAGGTAGTGGCGCAGTGAATAGAGCACCAGCCCTGGAGTCAGGAGGACCTGAGTTCAAATCTAGCCTCAGACATGTAACACTTACTAGCTGTGTGACCTTGGGCAAGTCACTTAACCCCAACTGCCCTGCCTACCCTCCTTAAAAAACAAAAATGAAAATATTTTCTAGGAAAACTATTGAATTATCCCAAAGTCTAACACCTCACGATCCAACATGCAACAAATATATGTCACAAACTTTAAACTATAGTGAAACATGGCAGCCTCAAATTTTCAGAAGTCGAAAGGCAATAAATTCTTATTAGCAAGTTTGTAGCATCTCCCCCAAAATATAAATCCCCAAAGTGTCCTGCTCTGCATCAGAAGCACAATAATCTTTTCCTTTTTAGTGAAGGGAACTAAAAATAGCCTATATACTACTACAATTCAGTTGAGGAGAAAATCAAAGATGGTAATTTGATTTCTACTTTTCCATCTTCCACAAACCCCAAACTGTAACAAAACTATTTACATACACAAGATAGCAAACACTATTTTTCTCCTGAAAACAAGTGAATACTAACACTAAGTCAAGGAGAAAATTAAGAGTGGAAAACTACATAACTTTCAAGTTTCAAGCTACAGCCCCCTGACAGCAGGCTCTGTGTCTATTTTAATGGTTTGTTTTGTCTTTTCATATAGAAAGATAACATTACTGACCCACAGTCATCAAGGGATATGGTTCTGGTTTCCCTTTAGTGAGGATAGGTTGCACTGTTGTTTCCCTCTTGTTCCACGCAGGGTAAGCTTACTGTCTGTAGCCAAAAAACAGAGTAAAGCTAACTGGTATATACATCAATTGAGAGTCATGTCCTCACTAGTTTAATGGTTTAATCTCAAAAATAAACCAACTTTTTTTTTTTTTGGTGAAATGAAGAAAGCACTGCATCATGCACCTCAGTACTTAACTAAGTACCTCAACTAACTACATAAAGACTGAAAAACCATTGGATCAGGCCTGTAATTTTCTTAAGTCAAATTAGTTAACAAAAATAAATGATTTTATGGTAGTATCTAGCATAAGAGTTGTGGCTACTGCTGCTAATAAAGTGGCTATGCAACTATGAGGACAATTTACCTGGTATATATACAATACTTATTTATGTATGTGTTGTCTTCTCCAATAGAACACAAGCTCCTTGAGGGCAGGGACTGTTTTTTGACTATAACCTCAACTCCTAGCACAGTACCTGGGGTACATATAGTAGGTGAGTAACAAAAAATGTTTACTGATGACAAAGGGAATTTTCATTTTCATCTATAATCTATAAAATACTGCACAAAGGAGATGTTAATGACCCATCACTGAGGAAATTTTACAAATTACATCTACTTCCCTTTCTGATGCTTTTATAAAAGCTGTGCCTCAAAGAAGAGGAACCAAAGGGAAATGAGAACTGCTATCTGAGAGTCACAGCTTAACTCTCCCAATGAAACCATTTACTATTTAGACTTTATTTGGGAATGATGAAATGAAATTAAATATTTGACATAAAGTGTCATGGTACCCAGACTAACAAACAAGGCTCCTTTATAACCGAGTTGCTGCTTCCAAAACAAATTAAGATTGCACATTCACAATGTCACACACACACACCCTCTTTTACAATGAGAGGGGAAAGCATTTAAGATGGATCAACTTTGGTATTTAACCTTTTTAAGTAGCAGTTTACAAAATGGCCAAAAGACTGCTTGAACCATTAATAGGAACATAAATTTAGGACTGGAAGGAACCTTAGAGGGCACCTATTTAATCTCCTCCTCTGTCTCATTTTTCATATAAGGAAATTTTGATCCAGAGATGAGGAAGTGACTTGCTTAAGATCACAAATATGATTTGCAGCAAAGCCAGGATTTGATCCAGATAATAGGACTGTAGATGGAGAGCTAGAAGGGATCTCAGAGACTACCTAGTTCAACTCCCTCATTTTACAGAATGAAACAAAGACCTACGAAGATCAAGTTGACTTGCCTAAAGTTACCCAGGAAATAAACATCAGATTTGAGAATCAAATGCAAGAACTTGGACTTGAGAGCCAGTACTCTTTTCTACAATGCTACGCTGTTCAGACTCAATATCCAGCACTCTTTCTTGTTATTTAAAATGAACATTTTTATACCATCCTGAGCTTCAATGGCCAGGGGGCTGAGAACTTTGTCTGCTACCTTCAACCAAAGAAGTACAACTAAGCCTATCTTAGGCACCCTGTCTATATCACATCATCTTGACCAT
The DNA here is from genome assembly GCF_028583685.1 of Petaurus breviceps papuanus. Taxonomy (NCBI): domain Eukaryota; kingdom Metazoa; phylum Chordata; class Mammalia; order Diprotodontia; family Petauridae; genus Petaurus; species Petaurus breviceps. The sequence goes on along the minus strand of NW_027186354.1, from coordinate 133,673 downwards.
GTAATACAAAAAAGTAGGTCTGAAGTAAATACCCCAGAATGTCATTACTATTTTATCTTACTCAATGGAAAATAGTTTTTTTTTTTTAATTTAACTGCCAAATTTTGTATTAAGATAATGGTTAATTTGAACCCTTGTTCAAATACCTAGAACTAAGCCCAACTGCTTTCCACATCAACTTCCCCCAGGTGGCACTGTCTGCTCCACTATCAGCTCACCTCTGGCCTAGCCACAGTTATGATTCTCACCTCTGTGCCTTTTTTAATGCTGCTCTTCCCTCCTTCCCTCTATCTAAATTCTCACCATCCTTTAAGATTAAGACCTGAACCTTGAATTCTGATTACAGATTCGATTATTTATCCATTATATAATGGTGCCCTCTAGAGTACTATATGCACATAAACAATCATAATGGCACAAACATCAAAGCTTAAAAAGAAAATTAAATAGGAAAAGCACCAGCCTACAAGTTATAAGATTGGAGTTCCAATTCTAATTCTGTTCCTGATTACCTATATGACCTTAAGCAAATAACTTAATGTACCAATGAATTTTTTCATAAATATCTTCCCATGGAATTTGAAACCTGAGACTAATCATAGACAAATATTTCTCAGTGGAATGACTAGCTCAGAATTTTTAATCTAGGCTTTAGAGAATAATACAAAATAAGTTACATTTATAAAAAACAAAGATTACAAACACATTTTCATGTGTGAACTCCGTAATTGCCTCAGGAGAGAAGCTGCTAAGTATTACTATCAAAAAACTAGTGAGAATTAAATGATTTGCCTGAGGTCACATATTTATATCTATTTTATTATTATGCAGACTTGGATAAAGACAGAGAAAACTCAAGCTGAAAGAGGTGAGAGATGCATAACCCATTACATCAACTGTAGGATCTAGTATATACTTTCTAAAACTTGGAGCAAGACTTTTAAGTGTCTTTAGGGCTATATCCTCATACAAGTGAGAGGAAGACCTATTTGCACAAAAATATTTGTGGCTGCTCTTTCTGTGGTGGCAAAGAATTGGAAATCAAGGGGGTGCCCATCAATTGTGGAATGGCTAAATAAGTTGTGGTATATGAATGTAATGGAATACTATTGTGCTATAAGAAATGAGAAGACGGATTTCATAATAACCTGGAAAGACTTATATAAACTGATGCTGAGTGAGGAGAGCAGAACCAGGAGAACTCTGTACACAATTATAGACACATCGTATCTGTGATGACTGACTTTGATACACTAGGCTCCTCTCAGCAAGGCAAGAATGTAAGACAACTCCAAAAGAATTATGATGGAAAGGGATATCCATCTCCAGAGAAAAGAACTATGGAGTTTAAATGCTGACTGAAGCAAACTACTTGCTCCCTCTCATTTTTAGTTTTGTTTCTTTCCTTCTTTCTTGTTGTTCACATCATTGGTTATAATTCTTTACAACCTAACTAATGCTTAATTCAAAGGCATTTGTGGTGCCTATATTGGACTGCATGCCGCCATGGGGAGGGGGAGAAAATTTGGAACTCAAGGGATTGTGGAACTGAATGTTGTAAACTAAAAGTAGATAAACAAATTTTATAAAATACGATTTCTTTTTTAAAAAAGAGTTTAAGTGAAAGCCAGAAAGCACTTAAAATTTTAAGATAAAGTGAAAATGGCTGAGGTAGATCAAATTTTCCCACTTTGTCATACAATGTTAAAAAGAAATACTTACTTGTATTTCCCTGACAGCTTGTAAACAATCAGGCAAGGAGAATCCAATAGGTAGACCAACTTTAGCTGGTGTTTTGAATTTGTCTCCTATCTTAAATGGGACATCATCAAGGTAACTGAAAGTTCCTAAAATGAAGAACAAAAATTAATTCATTTCCTTTGTCATGGTCCCCTATCTGTTCATTAAAAGCAAATTTAACTCATGCTATTTGAAGACTATTTGTTAGAAGAAGCTAAGGTTTAAAGGGTCTAACTACCATTAATCTTAATATCTCTCCTTGTCTATCTGCTCTTTCAGTTCCTAAAGTCTTAAGAAAAGCAAGAGCCAAAGCTATTCTCAAAATCCCAAAGTATACCCATATCTAAGCAGTGGAGGGGTGGGGAGTGGGTCTCATCTTTAATTTAAAAATTTTGTTGGGCTGAATTATTTGTCATAATTCAGTTGCCAAGCCTATTAAGGTTTCTGCATCATTTAGCACTAAGTATTGGTATTGTGGGCCAATGTCTCTCCAAAAAGCAATAATTTAGGGTATAGTCTAAATCATCAATACATGTTACATACAAAGGGCCCACAGAGGAAGCATGAATTTCTTGGGGCTAACACCAAAAAGGTATAACACCTGAAAAAGAAACAATCTAGTATCTACTTCCCTAATCATCTTTTTTACCCTATCACAAAATTGGCAGAAACATAAAAGTAAATCTTTCCAATCATTCTTCAATCACAGCAGAACAGTTTTAACTTGAAGATGAAGCTAAGATTCACTTGAAATTTTGAGGATCTTTTTCCCTTGTCCCAAATATAGAATGAGAATGTCTTTAGTGGTCTGATTTTGCCAGATGCAGGGAAATTTTAATTAATAAATTTCAGAAAAAGAATAAATCAACCAGAGAGCCACAAATATGTGCTAGTTACCATCACAGGTTGACAATGTCACACTAAGTGTATGGTACAACTTTATCTGACTCTCTTCCCGATGAATCAATCTTATACACCTTGTTTTCCAAAAACCAGTAGTGCACTAAATAATCAGAAACTACGTGGTCCTTTAGAATTTTTTTAAGGAAGCAATGGGAATATATGATGACAAGCTAATGAGCATGAACTATGCTGATAATATTTCTGAAATGTAACACAATCACAGGGATTTACCTAACTAGTTTTGCCATGTCCTAGAGTGCCTATTTGAAAATGTTATAATACTGCCAATATCCTTTTGAAAACATCATAAAATTGCCAATAACCTCTAAGTGAAATTTTAATTTTTTTAAATAAAAAATACAAAATTTCCATTAGCCAAAATGTTGGCCAGATACACTTTTGTTATTTCAAAACTTACTGAAAGTGTTTCTAAAATGTGTGAAATTTTTTTTTTTTTTGCTTTTTGGAGAGGGGAAAGCCAGGGCAATTGGGTTTAAGTGACTTGCCCAAGGTCACACAGCTAGTGTTAAATGTATGAGGCCAGATTTGAACTCAGGTCACTGAGCCACCTAGACATCCCTATTTTTTTAAACTTAATACAAAGTACTAAACATCTTACAGTGCCTCATGTGAATATTCACTCTGATAACAGACTGGCATAAGAAACTGGGTATAAGAAGACTAAGCTAGAAGTTTCCCTTTCTTGCCCAAATCACTTCTATGAGGTTTTCTTAGGTTTTTTTTCTTTCCTGATAAAAGCAAGAATGGGCAGAGGAAATATTCTGGTTGAGATTTACATTTAGGTATATTATGCTTAAGTCAGATCGTCTCTGTATCCTATAATATTTAGACAGGCTAGAGATGAATCAGGCTCATTTGAAATGAAACTAGGTAAAAATCCAAAGTTAAGGAGTTATAATTTGAAGCAAATAAAGAAAGATTACTTGTATAACTGAATACTTATGTCTCTCAGGTACAATTTTCCTCATATGGAAAATGATGGTGTTGAACTAAAGAATCTAAACCTGTAAGGTCCTTTCCAGCTATGACTAATTTTTAAAAGATTAGGACTCACCAATCAATATAGTTAGCCCTCAAACCTATAAACCAGATGCCACCTGCAAGTATGTGTAAGCAAATTAATGATCCGTTTGGGGGAAGTCTTATGTACCACTTCAACAGAATAGGTGTCTCTTCCTTGTGCTCTTAATACAGACTAAAATTAAGGACAATAAAGACTGATACATTTCAAAAGTAGCTACCAGCAAAAGCATGTGTATAAGCATGTCACTAGAAAGTAAGTTTTTATTACATAGAAGGATTTTTAAAGCTGTGCATTTAGAATTCAGAACACAATCCTCTCAAGATATAAAACATGAATTTTAAGTCAAATGCTGAGTATAAGGTAGTTATAGAAAAGGCCTAGTATTTTTTCCAATCAGAAAACTAGCATTTCTGACATTTATCCTCCACTACAAATCCTCACTCTATTAATCTGAACATGTCACTGAAAGTCAATTTTATTAGGCCTAAATAGAAGCCTAATAAAACTATGCAAAGCCAAGGTTGCATCTCATGATGTTAGATAAAAACAGTTTTCCCCTCAAAATTTCACAGAAAGTAGAACCAGAAAGCTTCAGAAGCCCATGACAAAATGTGGTTCTAAAAAGCAATAGCATTTTTTAAAAGGACTGCCACCTCCTATCTCCATACCTTTGCTCTGGTTATACCCTATATGTAGTAGAGAAGGAATCTGCTCCCTTATTAGTCCTACCTTATAAACTCCCTTTCTTCCTTTACAATGAAGCCTTTCTTGATCCCCCCCCCCCTACAACTGTTAAAAGTCTTACTCTCCCTAATCACCTCATATATAATTATCTTGCATTTATTCAGTATATTTTATATATGTACAATTTGTCTCCTCTGACAGAAGGCAAGATCCTTGAAAACAGATCGGGGGGTTTTTTTGTCTGTATCCCCAGTGGCTGCGACACATATGATGTGCTTAAGAAATGCTTGCTGATAAACTGATAGATTTATTGAAAGCTTGGAAAGGTTACATAGAAAAGTGCAAGTTGTCTCTGTTGCTTATGTGACACCAAATGTTTACTCTGTTTCTGTTGTTCTTGAGAGGTATGAGTTCAAAGTTTTAGCATTTGCTAGGTTATCCTCTCCAGCTCTCTACTCCTTTTCCTTCCTTCATTCTATCATCCATCATTACTTCTCTGTTCTGGGCTGTTGGGCTGAACTAGTCCTGGCTAGATCCAAAGGCAATTTCAGATATATCTATTTATCATTATTATTTCTCTAGGCTTAACATTTACTTTGCAGCCTCACTACAGTAATTCATGGATAAAAATGTTTTTAGAATAGTAGGGCAATGGGGCGGCCAGGTAGCACAGCGAGTAAGAGCACCGGCTCCAGTGTCGGGATGACCTGGATCAAAACTGGGCTCAGATACTCAGCACCACACCCAGAAACACCTGGCCATGTGACCTTGAGCAAGTTACTTAACCCAGATTGCTTAAAAAAAAAAAAAGAATAGTAGGGCGTCACAACCACACCAACCTATTCAATTCACAAATGATATAAGCCAAGTTAAATGACTTGCCCCAAATGATACAATAACAGGGTCCTCTTAATTCCAAGTCCATTACTCTTTCCAGTATTAAACACTGCCTTCCTGTTATAAGAGTAACTTCCTAGCCAATTTTATTCTCCCACAACGCAAGATAACAAAATTTTCATTCTGTTTTCCAAACCCCAAGTCTTTCCTTTAATAGTTGTGTGACTTTAAGTAAATACATCTCTCTGAACCCCAGGTCCCATTATAAAATGGGCTTAATAATGCTTATATTACCTACCTTACAGGTTTGTTATAAGGATCAAATAGATGCTTATGTTATAAACTAATGTCCCTAACATATTTATTATATTTGTTTAGTATTAATCAGATTTAATAATTTCTTAAATATTTGATTGATTTAATTACTAAATCCAGTTTAATTATTTTATTAATTTATTTTTAATTTGTTAATTTTATATATTAAATAGAGCACTGGGCCTGGAGTTAAGAAGACCTGAGATAACTATCATTATTAATCCAGCCTCAGATATTTATTAACTATATGACCCTGGGTAAGTCACTTTGTTTGCCTCAGTTTCCTCATATGTAAAATGGGAATAAGAATAGCACCTACCTCAAAGGGTTTTTGTGAAGATCAAATATCATAATTGTACAGTATTTAGCACAATGCCTGACACACAATAAGCATTATATTAATGTGAGCTAGTAGGATATTACTGTATTACTTATTTTACTTCCCATATCAGAGGTAGTATGAGATTTAATTAAGTTGAAAATTCACAATAAGTACAAAGAATTATAGGTGTACAGTTTTTCTTAGGAAGTGAAGAACATTTTATAGAATTTACAGTATTTAAGAAGGAAAGCAAGAGGGGAGCTAGTTGTAACCAGCTCAATAAAAAAAAAACTTACTGCTGAGCCTTAACCAAAGGCATTTACTTCCAGTTTTATGCTTAAGTTTCATATAACAAATGTCCAAAATTAAATAGATATAATCTGAGGCATAAGAACAAAGATTATGAGGTAAGGGAGAATACGACTATCTGCCCAATTTGTTTTATGCTACTACATAACTTCCAATTTTCCAAACTATCTGATTTAAAGAAAACAGAAAACTAAACTGGGTTGTACTGAATGATTAACAAAATTTCTAACCAACTCAAGATAGAAATATCCCACTTACCATGAAAATCTGAACCCGACTTCTTAGAAGCCATTTAGAATCTGAAAAACAATAATTAAGTATATTTTACACATAGACTTATACACACATAATATGGACATATAGTCTAAGAGAACTTAAGACATCAAAAAGAAAGCAAATAGAAAAGCATAGCTTCCAATCAATAACAATCCCTGTTGTCAAGGGAGATAAGATGGCATAACCTGTCCAACCCCCCCCCCCAAAAAAAAGACATCTTAGTAAATACCATGGAAAGAAAGGGGAGAGGGGAGGGGTTAGAGATAACAATCAAAAATTTGGGAATAGGCTGGAAGGATAAAAATCTGCATTTTAAAAATTCCAGATACTTTGAAATTAAAAAAAAAAACTTTGTATATACTTTAAGATTTGGAAGATACTTTGCATATTATCTCATTTGATCCTGTAAGGTAGGTGCTAATATTATCCCCATTTTAACAGATGAAGAAACTGAGATTGAGAGAAGTTAAATGACATTCATTTAAAACCGCTAGTAAGTGTCCAAGTCTGAATTTTAACTCAGGCCATTCTGACTCCAAATTAACCCTATCAACCTCCCCACCTAGCCACCTGTTAATAATTGAGAATTTGGGGTGGCTAGGTGGCACAGTGAATAGAGCACCGGCCCTGGAGTCAGGAGGACCCGAGTTCAAATCCAGCCTCAGATACTTAACACTTACTAGTTGTGGGACCTTGGGCAAGTCACTTAGCCCCAACTGCCCTCCAAAAAGCAAAATAATAATAATAATAATAAAGAATTTGCAGAGCAGATATTATCAACACAGACAAACATCTATGGCTCTGAATATCTAAAAGGGAGATCTCATTTAGTACAATTTTTTTTTTGGTGTAAGTTGCAATTATCCACCCGGAATTTAAAAACCTAATTGTATGGGGAGGGGGAGGTGGGGGAGGAGTATAAACAGAAGATCCTTACTCCTTATTTATTAACTAAGTTTATTAAGAATGAAATTTCTATAGTAGGAAATTAACAAGAATATAACACTATCAAAATACCTAGTTCAATAAGAATCTAAGTGCATTCAAACCCAGGAAGTAAGTAGGTACAAAGTCCTTTCCTATACAAATCAGTTCTGACTCATTAAAGACTTTATCCCCCCTTGCACAGAGTAGTATAGCCTTAACTGACCCAGAGTTTATGAAAATTTAAGCAGACTACCTGACCATTCTACAAACCTGTTGAGTTCTCTCAGCTCTAAATCAGTGCTGTATACTTTAGCCTGAAACAATTCCATTTTCTTCAAGAAACATCATTTCCATTACTATGTTAACAAACTGCAGCCATAAAATTAGTAAGAAATTTCTAGCTGATAACTGATTCTCTCCTACTCACCCCACCCCCAATCCACTATTACTTCACTCAACATCTTTCAGCAACATATTAAGGTGCTCTAATTATAAAATCTAATTATATATAAATTATAAACTGTCTTTGCCAACTTTTTACTGTTAGCCATATGTATCCCACATGTTCAGAACAGGCCTATGCCACTTCAGAGCTTCAGCTACATGATTTAGAGCTGGAATACACCTTAAACATAATACAATCCATACAATTCTACCATTTTAGAGAAGAAAATGAGAACAAAGGAGTTAATCCAAAGTGACACAGAGGTAAAAGTAGCAGACTTGGGATATGAATCCAGGTTCTCTGAATACAAATCCATCATTCTTAGCCATAGTTGTTCAACAAATACTGTAGATTGAATTGAAGATTAACAAAGTGAGTTTCCATACAATTTCTACTATGTGCAAAGTAATAGAAACATGAAGACAAAAGTCAGTTCTTGCCCTTGAGCATACATTCTTCTAAAAAGCTACAGTATATTTACAGATAAGGAACTGATTTTTTTTTTTTAGTCTAGGTCTGTGATTTCATCAGTGTAGCAGGTTCCTGGTGAAGAAACTGTCTTGACCAACATAGATCTACAACTCTTTTGTAACTTAGTCTTAGAAAATTGCCCATGTCACTGACAAGTAGTGACTTGGCTAGGGTAACAAAGCTAGTATGAAGCAGAGTCCATACTTGAACCCAAGTTGTTGTGACTCCAAGGCTAACTCTCTATCCCCTATGCTATGCTGCCTTCCATCTGACAAATGCAGAAGCAGTCCAAGATTGTGGAGAGAGTGCTGGGCTTGGAGGCAGCATAATATAGGTGCAAATTCTGGCTCTGACTAGTTGTGTGGCTCTGTATGCCTCATGCAACCCCCTAGAACTTACCTGAGTCATAGGTGGGTTCTGATGTGCTTTAGGTGGTAGGAGAATATAAACTATTTAAGAGCATGTATCATCTTTATTTTTGCCTCCCCTCAATCTAGCACAGAAGTTGACAAAGAGAAAATACTTCATAAATATTTATTGAAAATGTTTGGAAATCTCTTATTTTGATCCAGAGTGTTTCAAATATTTCCTGTCTTATGTAAACTACCAATTTCGGGGTTAAGAAAAGGACACTTGGGGTGGCCAGGTAGCACAGCGCGTAAGAGCACTGGCTCCAGTGTCCAGATAACCTGGGGATCGAATCCTGGGCTCAGACACACCCACCCAGAAACACCTGGCCATGTAACCTTGAGCCAGTTACTTAACCCCAATTGCTTAGGGGCAGCCAGGTGGCTCAGTGAGTAAAAGCACCATCTCCAGTGTCAGGATGACCTGGAGATTGAATCCCGGGCTCAGATACTCAGCACCACACCCAGAAATAACTGGCCGTGTAACCTTGAGTAAGTTACTTAACCCCGACTGCTTAAAAAAAAAAGAAAAGGACACTTGAGATTAGCCTTGAAAGGAGCTAAATTCAAGAGTCACTGGTGAAGAGCATGGGAATTCCATAAAAGGAAATAATCAGTACAACAGAAATCAGACTTGAGATTGCCCAACCCTCTAACTTTACAGAGGAGGGCAATGAGAACCAAAGGAAGACTTGCCCAATGTCACAGAGAAAATAAGTATCAGAGGCATAGAAAAACTTAGAAGAAATAAAATAAGTAAAACAGAAAAACCAGTATACATAATGACTACAATGTAAATGGAAAGAATAGTAACAACAAAATCTCTTTCTTTAATTACAATGACACCAAACTTGGTACCAAAGAAGAGATGTGAGAATGCCTCTCCCTCCCTTCTTTGCAGAGGTGGTGGGGTAATTTGGAGATGGAACACAATGTATACTATTGGACCTGATTGATGCTGGTTGTTTAAGTAATTGTCTTTTCCTCACAGCCTTTCTTTTTTATTCCTGGAAGGGAAGAGTATCTATTGGGAAAGGAAGGGGATGCAAAACAAATGATAAAAATTTTTTAGAATGTTTTTTAAGAGTAAAAATGACTGAAGTGGTAAGCATCTGTAGAAGACAAAATGAAGGATGAGAATAAGAACAAAAGTCGTGGGGCTGGGAAAACCTTAACTGTCAATCAGCCAATAACTATTAAGCACTTATGCCAGGAACTGTATTAAGCAATGGGGATACAAAGCAAAACAAAAGATAGCTCCTGTTCTCAAGGGCTATCAGTAATTTCTAATGTTCAACAACTTTCGTATGAACAAGCTATATATAGGATAATTTGAACTAATCAAGAGAGTTAGGGCACTAGAATTAAAGGAGATTAGGAAGGCTTTCTGTAGAAGGTTAAGGATTTTATCTGAGACTTGAAGAAAATTAGGGAAGATAGTAGGATGAGGAAGAGTATTCCTGGTATGGGTGAGAAGGGGAACAGTCAGTGAAAATGCCTGTTGAGAGGAAAGCAATTTGGAGTGTCTTGTTCAAAAAAGAGGTAGGAACCAGTGTCACTGCACTGAAGAGAACTTGGGGGTGGGGGTTGGTGCTAAAATATAAGAAAATTTAAAAAGTAGAGGGGGCAAGTTATAAAAGGGCTTTGAACTACAGAAGAGTTTACCTATGATCCTGAAGGTTATAGGAAGTCATTATAGTTTGCTGAAGTTGGAGGGTGACATGGTTAGACTCACACTTCAGTAAGGTAACTTAGGATAGCTAAGTGGAGTTAATGGACTGAAATGGGGAGAGACTTGTGACAAGTTCAAGGTGCTAATTCCTTAAAAGCTAGAAACAAAACTTGACTTAAGTTTATTATTGATTTATTTTTATATTACTTTCATCTCCAAATATGTCCTCCTCCCCTGCCCAAACAATAACCCATCACTTGTAACAAAGAATAAAATAGGATTTAAAAAATATAACCAATGTATCAACCAAATCTGCTATTACAGACCTCCATAATCAGACCTCCATCTCTGCAAGGACATTCATGTAACCCTAGATGAGCCTTTGACACTCCTTCCTTTGCTGGTTCATCATGCATAACCCCTTCCAACTTAGGTGTTCCCTAAAGTTCTATTCTAGGTTCATTTTTATCTTCTCCCTAAATTCTCTATCTTGGCAACCTCATCAACTCCAAAGGGTTTATCATCTCTATGTCAGTAGCTCACAGATATATATATTTCCAGCCCTGGTTTCTTCCCCAAGCTTCAGTCTGAGATCAACAACTGCCTAATTGGTCATTTGAAACCAGATGTTCCAGTAATATCTTAAACTCAACACATCTAAAATTTAACATATTATCTTTCCGTTTTTTTAAAGATAAAAACTGAGAAAAGTATCATTAAGGCACCATTAATTAAGCATCATTAAAGCACCATTAAGAATTACAGTCAACTTTGGAGATAGCAATTTCAATTGAGTGATGGAGGTCAGATGATATCAGAAAGCAAAAGAGTTCATGAGTAAATGAGAGAGGAGGTTGAGAAGGCATTGAGAGCAGACAACTTTTTTCTAAAATTTTACTCATAAACAAGAGGAAATATCAGTTTGAAGGGATAATAGGTTCTATCATAGGTTATATGGGGCTTGTGAAGATTTAAGAATATAGGGAATAAGCTCAATAAAGAGGAAGGGAACGAATAAATCAAAAGGCATGTATTAAGCTTACCACGTGGCAGGCACTAAACTAAGTACAATGTGAAGCATGCAATGGAATAACCAAGGAAGGAATCACATGTCAAAGGGAAGCCTACACAGTTCTGTCAATGAACAAGCAGAGCTTCTCAACTGGCTGATACTAGGCTGAGTGCAGCAGCAATCTACTATTGCTCAGACCCAAACCCAAGTTAGAAACTTGGCACAGCTCAGGGCAAGGGAGTGATCAGACTTTGCTGTAGATGAAACTAATTTGGAAGCATTGAATGTTTACAAGTCCCTGTCCCTGAGAGCCTGGAATAACAAAATATTCAATAACCTCCAAAAGGAGCAGGACTAGCTCTGGCATTACAAATCTCCAGAAGTGTGGACAGCTCAGCCCTAACATGAAATCCAAAATCAGAAAGTAGACTGAAGAATATGCAATAACAATAATAATACTAATAATCTCACCATATACCATATCAAGACTATCAGAATGGCTAACATGACAAAACAGAAAAAAGATACATGCTGGAGAAGATGTGGGAAAATTGGAACACTAATGCATTGTTAGTGGAGTTGTAAACTGAACCAACCATTCCAGAGAGCAATTTGGAACTATGCCCAAAGGTTATAATAAAACTATGCATTCCCTTTGACCCAGCAATACCACTTCTAGGACTGTATCCCAAAGAGATCATAAAAATGGGAAAAGGACCCACATGTACAAAAATATTTATAGCAGCTCCTTTTTTTGTGGTGGCCAAGAATTAGAAATTGAGACAATTCCCATCAGCTGGGGAATTGCTGAACAAGTTGTGGTATGTGAATGTAAAGGAATACTGTGTTATAAGAAATGACGAACAGGTAGACATAAAAAAAAAAAAAAAACCTGGAAAGACTTACATGAACTGATGGCTAAGTGAAGTGAACAGAAACAGGAGAACACTGTACACAGTAATAGCCACAATGTGTGATGACTAACTTTGATATTTCTTCTTGGCAATACAAGGATCTAAGACAAATCCAAAAGACTCATGATGGAAAATGCAGTCTACATCCATAAAAGAACTACGTATGGAGTGTGAATGCAGATTGAAGCATATTATTTTCTTTCTTTTTTTTTTTTTGTTTTTTCTTTCTCATGGTTTCTCCCATTGGTTCAAAATTCTTCTTAAAAACATGACTAATGGGGGCGGAGCCAAGATGGCGGAGTAGAAGCGCGACCTTCCCATAGCTCCAGCTTCCACCCTCCCCAATCCATGTAAAAAGGGGACTCTAAACAAACTTTGGAGCTGCAGAATCCACAAAATGACACAGAGAAGCTAACCTCCCACCCCAGCAGGCCGGCAAGAATCCAGTGCAGCGTTCTGGGAGCCGAGCCTGGCCCCACGACAAGGCTTTAGCCCCAGGGCGGGATTGACCAGCCTCTGGCCAGAGGGACTCCAAATCCACAGCAGCTGTGGCCTTTTCCAGATTTATCAACACAGAGATGTGAAGGACAAAGTGAGAGGCCAGTGCAGTCTGGACTTTGGGACCAGTAAGTGGGAGTGCGTGGCTTTTACCCCAGGGCGAAAAGCCGCTGAGACACCAGCACAGCCAGCCAGTGCCATGTGGCGGCTTCAGCTTGGCCTGCAGAGTATAGGGGGACCAAGCACCAGTCTGAGGGGTAATCGCTCTTGCTTTAACCTGCTTGGATCTGGATTGCAGTCTAGGGTGGAGGTCCTGGGGTGTGTGTCCAGCTTGCCAGAACATGTGGAGACCTCAGAGAGGGCATCCATCTAATACCTCCAGCAGCTGAGAAAACCCCAGCGTTTGGGACGAAAGCTCCCGTCTGGAGGCAGAGTCCTACTGTGGCAAAAAAGCCCATAAGTCAAGTAATTGAGTGGCAAAATGAGCAGGCAAAGGAAACAAAGCAGACAGCAGATTCCAACAATACATTCCTTTTTGGGGGACAAAAAGGAGCAAAGCATGGAACAGGAGGAAACAGTGAAGTCAGAACTCCTGCACCAAAAGCTTCAAAGGAAAATACAAGCTGGTTACAGGCCATAGAGGACCTTAAGAAAGATTTTAAAAACCAAATAAGAGAAGTGGAGGAAAAATTGGGAAGAGAAATGAGAACAATGCAAGAAAATTATGAAATGAGAGTCAACAGCCTGACTAAGGAAAATATTACCTTAAAAAACAGACTGACTCAAATGGCAAAGGAGGCCCAAAAAGGCAATGAGGAGAAGAATGCCTTAAAAAGCCGAATTTGCCAGATGGAAAAAGAATCTCAAAAGCTCAATGAGGAGAATCATTGCTTCAGAATTAGATTGGAGCAAATGGGAGCTAACGACTATATGAGAAATCAAGATGCTGTTAAACAGATCCAAACAAATGAAAAAACAGAAGGCAATGTGAAATATCTCATGGGAAAAACCACTGACCTGGAAAATAGATCCAGGAGAGATCATTTAAAAATTATTGGACAGGCTGAAAGCCATGACCAAAGTAAGAAAAATCATCTTCCAGGAAGTTCTCAAAGAAAACTGCCCTGATATTTTAGTACCAGAGGGCAAAATAGAGGTTGAAAGAATCCACTGATCACCTCCTGAAAAAGATCCCAAAAAGAAAACTCCCAGGAATATTATAGCCAGGTTCTGGAATTCCCAGATTAAGGAGAGAATATTACAAGCAGCCAGGAAGAAACAATTTGAATATTGTGGAAACACAATCAGGATAACCCAGGATCTGGAAGCTTCTACACTGAGGGATCCAAGGGCTTGGAATAGGATATTCTGGAGGGCAAAGGAGCTGGGATTAAAACCAAGAGTCACCTACCCAGCAAAACTGAGTATCATGTTTCAAGGAAAAATATGGTCATTGAGTGGAATAGAGGACTTTCAAGCATTCTTGCTGAAAAAACCAGAGTTGAATAGAAAATTTGACATTCAGATACAAGAAGCAAGAGAAGCATGAGAAGGTAAACAGGGAAAAGGAATCATAAGGAACTTATCGAAGTTGAACTATTAACATTCCTACATGGAAAAAAAATAATTGTAACTTATAAAACTTTTCTCAGTAGTTGAAGGGATTGGAAATATATATATTTGTCTATATGTGAGGGTATATGGGCATATGAATACATATGTGAATGTGTGTATATATGTTTACAGGTATACATAGACAGAGGGCACAGGTCCAATTTAACAGGAAGAGATGATACTTAAAAGGTGAAATTAAGAGGTGAGAGGAATATAATGAGAGGAGATGGGGAGAGACAGATTGGGGTAAATTATCTGATACAGAAGAGGCAAGGGAAAATGGTTACATGGAGGGGAAGAATAGGAAGGCAAAAGGGAATGGGTCAACCTTATTCCCATTGAATTTGGCTTGAGGAGGGAGTGAAATACTAAATAGGGTATCTCACCCTCCAGGAGAATGGGGAGGGAGGGGATGAGAGGGGGGATGACAGAAGGGAGGGTAGGCTGGGGGGGAGGGAGGGAAGTGTAATCAGTCTTTTACAATGTACCTACTATGTTATTGTTTTGCATTAGCCACACATGTGCAACCTATACTGAACTGCGTATCTTCCCAGTAGGGGTGGGTGACGGGGAAGGAGGGGAATTAATTTGGAATTGAAAGTTTTGAAATCAAATATTCAAATATGTATATATATATTTATATATATATATACTATTATTAATACCATCTTACATGTAATTGGGAAATGGGATGTACAGGCACTGAGGCATAGAGATCCACTGGAAAAGTGGAAAAGGTTATGGGGGAAAATGTGGGAGAGAGAATATTGGAGGAGGGGATATACTGTGGGACTGCTATTTTGGGGGGGGTGGGTGGGGGAGAAATGTGGAGAAAATTTGTAACTCAAAATCTGGCAGAAATGGATGATGTAAATCAGAAGTTAATAAAGCATTAAAAAAAAAAGAAAACATTACTAATATAAAAAATAGATTTAATATGAAAGTATATGTTGCATCTATATCAAATTACACGCCGTCTTGGAAGGGGGGGAGGTGAGAATGGGGGAGAAAATGTGGAAATCAAAATCTTACGGAAGTGAATGTTGAAAACTAAAAATAAATAAATAAATAAATTTATGAGGGTTTGAAAAACCCACCATACAAAGCTATGGCAGTGACAAGGAGGCTCAAAACACAAACCCGTAAGATGAGAAAGATTTCATACATCTACAAGCAAAGCCTCAAAGAAAACCAAAGTTTGAGCATAAATTCAACTAAAAATCCTGGGAGGGATGAGATAAGTTTAAAAAAAAAAAGAGTTTAAAAATGTCTTTTCTAAATTAAATAAGAGCATTAGAAGAAAAAAATGAACAAGAAATAAGAGCTATGGAAGAAAATTTGGAAAGGTAATTAACAGGCTGGAACAAAAAGTATAAAACCTTGCCCAAGCAACAACTTCCCTTAAAATAAAAACTGACCAAATAGAAGATGCCAATGACTCCATGAGACAAGAAGAAATATTAAAACAAAGTCAAAAGAGTAGGAAAAAATAGAAAATTATATTCTACAGAAGAAACAACTGACCTTGAAAAACAGACAAAAGAAAAAAATTAAGAATCAATGGACTACATAAAAGTCATGACTAAAAAAGAGACTAGACATTATATTTCAAGAAATCTGTCCAAATCTCTTAGAACCAGAGCAAAGAAAAAAAAAAACCTGCCAGTTGGGATGGCTAGGTGGCGCAGTGAGTAAAAGTGCCAGGCCCGGAGTCAGGAGGACCTGAGTTCAGTTTTTGCCTCAGACACTTAACACCTGCACAAACAAACAAACAAAAAAAAAAAAACCCTGCCAGTCACCTCCTGAAAGAAACTTAAAAATGAAAATTCCTAGGAATTTTATAGCCAAAATTCAGAGCTTCCAAGTCAAACAAAAAGTACTACAAACAGAAAGAAATAATTCAAGTACTGAAGAGCAGTCAAAATCACACACAATTTAGCAGCTGTCACTAAAAAAGGAACAGAAAGCTTAGAATATAATATTCCAGAAAACAAAGGATGTAGGCTTACAAAGAAGAATAACTTTGCCCAGCAAAACTACACACAATCACACAAAAGGGAAAACAGACCTTTAATGAAACAGAAGACTTTCCAAGCAATCCTGATGAAAAAAAAACAGAGCTAAGTAGAAATTCTGAAGTGCAAAAATGGAAGAAGGGAAAATGTTGGTTCCCTAGGCAGGGCTTCTTAAACTTTATCCCACTTTTCACCCCTTTAGCTTCTTAAATTGTGGTTGAGATCCACAGTGAGGAGGAAGGGTTGGCTACTCCTTGTTTTCCAGCATTCTTTCTAGAACACTGTGATTGCATCTTCATACAAACTCTTTTCTCTTGAATTTCATGCTCTCTGCTTACACTATTTTAATGTCTTTTTTAAATGTAAATCTATATTTGTGTATTTTCCCTTCCTCCTAAGTCAAAGGGAATGAGAGAAGAGTCCTCCAAGAAAAATGGTATATGAAGAGACCTAAGGGAGAACAAAGTCTGTGAGTGTAGAGGAAGGGTATCTAAATTTTTTTTTCAAAAGTGAATCCTGGGACAGCTAGGTGGTACAATGGATAGAGCGCCCACCCTGAAGTCAGGAGGGCTTGAGTTCAAATCTAGCTTCAGACACCTATAACCTGTGTGACCCTGGGCAGTCACTTAACCCTCCATTGCCTCAAAAAAAAAAATGAATTCCACATGATCTGAAATCCTTATGTAAAGGAGCCACAGGAAATTTTTACTTCAGATTTATTAAATAAAATGTACTTTCAGAAAAGTCAAGCAGTCCTAAGCACTGTCCAAAGAGTTCTTCCATATAGACAGAAATTTTAGGTGGTTGGAGCCCAACGAATCTTATATGTTAAGTCCATCTGTTCAGGAGGGCTACATCCTAAGGTCAAATGAGATCACATTTAGCCCAAAGACCACATGATGGAAACATAAAACACAGGCACTGAAATTTGTCCTTAAAAGATAGACAAATATAGATATACACACATACATACATGTAATAGAATAAATGCTGCAATGACAATAACATGTTAACTTAAATATATCATCAAATGAGGAAACTGAGATCCAAAGAAATTAAGACATAAAGCCAGGTCCCCTGAAACCCAAAGACTATGTTCTTTGTTCTGTACCAAACTACTCTAATATTCACAAATACCAGAGGTCAACAGTTCATTAGCAATAGGTACCACAGAAGCCTGTGGTATGTTTTGCAGTTTTCAAGCACTCTCTGAAATGTGATGTACAAACCTAACCACAATGACCTTACTAAGAAATGACTAGGGTAGGATATAATATGACTGCCAACTCTCTTTCTAGACTCAACATCTTTAAATGCAGACTGAGTCGTATGTATTCAAGCAGCAACAATGTAAAAATATTTAAATAATAAGGCGAAGTTAACTGAAAGGAAAAAAAATAGGCTAAAATGTAAAAATTTGTGACACGATTTTCTTCATGAATCCTGTAAACAGAATGGAACCCGGAAGTATACTCAAAGTTCCTGACTCTGACTAAGGGTAAACATTTCTTACTAGGAACAAAGAATGAAATCATCAGCTGCTACACATGGAAGAACCTGTTTGCTCCAAGTTCTTTTTACTTGTCTCCTAACACAAATAAAAATACTAATCTTAAGTAAATGTGATAGCCTTGAAGGGACAATAAAAATACTTTTATACTAATATGGTACTATATAAAACCAGTTATATATTAATATTTTAAAATGACAAGCATTTTTGTGTGAACAAGGTTAGAGCCTGAAGAACTGAAAGGGAGAGTGGTGCTGTTGTAATCTGCTATGGGGAAACTCTTCAGGGAGGTCTTTATTTTAGCCATGTTAACTTTTTAGCCAAATAATGCTGTTTAGATGACAAGAATTATGGATTGGAGGTCAAGGCTGGGGAACTATTCTAAATGGTAACATGGAATTCCTGCACTTAAATTTTTGGCAAATCTTCCCCTTAAGTCCTTTTTCAATACTTCATCATGATGTGGAAGTGACCTCGAGTTCTCAAAGATGGAATACAAACTCTGAGTCTATTAAGTTTGAAAGGTTCAGGAGGACTAACTAATCTAACTTCAGACAGAATCATCACTAGGTTGGTCATGGGATGGTAAACTTTCAGCTCAGCAGCTCATGCATACCTTCCATTATGGCAAAGAAGGAATAGTAGAAGGGAGAACAGTAATGTAGACCCCTCAAGTACTAAAGGGTACTTATGCTTGTTAAAATAAAAAAATACATCCCATTAATGCATTCCATTCAATAAATATCAGTGTCTACTCTGTGCCAAATTTTTACCTTGTAAAAAAATTACGTGTTTTGTTTTGGGGGGGGGGGAAGAGTTGAGGTGCCTGACACCAGCAACAATAAGGTCTCATATACAAGGTGGCACTTAGTTTCTTTAACACTTAGCCTAAGCATTTACATATAATCAATCATTCAAGAAAATTTATTTTGAGTCTACTTACTGTGTACCAGGCATTGCACTAGTGGTTGAGGGTACAAAGACACAACAGAGACAGTCCCTGCCTTCAAAGCAAATACTTTCTATTTGTGGAGACAAAGCACCAGGATTTGGGAAGAATCAGAAAAGGCCTCATATCCTACATGATAGGTAAGGACAGAGCTGAGCTTTGAAGGAAACTAGGTAGTGGCAATGAGAGACAATGGAGAGACAATCTCAACTGTATCTTTGTACTCCAGAACTTACCTAGCACAAAGTGCCTGGCACTAGTAGGCCCATAGCAAATGCTTGATGAATAACTGATTATATGAAAATACCAATAATGACTTGCAAGTACAAGGGAAATTCTGTCAATAAAATCTCCACATTCAAAACAAATAATAGTTTCTACCATGTCTACTATGTATGTGTGTGTATCCAGTATATCCAAGCAAATGCCAATATCCAGACAATCCTTTCTGATTTTTAAAAATAATTTCATATTCATTTTCATTCCCCCGTTTAGTCATTAAGGTCAAAAGTTTAACAAAAAATACAGCAAAAATATCTGTTAATTGGTAATGCAGCAACACAAAATAATGTAATTAAGACAAGAAAATTAAGTCTTCAATAATTACTGGTAATAAATTTGAATTTGTCAATAAGGCTCAGGGGAATTACAAATACAATACAGTTAAAGCATTAGGCTAAGGCAGCATTATTATGGTGGAAAAGCAACTGAATTCTCCCTAACACCCCCCCCCCAAAAAAAACCCACTATATACCAAGTAGCATGATATGGTGGAAAGAAAACACTACTGAGCATCAGGAGACCTGGGTTCCAGTCCCACAGCTCTGCCATTAAGCAATATCTGAGTCTCCATTTTCTCTTCTATAAAATAAACCAAACACCAACATTTCTTCCAATTCTATAGTTATTTTACCATACTGGCATCATAATCTATACCCATTAGTTTTATTTGAAGGAAATGGAAAGGCTGTTTGCCTTTGAGTGCTGCATGTTAATATGTTCCTTTATTACATTATCTGCAGACCACATCAACAATATTAAGTAATATGAAACAAAAAAGCTAACAGTTTTACTTGAAGAAAGTACCCAAGAACACAAAAGTGATGTGTAGGGTATAAGCCTTCCAATTCCAGTGTTATGTTCCTGATAAAATTGCTGTAAACAAAATTCAATCTAAAGTCTAATGCCCTAATTTTTATTACATGTCTAATATAATTAAAGTATCAGGACAGGTACAGTACTAATTACTAAAAAGAAGGAAATGAATATACAAAACTTATCACAAATACTAGATTTAATAAACTCTAAGTTACATGCCTGTATACTACAATGTATTAAACATGTATATATCAATTAAAGAAGGTAATATGGTACCCTGTCACATAAAATTATATTCACTATGATGCAGTTATTAGTTTACCATGCAAAAGCCTTGGCTTACTTGTTTATAATTCTTACCTTAAAGCCATCTCTGATATATCTCATTGTTGTCACAGAACTGAACCTAAGTTCCAAAGTATGTCAATAAGGCAAAACTGTGGTAGATCTTACAATCCTGGAAAGGCTGTTTAAGAACTGGTCCAGCAAAAGTCTGAATATCTGTCATTTGAGGGCCAGCCTTAAAGCTCAACACCACATCTACTGAAGAGTGATGATATTTTAGGCCACAACAACTCAAAACAAAAATGAAAGCACAGAGGAGTTATGATGTATTCTGGGGGAAGGAGTAGCTTCACCAACAAAATCACATTCTTTTAAATACTGAAGTAAATGTATCTTATTTTAAAATATCAGAAGATAAAGGAATCATTCAAAAGAATTTTTCTGAGTAGATTCTGAAAGGCTCTTGAACCTTTTCAGCAGACTTTGGGCCATTCAAAATATTTTGGCTAATTTTTTTAAAACCTGCTAAATACATAAAATATACTTTTAAAATTTGTATCATAAAATCATAGGATCACAGGTTTAAAGCTAGAAAGGATCTAAATGGCCTCTAGTTCAGTGCCTTTATTTTACAGAAGAAATTAAGGGACAGAAAGAGGTTAAGTGACTTGCTCAAGGTCATACATAGCCACACACATAGCCACACAGAGTGGGATTATTACACATAAGAGGTGGGATTTGAATTCATATCGTATGACTCCCAAGTCTGTAGTACTCTTTTCCATGGCCTACCTAGCATTAAATTAATGTTGCCCCAAGCATAAAAGACATTAAGCTTAGCCACAGAACAGAAATGAACAAGGTACCATTTGATGACACTATTTAGAGGAGAAATAAAACCACACAGGAAAGGGAGATTTGCAGTGGTTTAGTCCTAATAAAGAAAATAGAATTTTAGAGGTGGAAAGGACCTCAGCAGTCATCTAGCAGCCCAACTCATAATATGAAAAAACAAGTAGTCATTCAAACTCTACTAAAGAACTCACATCCTGAGGTGCCAGTTTCACTTCTGGATAGTTTTAGATAACTCTAATTTGAAGGCAAGTTTTTCTCGATATCAATCTTCAATTTGTCTTTTGGCAATTTCTACCTAATTCACCTAGTTCTGCAGAATAGGATAAAGTTCAAGATGAGTGATATGGAAATTGATGTTTCTTTGAGCAAGATTTGAGTGACCTAAGTCACATACCCGAAGACCTTCATTTTAATATACCCCATACTTTTTGTTAACCAATCTGAGCTGACTGTCACCCCTCAGGAACACCTTCTCTTTGAAGGGCATTTAAACTGTGACTCCACTGCCATTAGGGGTCTTTGGTCTAAAAAAGAGATGACCAAATGAACATCCTTTTATTAATAACCTGATGAATAAAATGATTAAATTACCCAGAAAAAAAAAAGATAGGACAGGATAAAGCTAATCCCTCTTCGCAAGTTTTCAAATGCTTGAAATTGTGCTCCTAAATCTTCCCTTCTCCAAAAAGTTCCAAATGAAGGGGACACATTGAGGTTGACACACATGCATTGTCAGAGGCTCCGAAGGAAAGTATGGGAGAGAAGAGTGTACTAGAATAGGTCTACAGAGCTGTTATGCTAACCTCATTGTTGTATGTCTGTGAAACCTGGACAGTATACCAGCGCTATGCCAGGAAACTGAATCGCTTCCATCTGAATTGTCTTAGAAGATTCTGAAGATCATCTGGCAGGATAAGGTACCAGACCGGGAGGTCCTTACTCGAACTAAACCGCCAAGCATTCAAACTCTGCTTCAGAGAGCACAACTCCCAATGGGTTGGCCACACTGTTCGAATGCAAAACATAAACTTGCCAAAAAGGCTGTTTAATGAAGAACTCACACAGGGCAAGCGTTCATAAGGTGGTCAGAAAAAGTGATCTAAGGACACTCTCAAGGTCTCGCTCAGAATTTTGTGACATGGGAGACACTGGCACAGGACCACTCAGCATGGAGTGCCCATATCAGAGAAGGTGCTGTGCTCTATGAGCAAAGCACAATTGAAACAGCTCAAAAGAAACACAGGATGTGCCAATTTGGAGAATCCAAACCCAAATGTTCCCATGGACTATTTGTGCCCAACCTGGGGTAGAACATTCCGAGCTTGTACTGGTCTGATCCGCCACAGCCAGAAACACTGAAACTTGACTTTAGCATAGTGATGTCATTTTGGTCCTCTTCGAGAATGAACGACACCAACAAACCAAATGTTGGCACTTTACTATCCTGTTTTTCCTCCTGAAAATGCTCTAATTTATCAATATCCTTCTTAAACTGTGGACCCCAGAACTGAATATTATACTCCAGAAATGATCTGACTAGGACAGAGCATGGAAGGATTATCACCTCCTAATTCCTGTAAGCTAAAGCTTCTTATTGTAATCCAAGACCAAATTTTTTAAAAATCTAATGTAGATGTGTAATAAGCTGATATTCACTCCCCAGATAAAATTCAGAGGGAAATCATTCTTATTGTAAAATTCAAAACTTAAAAACAACACAGCTGCAATTTTTCCCTTTTTATAGTCCAGACCTGGACTAGTCACTGTGTAGCTCTTATAATTTTAGAAAGTTCCTTGGGGCACACTAAGAGATTAAGTGAAGTTACAGAGCCAATATCCAAAGTGCAACCTGAATCCAGGTGGAGGCTGGCTCTCCATACTGCCATTGTTTTCATTTAACTGGCTAACATTTCCACTTAAATTATTTCTTGAACTAGGTCACTAATTAAAATAACAGAGTCCTATCTACATGATTATGCATATCTTGTCTATAATTCTTAATTATTAGATTCTTAGAATTGTATTAATGTTAAAGGTTGTCATTAGTCATTAGACATTAGTCTAAACATTAGACATTAATCAAATAATTTTTATCATTTACATGTCCATTGTTACCATTATCAGTCCAAATACCCAATACACTGACTCCCCCAAAACACTCCCTAAACTTGCCGGCCTGGAAATAGATTTAACCCTTACTTTTTCCCCCAAATGATTTTACTTCTAATGTCTTAAGGCCATAGCAGCTATTAGCATAATAGTGTGGGAACTCATCTAAGAAAAATGAAAAGCAGAGGCAAAAGAAATAAAAAAGTACTTAATACACAATTGCTATGCTTCCCATTTCTTTCTATGAAGAGTAGAATTTATTCTCAATCAATGTTCCTATTTCACAATGCTGAGAACACCATCAGGTCAAAAATCTTGGTAATCAATAACAATCTTATAATCCTACAAGGTTTCCCTCATCTAGATCCTGCTCTTATCTCTCTGCCTTTAACCTTTCCTCCTCAAACTGGGCCCAACTATCCGTAGGCCCACCTACAGGGTGCCTTTTTTTATACACAGCAGACTCAGTCAACTATTTTTACTCCTTCAAACTATCTTACAAAAAACAAAAAAGAGGTGATATACAACAAATTAAAGACAACATGTAATGTCACTAAGAATCATGTAATTCAGGCAAATATTAAGATTATTTTTTCATAAGTACAAAAAGTAGAAATCAGTAATAAGTGCTGGAGATGTGGGAAAATCAGGACACTAATGGGTTACTGATAAGAGTTGTGAACTGATCCACCCATTCCAGACAGTCATTTGAAATTATGCCCAAAGGGCTATAAAACTGTGCATACCCTTTGACCCAGCAAAACCACTATTAGGTCTACATATCAAAGAGATCAAAAAAGGGGAGAAAGGACCTATTTGTCAAAAATATTTACATCAGCTCGTTTTGTGATAGTAAAAAACTGGAACATGAGGGGATATCCATCAATTGCAGAATAGTTGAATAAGTTGTGGAATATGATTGGAGTACTACTGTGCTATAAGAAATGACAAGCAGGATGATTTCAGGAAAACCTGGAAAGACTTACATGAACTGATGCAAAGTGAAGTAAGCAGAACCAAGAGAACATTGTACACAGTAATAGCAATATTGTACAATGATCAACTGTGAATGACTTAGCTATTCTCAGCAATAACAATACAATGATCCAAGACAATTCCAAAGGACTTATGATGAAAAATGCTATCTACCTTCAGAGAACGAACTGATGCAGATTGCACATCATTTTGGGGCAGGGAGAGTGGAGGGAGGAAGAGAAAATCTGGAATGCAAAATCTTATGAATGTGAACATTAAAAACTAAAAATAAATTATTTTGGGGGGGAAAAACGAACAAACTGATAGAGTCTGAATGCAGATCTAAGTATACTTTTTAAACTTTATTTTTCTTGTGTTTTGGTTTTGTGGGGGCTTTTTGGTCTGTGTCTTCTTTCACAACACAGAAATATATTTTGCATGATTATAAATATACAACCTATATAAAATTGTTTACCACCTAAGGAAGAGGGGAGGGGAGGAAGAGAATCTGGAACTTAAAATTTTTAAAAATAAAGTTAAAAATTGTTTTTACATGTAATTGAGAAAAAATTAAATATTTTTCTTAAAAAAAAAAAGAGTAGAGATCTAAATCTTACCAGGTTATCTTGAAGATAATGGCCTACAACTGAATTTTGAATTCAACTTATCTAAATTTATTTCCAAATCTTATAAATGTCACATTTGTTTCTTCTACCACAAAAGTACCTATGTCTGCCAGAGTTTCAGGAAAATTCCAAATACTAAAATTTGGCTATGTTTAAACAAGGCACTCATATGCCAAACTTTATACAAATTAGCATAGCCCTTATCAGTTCCTATTTTCTTGATACTTTCCACAAATTAAAATCTGGAGTTCAAAGTCAAGCATAACTAATAAATGAAATATTTGTTAAGCACTTAATATGTGCAAAGCATTGGATCAAGTGCTGGGCACATAAATAGAAAAGTAATAAAGTCCCTTCTCTCAAGGAGTTCACATTCTAATGAGATAACACATAGGGAAGGTTTCAACTCTGGGTCAGACAGAAAGGTCCTTATGGGGCAACATCAAAGTAAATAACTTTTCTTTAATGTCTTTTACACCAATAAAAATCCTATCAATTTCAGATGCTGAACCACCTAGACTGTGTCAAAGACTGTAACAAAAGGAGGCAAGAAATTTTTTCTGACTCTTTAAACAGCTATGGCTTATAGCACCTGAAGGAGCAGTTGCCAGGCTGCTCTCCATAAGAGTTGCTTCCCAGGATGATGTTTGAGGACACGGGGCTGGAAGCACTGCCATTGCCAAGATTCCTGGTCCTGGACTGTTTCCATCATGGTCTAAGGGTAAATGGTGGTCACACCAGTAGTAGTTTGACTTGCCTGGCACATGCTACTTCCTGTCTCTCCCTCAGGCACCTCAGGGTGACTTGCTGCTTCAGCTAGGATGGTTTGCCTGCCCTTTATGTGCCAGCTGGAGAAGGCAGCTGGTTGGTAGTTAGTGGGAATAGCTGGCCCTTCCCCACAGGGGTTATTTCTCCAGAAAATGGCTGTGAGGACTAGACTGGAAGTAGGGCTCCAACAACTTTTAAAACTACATTAGTAGAGAGACTTTCTTCATCAGGAGTTCACTGTACCAATGAAACCACAGGTCTATTATCTGTTCTTAAGTAGAGAAGGCACAGGTTTTGTAGAGAGCTGAATTAGGATCATATGGATGATTGATTCCTAAGAAGAATGGAGGATATTTATCACACAGAATATTAGAACAAAGCGATCTTAGAGTTCATTTATTTCAATCTCATTTTAGAAAGTAAGATAATAAGGCCCAAAGCAGGTTACTTCCTCAAATCACATATCTAGGGGCGGCTAGGTGGTACAGTGAGTGAATAGTGCACCGGCCCTGGAGTCAGGAGGACCCAAGTTCAAATCCAGTCTCAGACATTTAACACAAAAACTAGTTGTGTGACCTTGGGCAAGTCACAACCCTAATTGCCTTCCAAAAAGCACACAAAAAAAAAATCACATATCTAGAGAGTGATGAAACTAAGACTAGACTAGAACTTCAGTCTCTTTACTTCTAGTTGAAAGCCTGGACCACTAGTACCAGAGTACTATACTGTTGGCACACTGGTCAGAAAAATAACCCTGATCATTAAGAAAAAAGGAAATTATGTTCAGCATAATTTGTTTAAGAAGCTAAGGCACTGTGCATACATTAGTGTGTTCATATATTAATGTTCACATCACAATCATACCCCAATGTACCACCTAGAACCTTCATTTTCTAAGCAAACTGGCACACCAAACATTTCTAATAGCTTATGTAACATTCTACCCCTACGTTCCCCCTTCTCCTCCCTTACAAAGAGAAGAGAAATACTTGATCTACTCTCTAGAATCAAGATTTATGACTAATTTAATTCCAATTCTTTTATTGTCATTGTTCTCTCAGTTCTACTTTCTTTCCTTTGCATCACTTCACTTAGGTGTTGGTCTTCTAGTTGGTGGTAGTTAGTCTTTTTCAAAGTTGTTTTTATTTACAATGCTGTTTTTTAAATATTTCTAATTCTGTTCACTCTGCATCAGTTCATAACAATTTTCCCAAATTTTTCTGAAACTGTCATTTATTGTGCAATAAGATTCCATTGCTTTCATATATCATAATTTGTTCAGGTATTGCCCAATTAACTGTCATTCTACTAAAAGCTCTCTGAAGAGCTGCTATATATATATATATATATATATATATATATATATATATATATAT
>NW_027186354.1:84322-106706 GCF_028583685.1 Petaurus breviceps papuanus | reverse complement strand
TATATATATATATATATATATATATATATATATATATATATATATTTCTTGTAAGCTTTGGTCCTTTTTTCTTTGATCTCTTTAGGTATTAAGTTTCATTGTTTCTTTTTGTATCACAGTTAAGTTCAACAATCAGTATTCCACTACATACATACACTGTATTTTGTATAGTCATCCATTTGTTCCCTAGTTGATAGACATCTACTCTGCCTCTAATTTTGCTACTATAAAAAGTACTGTTAGGAATTATTTCAGAATATATGGAATATTTCTGTCATTTGAGTCCCCTTGAGATAAATGCACTGTAAAAGCTCTGAAACAAAGTATGTAAACAGTTTAGCAACTTATACAATTACAATTTTTATATTACTGAATCAATTCATAGCACCAACAAAAGTGAATTTGTACATCTTCCTGCAAGGTGCTCCAATGACTTCAATCTTTTACTGGGTTGGTTTTTTGGCCAATTTAGTGTGTGCTGGGTAAAACTTCTGAGACTATTTTCATTTCATTTATTCTTGTGATGGTTGAGCATTTCCATTTCTTCTTTGAAGAAACTTCATATTCTTTATGGAGGAATAGCTAGTGGTCTTATCTGTTAGGGTCAACTTTCTATATATCTTGGATAGCAGACTTTAAAATTTTTTTAAATAGATTTTTAGAAGATGTGATGCAAATTTTTTTTCCCAAGTGAGTTCTGAATACAGTTTGCATGATATTTTATTATTTCTTTTTAAAATGTTTATTTTCTTTTTCTATAACCTTCATTTCCCAATGTATTCTTCCCTCAATCTGCTGAGCCCATATAACAAATATCTGATTACCTTTCAAAAATGCTTTTGTTAAAAATAAAGTTTTAGCCCTTAATCCCAGTTTCAAAAATTTATTTCCCCGACATACACAAAATTTATATATTTTTAAAAATATGGCCAATTCGGTGCTTTTTTTTGCCTGACTGTACATATTTGCTACAAGGGTTCTGTTTTGCCTTTTTCAACGTGAGAAGGGAGTGGAAAAGAAAGAAACTAGATTTTTATTTATTAAAGAATTAATTAAATTTATTTAAAAAAAAAAAACTAGTACAGCATATTCCTGGGGGAAATAAAATTTCCTTCTGGAGTACCTTGTTCTTCCTGGTAGTAAAGAAAGAGGTGTTACTGAAACTCATATTCTTTACTTCAAAATGAGTGAAATATTCCATTATATCATTTGATACAATTACAATGTTAAAGAGGTTGCTAAACTTGATATGAGATGAGGTACAGCAGATGAAGAGTTAAGAGGTACCAAATCAATAATAAACATTTGTTTTAAAGTTGATAAACTACAGTTTAAATTTAATGTAAGGTAATTGGAGTCATCATAAAAGAAAAATTATGTGATCAGAGAGATTTGTAAGAATAAATCTTACGACTCTGTATAGAATAAGGACAGAGGCAAAAGGTATAATGCCATATTGGCCATATGCATAGTCAAGTTGCAAGGTAGGGTCTGGACTAGGGCACATTCTACCTTTTACATTTCTCACCAAGAAGAACTTTGTGATGGGTTATATGTGATTGAATATGGGATATGGGTATAGAATATGATAGTTAAAGATATAGGATGGTGAAAGTACAGGTTGGTGAAGAATATCAAAGATGATCAGATTTTTGAGCAGGTAAAGGGTGCTAAATAAGAACAGTCAAGAAAAGATACTAAGTGGTTGGTGAAGATAAGTCAGTCAACAATCATTTATTTATTAAGCACTTATTGTCAGGCACTGTGCTAGGAACACAAAGAAAAGGAAAAACAGCCCCTGACCTCAAAGGAGCTTACATTCTACTCAGGGAGACAACATGTAAATTAATAGACATGCACAAGAGGGAAGGTAATTGTTTGACAGAGAAACTTCATATTCAGGGACCGTATGAACTTTAGTGGGGAAAAAAAGTTAGAACTGAAATTAGAAATGCTAAAGCATTCCCTTCAATTACAAATTTTAAAATTCTAAGAAAGGGCCCATAGACTGCTAGACTTCCAAAGGGGTCTATGATACAAAGAAGGTTCAGAACTTGAAAGAAAGGCTCTTAACAGCAGAGCAGAATGGTAAAGGTCTCCAGAAGGTTTTCATGTAAGCCATCTCAAAGGAATTTATGCAGTCTGAATCAGAGAGGAAAGTGACAGCATTTTAGGCATATGGGGGCTACTCAGGCAAAGGTACAGAAGCAGAGAAGTGTGTGAGAAACAAGCTGGCTGGCTCAGTTTGACATTAAATTGTAGGTAACAGACTGTGAGATAGGTGCTATTGTTGTAATCCCCATTTTGCAGATTATCGCTCTCCTTTCTGCACAAATTGAGAAAACTGAGGCTGAGACAGGTTAAAAATTACTTAAGGAGACAAATAAGTAGGGCAGCAAGTAAGTGTCTGGGCAGAATTCAATGTTTTTATAAAATAAAAGTAAGATCCCATATTATTGGCAACTAGTCAGAGAATTTCCTTGTGTTGACAGTACTGAATTCATTTTAGATTTTTCATGTCCTTAAAACAAATTTTTCAGTTTGTTTTTTAATCAAGAATCATGTGTGGGATGAAAAATCTTGGAAGAGTTTAATTTTATTCTTTTACTATCTAAATCTCTGGGCAGTTGTAGCTTTCGTCACTATTAAACTATTTCCTAGAGTGGAGCTTTAGGCTGTGGTCTTTAGGTTTATTATATATCTTCATGCTGCCTCACTGAATAATAACATTGTTGTTATTATATAACAATGTTATAATAACATTGCACATTCCCCTGAAATGGCCATACTATACTTAAATTTTCTTTTTTGTGCACTAAACAGAGATTCATTTTATGCCTTTAATTAAGAGAACTTCCAAGGCATAGCAGACAGAATGTTGAACTTGGAGACAGGAAAACTTATGCCGGAATCCCACCTTTACCAATTACTAATTATATATGACCTTGGTCAAATTGTTTAATCTCTATGAGCCTCAGTTTCCTCATTAGGAGGAAGTAGAAAGAACTCTGGATTTAGAGTCAGAGGGCTTGGGTTATTTAATCACCGGGGCCTGGTTCCTCATCTGTAAAATAAGGGGGGGATTGGACAAGAGTAGGGGTTTCTTAACTTTTTTTGTGACATGGACCCTTTTGGAGGTCTGAGAAGGCCTATGGATCCCTTCTGAGTATAATATTTTTCAAGACACAAAATACATAGGATTACAAAGGGAACAATTAATGAAACATAACTGTCAAAATATATGAAAAGACCAATTTCATAGATCCCAAGTTTAAAACCTTTGTACCTAGAGGACCTATAAGGTCCCACTGAGCTCTAAATCTGTAATCCTCCCATAATCCTAAACATATGTTTACTCCTAAGAGAGACTGTGTTTGCATTATTTTATGGTAGCACCTGGAATAATAGTACCCTGGCCTAAGCTTTTTATTTGACATAATAGGCATCTCATAATCATTGAAGACTTAAAAGCCTTCACTGATAACTGAGGCATATATGGGCTCACCATAAAGTAATAAGACGCATTTCATAACCCATGAATGGAAAACGTAATCTATAGTTTGACTACTTTAACCATTCCTTATGTATCTGTTGGCACTCCCCCCATTCCCACATTTGTGGAGAATACCTGGTTTAGAAACTCCTCATATGATAATATAACAATACATAATAATATATGAAACAGTGATAGTGTTGAATGAATATAAATTGTTGTATCATTTCATAGATTAAAAGCTGGATAGATGATCCTTTGTGAAATACAAATTTTGAAGCAAAGTTTTTAATGATGTGGAACATTTTTTCACATGGTAGATAATTTAACTTTCATTTGAAAAGTCCATATTTTTTGGCCACTTTTCTCTTGGGGAAACACATGGCATTTTCCTGTTTACAACTGGAAGCACTTTTATTCTCTAGAGTAAGTATTGTTTATCCATATATTTTTTTTTTCCTACCAAGCAAGTGATCAGTTATATTTGGATGGAAACCAACAGAGATCCAAACCTATGGATTAGTTTAGCTGTCCTGGCCTTTCTAAGGTTTGCTGAGGAATTCCATCATTAAGAAGAAAATTGCCTGCTGTAGAACATTTTGGTTGGTAACTTGTGTCTCTTTCCACTCTATTCCAAGGCTTCAGGGAAATGACAAATATCTCCTCCTCACAAAAAGGGTGGGAGCCCCCACAGTTGTAGCCTAATGGGCTAATATGTGGGAAGAGAACTTTAGATAATATGTAGAAGTGAAGTAAAATGGAGTGGAATTAGAAGCAAGACTATTAATAAGTTATTATTCTCCAATTCTCATCCATTAAGTTCTTAATCTTTTTAAAAAATGTAATGCTTGCCATTAAAGTTAATAGAAAAGTAAAAACTTTAACAGCCTTCCGAACAGACCCTGTATTACAGAATTATAGAATTTTAGTATCTGAAGGAAGCAGAGGGCCAGGGAAAGTTAGCTGCAGAGCTGGGACTGGAGCGTGCTCATTGATCTTTAAGCCATTTTGCCCAAGGGTAGCAGAATTCACCAAATAAAAATGACTTCATGAGATAACTCTAGGTTCATGCTTATTATCTGGAAGACAACTGATGTTTGGCTCTTAGCATTGACAATGTTTCCACTAGCTTTTCCAGATTTTAATGCAAATAGGGCCTGTATTTTTGCTTAAATGTTTTTGTCATAAGGGAGAGTGCAGTCTGGAGGGACAGAAGGTTGAAATGACCAATAGAAAGACAGAAGGCATCAATAAATGTATTTTTTAAAGATTTTTAGATATTAGCTTACAGTGCTTCATTATGAACAGAATTTGGTTAGAAATTTGCCAACCGTCTCACAAGCTATTCTGTTTTATTTTTACTGAAATTATGCACATCCCTTAGATTTCAGGTAAGAT
Source organism: Petaurus breviceps papuanus (assembly GCF_028583685.1). Taxonomy (NCBI): domain Eukaryota; kingdom Metazoa; phylum Chordata; class Mammalia; order Diprotodontia; family Petauridae; genus Petaurus; species Petaurus breviceps. The sequence goes on along the minus strand of NW_027186354.1, from coordinate 101,815 downwards.
ACCAACTGGCTTGTGACTGATCTCATGGCCATCACTGAGTGGAAAAAATCATTTTGGAGAGGGGACCCACTTCCTTTCACTACCAGCAACAAGTGTCGACCAACTGTCACCAACAAGAAATTAGGCACAAGAAGCCTAGAAATGTCAGTACTACACACCATAATACCATTCCTGCTTCCAGTCCAGTCTTCAAAGTCATCATCTGGAGGAGTAACTCCTATGACAAAGGGGCCAGCCATTCCCACCAATTACCAAACTGTCTTCCAACTGCTACATCAAGGGCAGGCAAACCAGCCTAACTGAAGCAGCAAGGCACCCTGAGAGGAAGTAGCATGTGCCAAGCAAGTCAAACCAATACCAGCTTGACCACCACTTCCCCTTAGACCATGATGGAAACAGTCCAGAACCAGGAACCCAAGAACCTTGGCAATGGCAGTGCTTCCAGCCCCGTGTCCTCAAACATCATCCTGGGAAGCAACTCTTATGGAGAGCAGCCCTGGCAACTGCTCCTTCAGGTGCTATAAGCCATAGCTGTTTAAAGAGTCAGAAAAGAAATTTCTTGCCTCCCTATGTTACAGTCTTTGATACAGTCTAGGTGGTTCAACATCTGAAACTGGTAAGATTTTTTCAGTGTAAAAGACATTAAAGAAAAGGCATTAACATTTACTTTGATGCTGTCCCATAAGGACCTTTCTGTCTGACCCAGAGTTGAAACTTTCCATATGTATTGTCTCTCCCATCAGAATGTGAACTCCTTGAGAGCATCAGGGACTTTGTTACTTTTCTATTTGTGTCCCCAGCACTTATCACATATTAAGTGTTTCATTCATTCATTCATTCATTAAAAGGTTAAGTGATTTGCCCAAGGTTACATAGCCAGTATGTCAGAGACAGGACTTGAATCCAGGTTTTCCTACTAATTACCTCTGCTTAACATAACTGTGCTAACCTCAGCTTAAAAATAATGTTCGAGAATAAATGCATTCATAGTGCCTTCCTAAATTAAACAGCAATTCTATCCTTTGATCTCATGCCCTTCTGACCCTCTAGGAGTTTGCCTCTTTAATCATCCTCCTGTTCACCTTCAATCTTTTCACTGGCTGCTCTTCTGCTTATCAACATTCCCAGATATCCCTCAGCCATTAAAAAAAAAAAACTTTCACTTGACCAAGACAACCAGTCAAGTAAATGTCCCCTCTCTCCCTCAAGCCTTCATTTCCTACCTGGCTATGCTACTTTGGGACTTCTCTGACTTCTCCACCATGCCTTGGGAAACTCATCATTGGGAAAAATCTCATCATTCTACACCACATTACAAAGCCCTAATACTCACACTTCATTACTTGAGAGCTCTCCTTGATATTCTCTTGTTTCTTGGTTTTGGGGAAAATCATTCTCTCCTGGTTCTCTGCCTACCGATCTGATGCTCCTCTATCTCTCCTCTATCCTCTAACCCTAGTCTGGGCTCTCTTCTCTTCCCCCTCTATGCTAGCTACTTTACTTGGTGAGTTCATTAGCTCCCATGGACTTAATTATCTCCATGTTGAAGAAATCTTAAACCTACCTGGTCCAATCCCAACCTCTTGGACTACTTCCAATCTTGCATCTCCAACTATTCAGACCTCTCAAACTGGATGTCCAGAAGACATCTTAAACGCAATATATCCAAAATATTACTCATTATTTTCCCCCTAAACTCTACCCTCCTCCTTTCCCTATTGGTATAGAGGGCAATAATATCCTCCCAGTCCCTCAAGCTTACAATCTAGGAGTTATCTTGGACCCCCGCACTCACTCTCACACCTCACATCCAAGCTGTTGCCAACGACTAAAGATTTAGCCTTTGCAAACCCTGTTCTCTGACACTGCTACCATTCTGGTGCAAGACTTCATAATCACATGCCTGGACTACTGTATCACCCTGCTGGTGGATCTGTCTGCCTAAAGTCTCTGCCTGCTCCAATCCATCCTCCATTCAGCCACTACAGTGATTTTCCTAAAAAAGCAGATCATGTCACCCTCTCTGCTCAATAAACTCCAGTGGTTTCCTACTGCCTCCAGGAACAAATACAAAATGCTCTGGGGCATTCAAAGCCCTCATAAACTAATTCCCTCCTACCTTTCCAGTCTTAGTTCCCACCTTACTTCCTACCTTTTTCACCTGGCTACACTACTTTGGGATTTCTCTGACTTCTCCACCATGCCCCAGACACCTTCTCCTCTTCCTCACTTTACAGATTCCTTTTGTGCATCTTCTCCCACCAGACTGTAAGCTCCTTGAGGATAGATAGGAACTTTTTCTTCTAATTTGTATCCCTAGCATTTAGCAGACTACCAGGAACATTGTAAGCTCTTAAGAAATATTTATTGATTATTGACTTATAATCACTTCAACTCTCTTACCTCCTTTCTCAATCTTTCTCTATTTGAACTGCTTTATCCAAAAGTGGGCAGCTAGGTAGGGCAGTGGATAGAGCTTCAGGGCCTGGAGTCAGAAAGACTCATCTTCCTGAGCTGCGTAACTCTAGCCAAGTTACTTAATCCTATTTGCCTCAGCTCCTCATCAGTAAAATGAACTGGAGAAGTAAATGGTAAACCACACCAGTATCTTTGTCAAGAAAACCCCAAATGTGGTCACAAAGCGTCTGACAAAACTGAAACAACACAACAATCCAAAAGTACTGTGGATCTCTTAAAATTTTATAGATGGGAGTGGCCAGTTAGCACAGCGAGTAAGAGCACCAGCTCCAGTGTCGGGATGACCTGGAGATCGAATCCCGGGCTCAGACACTTAGCACCATCAAGAAACACCTGGCCGCGTAACCTTGAGCAAGTTACTTAACCCCAATTGCTTAAAAAAAAATTTTTTTTATAGATGCCGTTTTAAAAATGAGCTATTTCTGAATATACTCCCCAACTTCATCCAACAATTCAGTGATATCTTAAATGCTAACTCCAAAGGTCCTTTTTCAATAACACTTTTACTTGACCTCACTACACATCCTGACTGTTAACCAACCTTCTCCTATATAGCATTCTCTCCTGCTACAATTTTCTTAACTAAATGTGGGTGGCCCTCTATGGATCTTTCCTGAATCCTCTTCTCTTCCCACAGTGACATCATTAGCTTTGATCAGTTCAATTATTACATATATGCACATAACCCCATAATCTAAATGTCTGGTTCTCAGTTCTCTGAGCTCCACTACCACAGGATCAAATGCCTCCTGGACATTTCCACAGTCTTGTCAAATTCAACACCAAGGGTACCATCATCTTTCCAGATGCACAACCCCAGAATCATCAACAACTCATCCATAATCCTTGAGAGTTTTATCACCCCAACATCTCTTGTATCAGCTCCTTCTCTGTACTCATGCAGCCACCAACCCAAGCTCAGGCCCTCATCAGTCTCATCTTGTCCAACTATTGTGAAAGCCTCTCAATTACTTTCTTCTCTCTAATCCATCCTTCAGAGTTACCACAATAATATTTCTACAGCACAGGTCTGATCATGTCACAATACCCCTGCTAAAAAAGGTCTAGTGGTTCTCTATTAAGGGTAAAATACAAATTCCTTTGTTGCCTATTTAAATTTAGATGCTGGCTATGGTATACTTTTCTAGATTTATTCATATTACACCCCTTTACATGCTCCTCATTCCAGCCAAACTAGCTTGTTATTCCCTCTACATCCCATCTTTTCTCTCTGTCTCTGTCTCCCTCTCCCTCACTCCCTCCTCCATGCTTGGGATGCTCTCCTTCCTTACCTCAGCCTTCTTACAATCCTTAGTTTCCTCTAGAGATCTGCTCAGATATGACCTCCTACAAAAGGCCTTCCCTGACTACCCCTCCCCAAAGTTACTTTTACATACTTTGTATATGCTTTATATTTGCTTATTTGTCAACACAATGAATCCTCCTAGTAGAATATAAGTTCTCTAGGGCAAACAAAAAGTTATTATTTTTTTCATTATAGTCCCAGGACCAAGAACCTAGGTACAAGTACCTAGTACATGGTAGGTGCTTAATAAATGCTTATTGATTTGAATTGAGAAGACTACCACGAAATAAAAAGGAGATATGAATGAAGAAATAGAAAAAAAGCTGGTAGGAAAGTCCTACCACCTGAATACTGGTGTAGACACTGCTGTGTTGTGCAAATCACTTGTCCTCCCTAGGTCTCATTTGCCTTAACTACATAAACATGGGGGCAAGCCCTAGTCTAGCTTGTGATGGTCAAAGAAGATGATAAGGTGATAATGCTTTGCAAATTATGAAGCTCTATACAAATGTAAGATATTACTATTGGGCACTGACCTTATACTAGGTCTTTGATTTTTGAAGAAGCTTCTTGGTCACTGTATCACCTGCACCATGCTTTAAACACTAGGAAATGTTTAGCAAGCTACAAATAACAATGATAGTAAGTTTTATCAGTAGGTAACCTAATTAGGAACCAAGTATTTACAACAAACTTTTGGTCACCACTACCCTGGGCTAAATTTGATTCTGCAATACAGATGTGAAAAATTCTAGCCACTATGAAAATTTTTGAATCACTCATGAACATTGTTCTTTCTAGTCAAACAGTTTTAAATGCTGAATAGACATACACATACACACACTTAATTTTCTTCTAAAACACTCATTATGGGAATGATTCAAACTCTGAATTCTTTGCTCTCAGGTTAAACTACCACTTCAATAAAAATCTACTGCTACCAGACAGTAAGCAGCAATTGCTGATCTTAAAACTACTTTTTATCTTTTTAATGTTTAGGGAATAGAGAGCTAGCCTCAAAGTCGGTTAGATCTGGGTTAAAGTCCCACTTCTGACACATACTGGCCCTGGGGCAAGTCAAAATTTCTGAGCACTCCAGTGAAGTTAAACTCAAATAGAATCAGATCCCTGTGGGCCATATTTAGAAAATAACAAATTTAACATTATCTTTGTGGTACATTTTTATTTTGTTGAGTATTTCCCAATTACATTTTAATCTGGTTCAAGTAGCACTTGGGAACCAGTCTGACAACCCTGCCCTAGGCAACTCCCTAAGACCCTAGCAGATCATTTAACCTTTTTCAGCCTCAGTTTTCTTACCTATAAAAATGGAGATAATAATAGCACCTATCTCACAGGGTTGTGGTTAGGATCAAATGAGAATAATGTATGTAAAGCACTTAGTAAACTTTAAAGTCTCATATAAATGCTAGCTATTCATTGCATATTATTAAGACTAGTTATAAGGGGCGGCCAGGTAGCACAGCGAGTAAGAGCACCGACTCCAGTGTCAGAACGACCTGGAGATCGAATCCCGGGCTCATACACTTGGCACCCACCCAGAAACACCTGGCCGTGTAACCTTGAGCAAGTTACTTAACCCTGATTGCTTAATATAAAAAAAAAAAGACTAGTTATAGAAACTGCATGGGTAGGAGTTACCTAATCTGGAATTCTCTATGCCAATGAAATTACAGGTCTAGTCCTAATCCCTAAAATGGTTTTGTGACAGTCATTTTAGAAACATGGTATTTCCAGCAAACATTTATTCTCCAGCATATTCAAAACTGTGTCATGCAGAACCCTGGTGTTCCATATACTATTGAGAGTTCTTTGAAAAGAAACTTCAATATAGCAATATTTTTCCCTCTAAAATATTAAATATACAATCATGCATGTATCAAATATGGATTATACAAAGCACTTTTCAAATATGAAAGTAAGTTTCATTTCTTCCAAAATGCTGCCAAGCAGTTAAGTATACCCCTTGATTCATATTTGCGTGTTTCATCAATGTATCAAACTTTTCTATGGCAAAATTAATTAGGGAAATGCTGTTCTTAGACCGGTGGTCTAAACTGGAAGTTCAGGTCCCCTATGAAATCGTGACTTTAATTCAAAGAGGCAGTGGACCATCTGGAGAGTGGGAAGATGGGAAGTACAACTTTTCAACCTTCTTCAAACTGCCTGAATTGCCTCAGTGAAGGAGATAGTTCTACTACTACTCAGGCACCATTGGGGAAATTCTCTCCAATCCTATAACCAATTCTTATCCCTCAGGTCTCCTCCTAGTTGTGACAAAGACCCCTCTGAGAGCTAGCTAATTGGCTCTTTTCATTTCCCCTGGAACAAACGAGATGCAAAGAATGATGAGGCAGTCACAGGGATAGGTTGCGATTTGCAATAAAAATTCTTTTACATTTTCTTTCCCCCTTAACTCACCCGTCTTGTCACCTTCCCTATTTCTGTCCAGTATTGACATCCTTCAAATCCTGGGTGTCATCATCTTCAGTGTATCCTCAATGTGATATTCAAAATCTTACTCTTCCTCACCCCACATGCCCAATCAGTGGACAAATGTATCTCACTACTCACACTGCCAGCATCCTAGGTTAGGTCCTCACTACCTCTCAAAAGAACTAAGACTGCAAGTGCCTTCTATTTAGTCTCCCCGTCGTAAGTCTTTTCCTTCTACAATCCATTTTCCACACAGCTGCCAAAGTGACTTTCCGAAAGAAAAAATCTGATCATGTCACTACTCTACTTAATAAATTCTAGCAGCTCCCTACTGAATCTAGGAAGAAACATTATTTTATTTTAGCTGATCCTTTTTTAATCTCTATTTTTGCATAACCTTTAGAATGTAAGTAATTATTATTACTACAAAAATATAACTTTAGGGATGTACATAATTAGTAGTACAATATTATATACAATTTATTTTTTAAAAAGTAAAAGTACATATGTTGTGGGAGCATGCTTAAATGCTTTTTACTATTAGGGAATACAATAAAAACAGTTTAGAAATCACTATTCTAGACTAATCCCAAAACAGGTCATAATATATCTGAATTTTCAGTAAATTTCAATAAACATATTCATTTATTCAAAGCTACAGCAGTAGCAAAACACAAGTATCTTTATAAGTCTGTGTTTATATATTACATTAGTAAAATTCATTCCTATACTATAATTTTTTCTTTTTTTGCTTTTTGTAGGGGAATTGGGGTTAAGTGACTTGCCTAAAGTCACATGGCTAGTTTTTGTGTTGTGTCTGAGGCCAGATTTGAACTCGGGTCCTCCTGACTCCAGGGCTGGTGCTCTATTCACTGAGCCACCTAGCCGCCCCTATACTATAAATTTTAATCAAATTATGTGTCAATGAAAGGCTGATTTCTTACATGGAGTAAGAATTCAAGTAATTGTGCCCATGAAAATTTCTTTATAATTAGTAGCTTCATTAATATTAAAAACATTACATTCCAAAATCTTAGACCCTTCACCACAGTCAACAATACAATTTACTGGTGCACCTGCCACTTCTTAGCCTTTATTCATTTTCACCATTTTGCTATTACAGATAAACTGTCACAAATAATAAGAGGTGCAAGAAACTAATATACAGAGATAAAGCACTCAGTATGAAATGTTAATGCAAAAGTATATAAAAGAAAGATACCTAAAAAATCATTTCTAAGACTATGACACTAAGGATCCTGTTATAGAGATACATTTGGAAAAGATACAAGCCACTAACCAACTGTAAGCCTTTGGTTAAATCACAATCTTGTTGGGTCTTAGTTTCCTCACCTTTCAAATTAGAGAGGACTAACTAGGTGGTTTATAAGGTTAATCAAATTCTATCATTAAAATTGTAGGCCTAAATTCTATAAGCCAGTGTCTGTATAAACTCCACTCTTCGGGGTGACTAAAGCACCAGCCTGGAGTCAGGAGGACCCGAGTTCAGTTCTCATAAAAAAAAAAACTAGCCGTGTAACCTTGGGCAAGTTACTTAACCCAATTCCCTCCAAAAGGAAAAAAAAAATTAAAATTAAAAAAAAAAATAAACTCCACTCTACAAACTGCACTAATCTGTTATGCATACAATTATTATATAAAGATGTGATGAATATCTCAGACAATTTAAAGTGAAACTTAAAAGGAACAATCTTAAGTATTTTTTCAAAAGACTTTTATACCATTATGCATACAAAAGCTTAAGATAAATTTCTACCACTCTGAAAAACTATTAGCTTTTATGATTCGAAATTCCTCATTTTCATAATCTTACATCCAAATTTTCCCTTCAAAGTACTACTTAGAACAGAGTGTAAAACACTTTATGTAACTAACTCTAAATTATCATTTAGAAGGCAAAAAGTTCATGTTCAAATTGATTTCTCAATACTGTTCATAAATAACTACTAAAAGTAACCTTGCTACATGTAACAGGAAAACGAAAACTTCTAGTGCTTCCATCTACAAAAAGGTCCAGTGAGTAGAATATTACTTTTTCTTACTGTAATGAAAATATGCCATTACGCTAGGATCTAACCACAGAATGGAAATCTCCAAAGATCTTCATTAACACTTTGCCTCAGAAATCAAAAGGCTAAAACAAACAAAACCTCAAACCAAAACAAAGCACAAGAATAGCTGGTGAAAGCCAATGGAAGGACAAGGTGAAGACAGTAATTCTTAATAACAATAATTCGGTTCAAGATAATCTGTTCATGAATCTAACAGTATGTATGTTGCTATTGTCTCCTTCAAAACAAAGATTAAAATCAGAGGAAAATATTTCTGGCAAATAAAAAATGTGCCATGTTGAGGTAACAAGTTTTGGACTGTTTTGAACTAAAATTCAGGAAGCACTTTAATTCTTTTGCCATATTTAAATCTCTCTGCCTCAGCTCCCCCACTTCTAAAAATGACACTGTACATTTCCAAATCCCATTGAAAAACATCATATTATTTGCAAATAATAGTATTTGCAAATATACTACACAGACTTTCCCAAAAGTCTTGAGGCAGTTTTAAGCTTTTAAAGGTTAAAACTTCACAAAGACACCCTATATGACAAGAGAAATGCTAAATAAACAAGTAAAAACTTTAAAAACATTGCTATCTTTTTATAAGCAGGGTTCTTACTAACAATATGAAACAGCTTTTAGCTATAAACTATCATTTCATGTAGTTTTTTTTTAAAGAAAATGAGCAGTAGTTAATGAGTTAACAGGCACCGTTTAAATTCTGTGGGACTTTTTATACTCTTGACCTCTAAATAATATATAATAGATTTTTCCAGTCAACTAGATTGGGATTTAACAATTTCAATTTGCATAACTCAAATGTTAGTGGCTACTAAAGAGTCAAAGCTCAATTTTAACAAACTTATAAAGAGATATATTTGACTTTTCCTTTATGACCAAATCTGAAGAGATAATAATGAACAGAAATACCAACGGGAAGAGAGATGGGGGGAGGGGGGGTGTAAAGCTTATAAACAAGTGACAGACCAATAATAAAATAAATTTAAGAATCTAACCAATGGTCTACAGTCCTGATTTCACAACACTCAGGAGTAACCCAAATATCTTGCTGCTTCCAAAATAAATTTTAAAATCCTAAGGCTTTTTAATTTTTTAAATCGATTTCTAAGTCTGAGCAAATTTTTAGATGTCCTCCAAACAAGTGTGGCAACAGCAGAAAGTTTAGGAATCAGTCCTCCATGAAATGGAATCTGACCCTCAATACCCAATTCTAAATTCCTCTTCTGTCTCATTTGGGGGAAAAGTTATTCTAAGTCACAAGAGGCAGGCAGGCAGGTCAGACGGAGATGGAGAGACAGGTAAAATAGTGGGGAAGAAGACAATAGGGAAGATTATCCCAAATCCTGCCTCCTACCCTCTAGCTGCCTCATTACAAGAGTCCTGGGCCTCCCCCTGCCTTAATTCTGGTTCACTCTTCCACGTTCCAGTCTCCCCTATTTCATCTGAGCCCACCTTCCTTCTCCCTACAGTCCCTCCCTCCTTCCTTCCCCGCTTAACCCCGCACCTGACCCCTACCCAAAACCTCACTCGTCCCCATCTCTCACAGCGGAGCCCCTCCACAGGCCACCTTTTCCCTTCAGTCTCTGTGCCCTCCCGAACCCCTTAGACTTCACCGGTCTAGCCCGGAGGCCAGGAAGGGCCCGGAGCCCCTCACCCCGCCCCTCCGTTCGAGCCGCAGGGTCTCGCGCCGTTCACCCGGCGCCCCCGCGCCCCTCAGTTCATGCCCCTCACTCCGCCCCTCAGCCCACGTCCCTCCGCCCTCCCCTCCCCCCTCCCTAACCCAGGTCGCTCTCCTCTGGAGAGGGGAGGCCTCAGAGCCCGAGGGCCACTCACTCGAGCGCCGCCGCCGCCGCCGCCGCCGAGGCTTGAAAGGTATCGCCGCCGGCCGGCCGGCCGAATGTTCCGGCTCGGTCCCCGCAGCCCTTACAGCAGCCCCTAGGGAGAGAGAGAGGCACCGCCTCCAGCTCTGCCCTCCCCGGGCCCAGCCGCCACCGCCGCCGCCATATTGTGCGCTTCCTTCCCTCCTCCTCCTTTCGCTCTCCTCCCCTCCGGCGTCCTTCGTCATCGCGTCGCGCTCCAGGACCTCCCCCAACCAATGGGAGGAGCTGACGATGACATAATCTCTCCCCTCCCTAGCCTGGGGCGTTGTGGGTAGACAGTAGAATTTGTTGAAGCTGGTTGATACTTAGTTCCAGTTCAAAACGTCAGTTCTGTGCTTACTATGTGCTAAGTTCTGTACTAAATGGTGGAGAATGCAAAGTTAAATTAAAAAAAAAAACGCTCCCTGCCCTCAAGAAGTGTATAGTCTCGTAAAATATACAAATGTCACATGATACAAGGCAATGTGATAAGTTGCTCCAGAGTTGGTAAAGAATCCGGTCGGTTTTGTGGACTCGGGTGGTGACCTGTGGGTGAGGCTAAGCTGTCCTCCCGAATCTGTACATCCACCTGCACGCTTTCTCAGAGCTCCCAGGCCTATATTTACAGCCGCCCGCAGGCTGTCTTCCCCTGGCTTTGCACTAACTGTACATCCAAAACCAAGTATCATCAGAGTTAGGAGAACCTCGGTTCAAGACGGTCTCTGAGGATAGCCTAACCTATGGATGGATGGGTGGGTGGAGTATTAAGTACTTTGAGCCTCAGCTTCCTCATTTGCAAAATGACGAGGAATAACCTGATTAGAATTGATGAGGTACAGCTCGGGGAACCCCCTGGAACTCTCCTTGAATCTGAGGCCATAGCCTTTCATTATCACTAGACCCAGATCTCTGTTACTAGCCTAGCCGTCCTTTGTCTGTCATCCCCAGGTAGCCTTCAGCTACTTCCCACCCTTAATCCTCTAGATCCTCCTCAGACTCCTCCTCTAGACCACCCACAACCTTTCTGTATATAAGAACCATCTTGTCTCCAATCTAGAACAGACTCATTCTGTGTCAGATTATTCTGGCCTGCTTGCCAGTACAAGTGTCCCAGATACTCAAGCTCCTTAAGAGACTGCCAATTATGGCGAACCTCTAATAAACTTTGCTTTACTTTGATTTAGAGAAGCCTTGAGTTGAATTCATTCAGCAGGACGCAGTGTGTTGGTATTTTGGGATCTAAGCACCCCTAAACCTTAAACCTCAACAGAATGATGTTGAAGTATCCAAAACATAGCCAGATATCAGACATGGATGTATCCATATTGGTGGATACTAAGCATAAATACTTTAGACTTGGCAACTTGCCCTGGTACAAGAACATATCAAAGATAGTGAGGTACAGAGGAAAGAGTGTAGCTCCGGAGTGAGAAGACCTGGATTCAAGTCCTGCCTATGATACTACCTAATTAGCTTTGGGCAAGTCACTTTATCTCCCTGTGCCTGAGGTTCTTCATATGAACAATGAATTGGTTGAACTCAATGCCCCCTAAAGTCTCCTCAAATCTAAATCTATGATCATACTATGTAGGGGAAATTGTCCTGAGTTTTTTTAACATCTTTCTTTTTCCTAAAAAGAAAAAAGTTTTATTGATGCTTTATTTTTATTTCTATGTCACTTTTCCATGACTCTACTCCCATAGAACCTTCCCATATACCAAAGAAGCATATTTAAGCAAAACAAAGCAACAGTGGAGAGAAATCAGTAGATTACCTTTGATCTTCTGAAGTCAAAGTCTCTAATCCATTCTTTGCTTTTCCCCCAAGGCAGTCAGGGTTAAGTGACTTGCCCAGAGTCATACAGCTAGTAAGTATGAAATGTATGAGTCTGATTTTGAACTCAGATCCTCCTGCCTCCCTGGCTGGTGCACCTACTGTACCACCTAGCTGCCCTTCCAATTCATTCTTAACTCAGGAAACAGTCTGAGTAATCTTCCTGACTGTCACTCTGATTATATCACTACCTGAAAAATCTTCAGTGGAACATGATTGCCAACATGATGTTTAACTCCCTATCCTGGCATTCAAGGCCTTCAGCAATCTGGCTTCAACCTACTTCTCCAGCCTTACTTACCTCATATCCCTTGTTATATTCTAGTTGCCCCCATCTCACCCTGTCCCCTTCAGTGTCAGTGTTTTTGCTCCCATGCTTGGAACAGACGCCTCCTTTTACCCTATTTCTATTTTAGTTCCTTCTTTGTCTCAAGGCCCAGCTCAGAAACCACCCCCTCCATGAAACTTTCCCTCCCCTCACCACAGATGGAAATAACCTTTCCTTCTGTAAATTTCTCACAGCACTTTGCCTGGTTCCCATTTGCCCCTAGTATAACCTACCTTGTATCATACTTATTTGCATTCCTGTCATTTTTTTCATTCCATTAGACTTCAAGCTCATTCACAGCAAGTTCTTCATCATTTTCCATTTTTGCATCTCAGGCATCTAGCACAGTACCTTGCACACAGGAGCTACTTACTAAATGGGGTAGGGTTTTTTTTTTTAATTGAATCTCCTTACTCAGAAGGTTCCAAGGTAATGAATTACGTGACAGTAGAAACAGGAGTAGGTGTAAGCAAAGTAGATAGCTGCCTAAGTCAAAATACAGAGAAATGGGAAACAAGGGACGTATTTGTCAGAAAATTTCACTCTTTGCAAAAGCATATTATTAAATTGTGATTATACCTGTACATAAGTAATTATAGTTTTATTGTGCTTCTATTGCTACATCTAAATGGAAATAAACTACTCTTTTAGGATATAGAATTTTGCCATACTTCTATGGAGGAGATGGAGGGAAATTGTGATTTCTAAACCTTAGCTAGAGAGCTCTTTGTTCCAAACTATAGATAACAGGTTGTAAACTCTTCAAATTAAAGGCTAAAGGGTAGGTAACCAACTGCAATTACAAACATTTCAGTTATGTATGGCCAAAAGTCCCACCCCTGCTGGAAATGAGAGATTAGTATGTTGTTCATGTGTATAATTTCCTGGTACTATTAACAAATCACGTGATAATTATAACTCACGTGAACCACATGCATTCAATAAATGTCAAAAGAACTAGAAGAGCCTAGAATATTAAGTAGAGCTCTTATGGAGAATTTTTATGAGAACATGAGTCTTGGAGGGAATGCCTATATATATATATATATATATATATTCAATTACAGAGTTATCAAAGCTGGGGAACTTGATCATTCAAATTGTCTAGAGAATTTGCCCTGCTCAAACCCCCTTACAAAGTCTTAATTCATTTTATGCTTTCAGGTTTACAAAGTCACTTCCCTCATGTAACCCAGTGGAATAAGCAGTTAAAGTTTGCTTATATTTAATCCAGACCACTGATTTCTTGGTTTTAAGGAAAGAACCATTCCTAGGTGAGGAAATTTCTCTATGCTGGAGATTGGAGACTTTTCTGCCTTGGGGGCACTAAGAGGTACAGAACCACTTTTTGGACTTCTTATCTCAGATGCTTATTCAAGATCTAGAATCACTATGGTACAGAGAATAAGTAAACAAACATTCAGGTCAACCAAAAACAGAACCAATTAACACATTAACAGTGTTGAACTGTATATAGGATGTTCTATATGCATAGTACACCTCTGCAAAGGGAGGGAGGTACATATTCACAACTTTTCTTTTGGCCAGGCATAGTCATTATAACACTGTGTTCAGTTTCCTTTTTTTGGTTCTTTCCATTTACAATTTACATTGTGCATGAGGCAGTACTTTGAGCTCATTCTCCCAGAGTGAGGCAACAGTGCCCTCCCCTCCAGAATTCTAGGTACAATGTACAGGTTGGGGGTGATTTTTCTTTGATGGTATCAGCTCAAGTCCCTACCAGTATGTTCTCTCTCCAGATGTTAGCTGCCAGTGATTAGCTCCTCAGCTCCATTTAACCAATTAACATAAATTATCTTTTACAAAGATATAGCAAAAATAAACACTCTATCTCCCTACACCTAGAGGGTACACTATACCACCTCAGTCTCTGTGGGAAATGTACTTAGAGGAGTTTCTACATATTATTGACCCCACCAAGTTCACTTCCAAATGTGGCACAGTGTATGTTTGGATGAGGCCACATCTCTGTTACTGGCTGACTGATCTGAGAAGGTTGCTTAGGTCATCCCTTCTTCCCATCTCTCTTCTGGCAAACACAACTCCAGCTCCCAGTCATCTCATTGCTTTCTCTTCTGACCTTTTGAAACTCATGATGTCATAGACATTTCCAATCTCCCTTACTCCCTCAGTAAAGAAAAGACACAAGAGAGACAAAAGCAGCAACAGGGCTGTGTGCTCAGGGGCCAGACAGCAAAGACCTGAGGCCTTCCTCCCCAGCTAGGTCACCCAGTGTTTAGAGCACTGGCTCTGGAGTCAAGAAGACCCAAGTTCAGGGGCGGCCAGGTGGCGCAGTGAGTAGAGTGCCAGCCCCAGAGTCAGGAGGATCTGAGTTCGGACCTGGCTTCAGACACTTAACACACACACACACACAAAAAAAAAAAAACCTAGCCATGTGACCTTGGGCAAGTTACTTAACCCCAATTGCCCTCCAAAAAGCAAAAAAAAAAAAAAAAAGAAGACCCAAGTTCAAATGTGGCCTCAGACACTGGCAGTGTGATCCTGGTAAGTTCCTTAACCTCCGTCTGCCTCAGTTTCCTCAACTGTAAAATGGGGTGGTTGTGAGGATTAAATGAGATAATATTTCTAAAGTGAGGCACAGAACCTGGTACATAGTAGGTGCTTAATAAATGCCTCTTCCCTTCCCCTTCCCCACTGAAAGCTTACTGCTTGCTTTCTTACAGTCAGGTAGAAATGAGAACTGGCCTCATTTTTTCTGGTTAGTGTCTTTGAAAGATACCCTGGTTCCAGATTCACAGCCAATCAAAAGGGCTTCTTTTCACCATAAGCCTAGCAGACCCATTCCAGAATGCAGCATGCTGTAAATCAGGAAGTTAGGGTCCACCATAACATATTACCACGTTTCTCCAGAATCAAGTTCTGCAATCGTTTCCACATGGGGACCACCCCTGCTAAGTATGCTGAACCTGCTTACCAGACCCACTGTGACAAATAAATCACTTTTCTAGTTCTACTTACTTCACTCTGCATCTGCTGATATAAGTCTTCCATTGCTTATCTTAATTTTTCTTATATGTCCTTTCTTAGGGTGCAGTAAATCCAACCGGGGCCTTCTGACTACAAGACTTTATGGAGGTTGCAAAATTAACGTAAATAAAAACCTCTCTGGTACTGCCTTACTGAGTCCCTGTGATAAACAGGAGCATACTATTCTCTGAATTCACAGCTGGTTAGAGTTGGACATGGCCTCATAAGTTTTTATTCAACCCCCACCATATTTTCATGTGGAGAAACTGAAATCCAGAGAAATGAAATGATTTGTCAGGGACTTGAAGAAGATAAAATAAGAATCTGAATCAAAATCCAGTCAATTTTTCTTTTCCACTTGTAGGTGAACAGGATTAGAGGTGGTTACAACACTGAGCTAGAAATACAGTTTTCCTTTTGCTACATACATACTTTAAATTCTTGGAAGGAAAGTTTTGTGTAGTGACTGACATATGGGGCTTTACACTCACCTCAGAATCTCCCCTGGCCCTTGAGTTTATATCTGAATTCATTTCCTTGGGTTTATCATTTGGGGTGGGGTCAATATTTTTGTCTGTAATCTGAGACTATTTCACATGAATATGAACATGTGCTTATATATTCTGTCTTCTCCATCAAACAAGTGTCTCTTAGTGTAGGGATTATATCTCTTCCTATCAAATGTGGGTCTCCATGGAGCTCCCCATTGTACATAAGAGAAAGCTCTTTGTGGCTGAAAGTGACTTCCTTCTTCTGATCTCATTATCATCTATCTTATCCTATTGGAATTCAAATTATATTATCAGTAACATAAGTCCTCCACTTCCTCCATCCCTGAACTCCCAGATTGTAAGCTCTTTGAGGACTAGAACTTGTCTTATTCTTCTATATAGTTCATATCTTGCACAGTGCTTTCTACATAGTAGTAAATTAAGAAATACTTACTGAATGCTGACCCTTTTAAGGAAGGCCTGTCTCTTCATCCCAGTTTCCTATCTCTGGTTCAAATGATTTCTCGGTCTGAAAGTCATTTCTGCAAGGGAATTGGGGACAAGTTACTAGAAATGCAGCAGCCAAGAAACTTCCTCATCCTCTAAGAAGTGACATACCCTTCTGAAGAATGAGTCCCAGGAGAGTGACTCAAGATGGGCCTGGCAGGATGACATCACCCATTGCCCCTGACTAACTCCTTTTCCTGCCCTCCCAGAATTCCCTTCATGCCAGTAAGAGTAGTTTTCAACCTTGTGATAACTCTTCTGTTAAAGGAGTAATGTAATGGTATCTATCTCCCCTCCTATAGCAGCAAGCATGGGCAGTCCTTTGGATATTCACTGGAAAAGACCACTGGTGACAGTGAGAAACCAGGTGGCAATCACACTTTAATTAAACACGGAAGGTTTAGGGACAAAAGGCACAGAAAGGCAGAGATAAGTAGCAAAAAGTGGTACAGAAGCAGACAGCAGGCATGGGAACAGGGATGGGGTGATGAAGGAAGGCAGCTTGGGGTAGGAGACAGAGATGGGGAGAGGCAGAGTGTATCACTCACTTAACCATGGTTTAGAACTGGGAGTACTAGACAGTATAGACAGACAGTATAGACTTGTTGAAGATGGAAGAATGTTGGGATGGGGGGGGGGGGTTTGAACAGGAGTTTGAAGGCTTTTGGGGGAAACTCCTATATGTACGACCTTGGGGTTAGTTCATTAACATACAGAGATCATCTCAAAGTTATTGGTAAAACTCCAAAGTTACATCTCAAAATTTCCAGTATCTTTTTAATGTTCTGCTGCTCTAGAACTGTGAAGGTCTGGATTTTGTCTGGAATTTACATACCATGGGACCACAAACTTTGACAAGTAACACCTAGATAACTTCCCCTGATTCAATAAATATTATCAGTACATTAACTCTGGTTAATATATGATGCAATTTGTAAATTACCATGTTTCCCCAATAATAAGACACTGTCTTATTATTTTTTTTGGAAAGAAAAACACCAGAGGGCTTATTTTCAGGGGAGGGCTTATGTTGTCCTGCCTCAGCTCTCCTCTGCGGCACTGCTCTCAATGGCGCCAGCAAACAAATCACTGGGGAAGAACAGGATGACGCGCTCACTGCTGCAGCTCT
>NW_027186354.1:22427-84222 GCF_028583685.1 Petaurus breviceps papuanus | reverse complement strand
GGGGGGGGGGGGGGGAACGGTGCATACAGAGGGTACCATAATGTAGCGTATAGCGCAGGGGATCACCTTCACTACAGTAGCAATCTCAATAGGGCTTATTTTCGGGGGAGGGCTTATTTTAGAGGAATCTTACACAGTAAGGGGAGGGCTTATTATCAGGGAAACACGGTATGTTCCTTTGATCTTTGGGATAGCCACAGGTACAATGGGGAGCTCCATGGAGACCCACATTTGATAGTTTGTACATGACTTTCAAGTTCTCCTTTGCAATTTTATTTCCTGCTATTGCTCCTTTGTATCAGCTACTTATAAACTTGCTTACATGGGGGACCTAGGGGGACAGAAGATGGTCAGAGGGACCTGAACAAGATGCAATTTAGCACAAGGTAGCTGCCTATACTTGCATTCACTCATTCAAATATTTATAGACTTTATACTATGTAAAAAAAAAAAATGGGTCTTCACCGTTTAAGATACAGAGTTGTGTAACACATAGTCCCTGCTCTCAAGAAGTTTACAATCAGGGCAGCTAGGTGGCTCACTGAATAGAGCACCCGCCCTGGAAGCAGGAGGACCTGAGTTCAAATGCAGCCTCAGACACTTGACACAAAAACTAGCCGTGTGATCTTGGGCAAGTCACTTAACTCCAACTGCCCTCCAAAAAAAAAAGTTTACACTCTTGGTACTTGGTAGAGGGGTTTGGGGGAGTGATTTGTGAAAAGATATACTCAAATAACAACCTAGAATACAAAGATGATTCTGATCATTGATACAAGGTATAGGCAAAGTTGCTGTTTGTCCTTCATTCTCAAAGAGGACCTGACATCAGGAAAATGATGCCATGACTTGCAAGTGAATTGGATTTAAGTGGGAGGGGGGTGCTATACAATGTCGCCAGTCTCACTTTCTCCTCCAGAGTCATCTGGGTCCAGTGAGCAAGATAGAGATCAGGACCACTAGAGATGACCCCAGATGCAGTGTGCTATGGAAGGAAATGAGAGATCCCTGGGGAGAGGAATCAGGTATGGTTTGGTGAATAAGGTAGGACCCGAATTGGGCCTTTAAGGATGAATAGGACTTAGGTAGAGATGGGATAATGTCATTCCAAGCAGCAGAAATAGTTTGAACAAAGCAAAGTAAACATGTCCAATTGAATGTAACCTTCTTAAGGGCAGAGACTGTTTCTTTTTCAGTTTTATAACTCTTGGCACTGTCAACTGAACTAAACCGGCATCTATAGAATAAAGAGACAGGAGAGTCAGGAATCAAACAGAAGTTTAATTTCAAAGTGAGGGAAATGGCTTGCAAACAAGGAGGCAGATTAGACACATGTGCCAGAACCCTGCCTCTAGTAGGGGGACCTGCTTTAATGTGACTGAACCTTGATTATATACTTGTGGCTAGACAAAGAGTCAAACAGTGTAGTGTAGCCACAGTAGAGAGACACAACAGTAACAACAAGGCAAGGTTGTTTAGTGACGAAAAGTCCATTCATAGCAAGGCTTCGAGTCTGGGCCTGTTGGACCAAGCAAGGACCATCAGTTCCAGAAGGCGAGCGCAAAGGATTGTGGTTATGCCAAGCTCAGGGCACAGCTTGCTTGCTGGGCCTTAGCTCTAGAAAACAGGGTATCTCCTATCATGGTGCTTTATACATACACATAGTTGCTTAATACAGTTTTGTTGAATTGAGTTCATTTTTGTTAGATTAGAGAAATGATGAGTCATTTCCTTCTGCTGGCCTTAGGGCACTATGATTACTAGGATTTCTGGAAACCTTATGACATAGTACAGTGGAATCCACAGTACTGGATTTGGAGTCAGAAAACCTGGGCTCTAATTCCAGCTCCTTCCAGTCTCTGAAAAGTTACTTCCAACAAATCTCTGGAATGACTGTTTCCTTATCTCTAAAATGAAGGAGTTGGCACATTATCTCTAAGGTTCCTTCCAGGACTAATTCTATTATTTTATTCTATCCCTGCCCATCTCTCTCCCCTTCTTGACCTGCCACAATACCATCTTCCCCTCCTACCTGGACAGAAGTTCCAAACAAAAGTGGCTATTTTGGCTTAAGGCGTTATCTGCAGAAAAGCCCTCCCACATCAACACATTAACAAGTAGCACCTTTTCATGTTAGCTCATTGTCATTTGGTAGTGCCAAAAGTAGATCCCTGGAGGGGAGGAATATTGGGCAGGTAAGTGTAGGTGGACAATTATGAAAGCAGGAAAGTTCTGGAGAATGGTATGCTATAGGGGAAAGGCTGTCCTAAGTGTAGGGTCTCCTTAGTGGTGCTAAACATCTGGGAGTTGCATGAGGTCCTTAGGCATCTTAGAGAGTGTAGAGAATCCTTCCTTATTTTGTAGTGGGGTATCCCTGTATAATGTAATGCCAAAAGAAGGCAACTTCCCAGGTTCAAAATACCAGCATAGGTGCTCTCTATTTTATTCAGTGACAAACCAAGAACAGAGAAGATCAAAACATGACATCATTCAAAATACAGCATTTACTAAGTGTGATTAAATAATCTCCAAGTACTACCCCACCCCAGGACCTTCCAATCATTCAATCAATTACAAAGTCTCTGTTCTCAATACTTCTCCACCTCTAGGCTATACCTTAATTAAGTCCACCACAAAGCCCCTCTTCTCAAATGGAGATTAGTTTCCAAACATAAGGTCAAAAGTTCCCCACCCCTGGATCACAATTGAATCTACCCCAGAGTTACATCAAGTTTAAACACAGCACTTAATACCCAAATGGAGGTCTTTTCTTCATCTTGACACGAGGCAAGTTCTCAGCAATCTTAGTTCCTGGGGAGACAAGGCTTAGCAAGGCCATAAGATACATTGCCAGTCCCTTCATGAATTTATCCTCTGTCTGTAGAACAGTCCTAGAACCCCTGAACACATTAGCAAAGCCCTCTCCCAGGATTTCTGTAAACATACAACAAGAAAATCCTTCTTCAGGGCTTCTGAACCAACAGAAAGGCTCCCAGACCCCTGCAACAACAGCACTGTCCTTCACCAGTGGACAGTATTCACTCTGTCTGCAGGACAGTCTCCAGACCCCTGCAACAACAGTACTGTCCCTCACCAGTGGACAGTATTCACTCTCTGTCTGCAGGACAGTCTCAGGGCTTCTTAGCGAACAGCCAGGTTCCAGGACTTCTTCAACAAAAGGACTGTCTTTCACCAGTGGACAAATCTGGCAAAATAACATCAAAACAGACAGACAAAGTACCAGCCAAACAGCCATGTCTCCTCAGTCCTTGGCAGCTCAGGGGGCAGGTCTCAAAAGTCCAGGGCAATTCAAAGCGGCCACCAGCAATTCTCTTAGTCTCTCTCTCTCCACGAGGTGCTGCCTCCAAAAAGATCTTCCGCCTCTCTCTAGTGTCTCTCCAAATCTACCTCCCCAGCTCCTCCCAGTTCAGGACTTTCTTTTCACATCAACAAGCCCATCCCACAGGTGGGATTAACAAACTCTGGGTTTTAACACAATCAATTTGAAAACCAAGCCAATACAGGGGAATCTTTAATTGCCATTACTATCACACCCTGCTATAAACATTTACTCTGGGCAGAATACAGATTAGGCCTTGAGAGAAATACAAAGAAAAGGAGAATACAGTCCATGCCCTCAAGCAAGCAATCAAATAAGAGAGACAGATACCTAAATATTCACTTGTAAATATAATATGCTAGTTAAGGCAGCATGGCATTGCTCAAAGGGCACTGGATTTCAGATATGGAACTAATTAATTTTTGCTTCTGCCACTTATTAGATATGTGACCCTACTCAAGAAACATAATCACTCTGTGCCTCAGTTTCCACATCTTTAAAATGTAACTGATACCTGTTGTATTTAACTCACATGATTGTTGTAAGGCTTAGATAGCACAATGTATATAAAGCATTTTGAAAAACTTTAAACATTTATATAAATGTTAGTTATTGTGACAGTAAACAGGCCTGGCATTTGCTGATTGCCCCATTTGCTTCTGGTTGTCCCCCTATTCTCTTGGATCCATAGTAGAATTTGTGTAGGTAGCCCTATCCAGTAAAGGACAAGCCTGTGACTGCTTCATATATACAGTCTCTCCTGTTTGGATAAGAGACTTCTGAGAGGGAAGGAGAGAAAAGAAAGAGAGATGGGGCAAGAGGAGAAGTCATGAACTTTGAGTGGTAAACAGAAGACCTCTATAACCACAGGCATGTGGGGGAAATACTGGCACCCCAGCATCTACTTTGATTCCCAGGACCTCCATACCCAAAGAGTGCTAACACTAGATTCACCAGATGAGATAATTTTCTTCCCAGTGGAACTAAGATTTCACCTCCCTATGATGTACCAAAGCCTCCCTAACTCTTGTATCTTCTACATGCCTTCCCCATTCCTTTCTTAATAGCTTATTTTGATAAATATGTTCATTCAATATCCATGATGATCATTTGTGTGGTCATTGCTTGATAGAAGTTAGAAATAAACTTGATGAAATTAAGCTAGCTGTTGTTCTCCAGTTCTAAAATAGAACTACTTCTCTCATCCCACTAGAATGATCAGGGAAAGTGACTTTTATCCTGAAATAACAAAAAAAGAATCATTTTCCTAGACCTCAAAAAATCATTGTGGAAATCATGGAATCCCAAGCTCAATATCCTCCCTGAAGACAGAATGAGAGAACAATCACTCAGGGATGTCCATCTTCCTTCTCCCCCACAAAAGTAGAACTCGTTTCTTTAAAGACATGGAACAAGACATTCCAGATCTATCTGTATATTGTCCCTGTTACACAAGGGCCACTCAGGTCTTTGTTACAGGGTCCAATTGAAACTGGAAATGGTCTCCCTGGATACCTGAAATTCCTGATCATTTGGATCTGAACAACTTAGTGTTTGCAGTAAGGTAAGACAATGGGAAAAGTGAGCATTAAGAGGTTTTGAAATTATGTACAAGTCATGTCCTCTGTCATAAATGATTCAGAACCCAGCAGCAAGAAGACAACTTGTATCAAGAATACCCAGGGGAAGTGAAAAGAAAAAAAGTACCGTAACTTTAAGAATCACCTTAACCTATTGCTGAGCCCAGGAGTAGTCTTGGAAGATGAGACAATATAACCTCTTTTCCCTGGGTATATTTCATTATTTGTGGAGACAAGGGCTGGGGAGGGTCTCTTCCCTACACCTGTCCTCTTGGACAACAGTCTAAATTAGCCTAGTCCAGTGATTCAGTTTTAGCCACTACCCCCAAACAACCTGAACAGTTCAAATAATTTCTTATCCCTTCTACAAATTTTTTTCTGGCCATCCATAATTTTAAAAAGACCAAAATCTTACCTCTTGTTCTCCCCACCCAAACTGCTTTTCCAGGAACACAAAGGCACAACATATTTCCTTTATGCCTGTGTCTGTGACTAAGGGGAAGAAACACAAAATCAAAAGATGAGATGAAGAAGCCCTATCTAGAAAATCAGTTTCCATTTTGGAAACTGCTCTTTGCAGTGTCCTCTTAGAAGAGGAGAGGAGGATTCAGTGGCAACCAGTGTAATTTGCCCCAGAACCTGCCATGACACTAGTTAAACATAGGTAGTTCAGAGACTGATTCCTGGGGTGAATAGTGTGTAATAGACAACACAGGTCCAGCTGTTGTGTTCCAGACCACATGTAGACAATTATTTATAAACAAAATCCATACAGAATAAATTAGTGTTAATCTTAGAGGGAAGGTAATAGCATTAAGGGTGATAAAGGTGCAGAAGATAGGATTTTACCTGAGGTTTGAAGGAAACCAGGGAAGTCAGGAGGCAGAGACCAGGAGGGAGAGCATTCCAGGCATGGAAGACATTGAGTGAAAATGCAGACTTGAGACATGGGGTATTTTATGTGAGCAACAATGAAGAGGGTCATCATAAAATGATAAGGTATAGGGTTAGGGGTGCTTGAGAGTCCAAAATACCAACACGCTGGGTTCTGCCACATGAATTCGACTCAAGTCTTCTCAGCCAAAGAAAAGCAAAGTTTATTAAAAGTTCTCCATATTGGGTAGACTGTTAAGGAACCTTGGTATCTGTGACTCTTGCATTGAGCTAGGGGGCCAGAATCATCTGACATAGAGCAAGTCTGTGCTAGAAAATTCTATGGTGCTCTCACACCACATGGAGGCAAGATGGGGTCTTATATACAGAAAGGTTGTGGGAGGAATCTAGGGGTGGTCTAGAGGAGGAGATTGGGGAGGGTCGTCAGAAGGAATCAGATGAGGTCAGACTCCAGTAATGAGTTTGGGGAGGGTAGTTAATGAGGTCAGCCTCCAGTAAATGAGTGAAGTTGCTGAAGGCTACCTGGAGATGACAGACAATGGTGGGGTAGGCCAGTTCAAGGGTGTAACAGTTGATTTGGGTATAGATATTTTGATAGGCTCAAGGGTGAGAAGTAGATGGTCAATGGAAGGCTAGGCTAGTAAGAGTAAGAGATTTGGGCCTAGCTATAAAGAAAGGCTTATGGCCTCAGGCAAATGCCTCATCAAGTGGAAAGATTCAATCAGAGTTGGGGGGGCGGTTCCCAGAGCCTGCACCTCATCACTTATTACTTAAACATACTACCTACCAGGCACTGAAAGAGACAAAAGACAGTCCCTGCCTTCAAGGAGATCATATTCTAATGAAGGAGACAACAAGCAAACAAGTATATACAAAGCAAGGTATATATATAGGATAAATTCCTTGTGTTGAGTAATGTCCAATTCTTTTGTGACTCTGTTTGGAGTTTTCTTGGCAAAGATACTGGATGAAGATAAAGAACTGAGGCAAACAAGGTTAAGTGACTTGCCAAGGTCACTAGTAAGTGTCTGAGGCCATATTTGAACTCAGGAAGGAGTCTTCCTGACTCCAGGCCCACTGTTCTATCCACTTGCCATCTTGCTGCCCTTATAAAAGATAAATAGTAAATAATTAAGAGGGAAGCTAGAATTAAGAGGAACCAGGAAAGGTTTCAAATAAAAGATAGGATTTGAGTTGGGACTTAAAGGAAGCCAGGGAAGTCAGTAGGTGAAGTTGAGGAGGGAGAGCATTCCAGTCATTAGTGTGTGGGGAATGGGAACCCCAAAAATCCCTTACCCCAAAAAATTAAAAGTCAGAGGTGTCTTGAGGAAAGAACAGGAAGTTTTATTCAATTCTTGTGAGAAGAGGGTGTCCCTTCCAGCAGTAGGAACCAGCAGAATAAGGCATGTTACAGAAAACAGAACAAGAATTTATACCCTAAGGTAGTCAAGCCCCCTCCCACCGCTGTCCCTTTTCCCATTGGCTGGGAGGCAGACTTACAAAGAACAAGGAAATAGAGGATAGCCAATCCAAATGTACCTATCCTTATTTGGCAAATGCCAAAGTAAAGAAGGGGGAAAGGGCTCTTAAGAGATTCCTAAAATTCCTGAAGGGCTTAAGGCTGATTGACAGCAAGGGAAAGGGGGAAGGTTGTGTAATTTCTTAGGAAATCCAGGAATCAGGTCTGTCCAGTCTTATATAAGTCTGTCTCTGGTTTTGAGATAGTTTCTCTCCCTTCTCCTCATTCTGAGGAGTCTTCACAGAGGGTGCAGAGAGAGTATACCCCACTCATTGGGAACCACCAGAGAAAATGCCTGAAGTTAGAGAACCTTGATGTTTAAAGGCTGGCTGGTTCAATCTGGTCTTCATAATGCATTGACTTTTATAACCCTTTGGTGGGATGTAACCCTTTGCCATGGATCCCAATCCATAATTCCTTTGTCCTCACAGTAGAATCTTTCCATATCCTTCCTTTGCACTAAACAATCCACATTCAGTTTAAATCCCTCATCTGACATATACTATCTATTATGTAATCCTGGGCAAATTGCTTAACTTCTCTGAGTTTGTTTCTTCATAACTGAGATGGCCTTTAAAGTTACCTCTAGCTCTAGTTCAAGGATGCAATGTCACTTACATGCAAATTGAAACATAGATTTTAAAATCTGGACAATATGGGGATTTGTTTTGATTGACTTTGCTTATTTGTTAGAATGGAGGGCTTTCGGGGTGGCTAGGTGGCACAGTGAGTAAAGCTCGGGCTGGAGTCAGGAGGACCTGAGTTTGGTTCTGGCCTCAGACACTTAACACAAAAAAAGTAGCTGTGTAACCTTGGGCAAGTTACTTAACCCCAATTGCCCTCCAAAAGGCAAAAAAAAAAAAAAAAAGAAGACTGGAGGGCTTTCTCAGCGGTACAGGTGGGAAGGAGAAGAGTGGAACTATTGATAATGATACTTCCCCCCAAAAAAGGTCAAAAGTAAGAAAAAAGAATCAAGAAAACTTTGTTTAAAGCAAAGAAGAAAAAAGAAGTTCAGAGGAAGACCTTACAATCAAAGTAGCTTTGGAACTAATGTGCTGAATTCATGCCTTAAAAGAGATTCACCTTTTCATCTGCAATCTTTTTTTTTATCTATTCTTCTTTGTACATGGAAATTATCAGGTTTGTCAAGATCAGAATAACAAGAAACTATAATTAAAATCTTGACCAAAAAAAAAGGCCTCAGAGAGGTTAAATAAATTGTTCAAGGTCATATGACAAATAAAGGGGAAAGAAAGCTGGTTCTCAAACCCAAGTCTTCTGCTTCTAAGTCCAATGCTCTTTACAATACACTATACAACTTAGTTACTTCTACCCTCCAAGTCTCAGTTTCCTCATCTCTAAAATAGCTAGATAGAGGAAATGAATTAGGAGTTAGCAAGAGTTCATAAAACTACTAGAGAGGCAGGACAAAGTTGTGATGGGGAATGCCAATTATTAGAATGTTTACTATAATACTCTGAGAAGAGTAGAAAATTTAATACATTTCTGTTTTACTGATAATTTCATCTTTCAGAACTGCAATGAATATTTTTGTAAATCCTTAGAATATATTTTGTTTAAGACTAATTGCTCCCTTAATCTGCCTTACCCCTTGTTTCCTTTTCTCTTGTCTCCCCTTTTCCTCCTATTTCCTTGTTGAGTGAAATAAATTTCCATACCCAGTTTGGTATGTATGAGGCAGCTGGTTCAGCTGAGAGTAAAGTTCAAGTGTCAGCAATTTCCCCTACTACTTCTTCCTTGTTTATATAGACTTCTACTCATATACCCTGAGAGAGAATTTCCCTTGACCCTCCTTCCTCTCTTTCCCTCCTCTTTCCAGCCTTCTTTTAAAATCATCAAGTCATAAGAGAGCCTTTAAGTTTTTTAAGCTATTCCAGGTCATGCTCTCTACAGATAGACCTGGAGCTCAGCAAGCATTTGGCAGTCTTGGAATAGGCTTTTTCTCTTTTTTGCTTTTTGGAGGGGGGAAGGTAGGGCAATTGGGGTTAAGTGACTTGCCCAAGGTCACACAGCTAGTAAATGTTAAGTGTCTGAGGTTGGATTTGAACTCAGGTCCTCCTGACTCCAGGGCCAATGCTCTATTCCCTGCATCACCTAGCTGCCCCTAACCAGTTTTTTTTTTCTAAGCTAAGGCCTTTCCAAGCCTTTCCTCAGTAAATTTCACTTCATTTATAATCTCTCTCTTCACTTCTTCCAGGTTTTCAGAGTCCTTGTAGCCAAACCACTTTCTCCTCGGAGACTCTGTAGGTGTTGGGTGTTATTTTCTTCTTCTGGATTTTCTTCTTGGACAAGTCTTGACCCATACTATTTCTTTATGATGTTAATTATTGTCTGTTTAGTCTTATCTATAACTTCAGTTTATTGTTTGAGATTCAGTGCCAGAGTCAGCCTCCACTACCGCCCCCCCCTCTTAAATGGGGTGGTCAGGTCCTGTTTGGTCCTAACTTCAATGTCCTAGGTTCCTGGCTACCACTTCCCTTGGTTGAGCCTGTGCTGAGAGCACTGGCAGGCAGGCTTCAATGTTCCTGGTCAGAACTCTATGGTGAGTTATCTCTGAGCAAGGTTTTTGTCAACCCTTATTTTAGTGCTGTTCCTTCTGTGTCCCCTGCGATCCCCCTGACTCAGCCCAAAACCATAGGGTATTCCCAGTCAGGGAAACTACCTCTTCTATGTCCTTTATGACCCTACCTCGAGGAAATGATGCTTACCATTTATTTTTCAGATGACATAAAGCTCAGAATGACATTAATGGAATGACAGCTGATATATTGATTAATATCTATAATTTCCTCTCTCCCTCCGCTTCCTCCCCTACCCCCCCTAGAATGTCAGGCACATGTAATCTTTGTATCCCCAGGACTTTGAACACTGTGGGTTCTTAATAAATATTTGGTCTTCATGTATAATCTATATCAGATTGCTTACCACCTCAGGCAAGGGGGAAGGGAGGGATAGAATTTTTTTTAACTCAAAACTCTTTTTAAAAATGTTTTAAATTGTTTTAACATGTAATAGGGGGGGAATCTCCAAATGGGGTCCTGGAGAGTCAGATACAAATGAAAAAAATGACAACAAATATTTAGTTTAAGTGACACAGTTCAGTGGCTTACCCAGTATAGTTAGCAGAAATTATGTATCAGAAGGGAGTAGAATCAGTGTTTCTAAAGGGAGAAAAAAGTCATGAATATGAAAGGTGAAAGAAACTTTAGGGACATTTGGTTCAACACCTGATTTCTACAGATGAAATTGCTATTTCTAATATACCATACTGCCTCAGAAGGCTAATGATAACTTAACACAGGACTGAAGATGAGAAGTTGAGTAGATTGGCAAGAAGATTATCCAAAGTTAGCAACTGACTAAATTAATAATGGTAAAAGAACTCTGGTCTAACCGACAATGACTAGCTCATCAGGAGTAAAGGTCTGTTTAATATTTAAAAATCTATGTGATAGGGGCAGCTAGGTGGTGCAGTGGATAGAAAACCAGCCCTGGAGTCAGGAGAATCTGACTTCAAATCAGGCCTCAGAAACTTATTATCTGTGTGACTTAATCCTGACTGCCTCAAAAACAAAATCCATGTAATAACAGAGGTGAGAACAATTAAATCTTAAAACTCTGTTAAGATGTCTGAATAGTATTCACATATGTGTAACCCTTGTGTCAAAGACTCTTAGGATATGAAGGTTTCTATTGTAATGTGGCTCCTAGCCTTTATGTCCTGATGCACTGAAAATCACTTCCTCATACTGCTTGCTAAATGATTCTAATTTCCCTTTTGAGAATGTAGAGACATTGTCAAGTTTGGGTCAACTCCCAAGATCAGTCAGTCTATATACAGTACAATTGTAGGCAACAGAGTCCCTGGAAACAAAATAGAATCACTGTAAGCCCCACAGAACCCTCCCCAAATAAACAATTCTATGCCAAAGTTCTATGCAAATTCTAGTCATTTCCAGTCCTCACCAGAGGCAGGTGTCGAAATTCCCCTGTGGAGGATTTTTAGAAGGCTGCTCTTCCTGGATTACTCACTGCCCTTTGCCCTTTGTGTTTTGGCTCAGGTGGTGTAGCTCCCTCCCAAGTCCCCGAGTGCTTCCAGAAGCTGTTATCTGGCTTTGCTTTCCCTTGTGGTTCTTCTGCCGTTCCCCCAACAAGGGAACCCAGGTTTGTCTCTTTCCTGCTTAATTCCACAGTTGTCTTTTGGCCACTGAAGGTCAAAAGCTACTCTCTGTTAGAACAACAATTTTATTTGTCATTGGACACAGTCTATTTAAAGTTTTGGCTACTGAAATTACTCTTTTTGAAAAGGACTGCCCAATCATTACTGCTTTTTTAAAAGTCTAGATAGCTGCCATTGAATACTTTAGTATTTAGGAAACAACTTTATATATAGTTTCTTAGCAGAATCTCACAACTACCAAGTCTCCAGCTAACCCCTGTCCCTCCAGTATGGCAAAGTAAATTTTCATGATCTTGGTACTAGCTCCCAGGGACATGATTGGAGCTGAATTTACTCATTCCAAACCAAATGTAAAGATGACCTGGGGAGTTCCTTTTAAGGAGGAATCAAGGTAACCACAACAAAGACTTAATTTGAAGGACTCTTGCTATGCTGATGGAATACAGGTGTTATTCTGGCTCAGAAAAGAGCCAAAGTAACTGTGGGGCTATGGGATGGCTTGATAGAGCCCCAGATAAATATTCCCTGTGGTAAAGAAGTTGCCTATCAGGGGCAGCTAGCTGGCACAGTGAATAGAGCACCGGCCCTGGAGTCAGGAGGACCTGAGTTCAAATCCGGTCTCAGACACTGGACACACTTACTAGCTGTGTGACTTTGGGCAAGTTACTTAACCCAATTGCCCTCCAAAAAGAAAAAAGAAAAAAAAGTTGCCTGTTAAGTATAATTCAGTGGAAAAGGAACAGATAGTGATAGCAAACCAGCAGAGAAACAAACAGCAATTCATTAGAGAAAGAGCATATTGAATTTAGCAGTCCAGTGGAGATGCAAGCTAATAGCAATTCATTAGAGCAGCAAAGGGCTGTCTGTAGTAGTCCAGTAGGAAGGCAGCAGGTAACAGCCTTGGAGTCAGAGAGGTGTTCTAGCTGCATTACAACATTAGTAGCATGCATTTCCAAGGCTGCAAGTGTTTCCTCTACCACTACCATTATGAAATAAGATGGAGGATGTGTCAATGTGAGCAGGAGAGAGATAACACTGGGTGGGGATGGATTCAGCTTTGCTTGTTCTTTCCCGTGCCATTCTTTTTTATTAAATGCCTTTAACTGATGTTTCTATGTGTCAGATCTGGTTAGGTATGAAAGAAAATACACTGGAAGGAGGGTTCAATAAAGGGGGTTTTAAATAGCTATTGATCCAGATAATACCTTGAAACAGTGTAACTTTCAGGGTCTTGTTGAAGCAAACCTCCCCTCACCCCCACAACAAGAAAACCTAAGTCAAGTGTTTGAGGCAGGATTCATGCCCAGGTCTGTCCTACATGTCCCATGCATGCACTTTTTTTTTTAACCTAAAAAGGTCAGATTTCTCTATTATGCCACTTCATTACTTGACAAAAGGCCTTTTAGATTTGACTCCTTTGGATCTATGATTTTATTGGAAAGTTGCTTTCTTTCCACTGAAAAGATTGAACATAGCTCTTTCACACCTTCTCATTCTTTCTTCTTCTTCTTTTTTAATACCTTATTCGTTTATTTTAAAAATATTTTTATTTAAAGTTTTGAATTCCAAATTCTTTCCCTCCTTTCCTGTTTCCCTACTCACCCCTTACCTTTGAGAAAGTAAGAAGATATAGGTTATACATGTGCAATTATGTATAACATTTCCATATTAGTCGTTTTGTACAAAAAGACTCAAAAGAAAAAATAAAAGTGAAAAATAACATGTTTCAGTATGTATTCAAACAATATCAGTTCTTTCTCTGTAGGAGATACTAAGCTTCATCATTAGTCCTTTGGAATTGTCTTGGATCATTGTATTACTGAGAATAGTTAAATCATTCACAGTTCTTCATCTTACAATATTGCTGTTACTGTGTACAATATTCTGGTTCTGTCCACTATGCATCAGTTCATGCAAGTCTCTTCAGGTTTTATTTTTTAAATCATCCTACTTGTCATTTCTTATAGCATAATAATATTCCATTATAACCATATACCACAGCTTGTTTAGCTATTCCCCAATTGATGGGCATCTCTACAATTTCCAATTCTTTTTTTTTTATTAATTTGTTTATTTACTTTTAGTTTGCAACATTCAGTTCCACAGTCCCTTGAGTTTCAAATTTTCTCCCCTTTTCTCTCCTCCTCTCTCCCCCACCCCCACCCCATGGTGGCATGCAATCAAATACCGGATCTACAAATATCTTCACATTAATCATTAGGTTGTAAAGAAGGATTATGACTGATGGAATGATCAGTGGGAAAGAGGAAACAAAACAAAACAAAAGAAAGAAACAGAGCAAGTAGTTTGTTTCAATCTGCATTCAGGCTCCATATCTCTTTCTCTGGATGTGGATCTCTCTTTTGATCATGAGTCCTTTGGAGGTGTCTTATAACCTTACATTGCTGAGAGGAGCACAGTCTATTGAAGTTAGTCATCACACATACGTTGTGTCTGTGATCGTGTACAGAGGTCTCCTGGTTCTGCTCTTCCTACTCAGCATCACTTTATATAAGTCTCTTCAAGTTATTATGAAGTCTGTCTGCTCCTCATTTTTTTTCTTGCCTTTTTGGAGGGCAATTGGGATTAAGTAACTTGCCCAAGGTCACACGGCTAGTGTTTTTTGTGTGGGTGTTGTGTCTGAGGCGGGAACCAAACTTGGGTCCTCCTGACTCCAGGGCCAGCGCTTTACTCACTGCTCCACCTAGCCGACCCCTGCTCCTCATTTCTTTTTTTTTTTTTTTAATTTTTATTTTTATTTTAAGCAATCGGGGCTAAGTAACTTGCTCAAGGTTACATGGCCAGTTATTTCTGGGTGTGGTGCTGAGTGCCTGAGCCCGGGATTCGATCTCCAGGTCGTCCCAACACTGGAGCCGGTGCTCTTACTCTCTGAGCCACCTGGCCGCCCCCCCTGCTCCTCATTTCTTATAGCACAGTAGTATTCTACTACATTCATATACCACAACTTGTTCACCCAACTGATGGGCTTGATTTCCAATTCTTTGCCACCGCAAAAAGAGCTCTTATAGATATTTTTGTACATACAGATCCTCCTCCCACTTCTCTGATCTCTTTGGGATGCAACCCTAGAAGTGGTATTGCTGGGTCAAAGGGTATGCAATTATTTATAGCCCTTTGGGCATAGTTCCAGATTGCTCTCCAGAATGGTTGGATCAGTTCATAACTCCACCAACAATGCATCAGTGTTCCAATTTTTCCACATACTCTCCAGCATTTATCATTTTCCTGTTTTGTCATCTTAGCCAATTTGACTGGTGAGATGTGGTACCTCAGATATGTTTTGATTTATATTTCTCTAATCAATAGTGATTTAGAGCATTTTTTCATATGCTTATAGATATCTTTAATTTCATCTTCTGAGAACTGCCTGTTCATATCCTTTGACAATTTATCAACTGGGGATTGATTTCCAATTCTTAGCCACCACAAAAAGAGTTGCCATAAATATTTCTGTACAAATAGGTCCTTTTCTCTCTTTTTTTTTATTATATCTTTGGGATATAGCTCTAGCAGTGGTATTGCTGAGTCAAAGGATATGCAAACAAAACCAATGCGACCAAAATTATAAGGAAAGCAGAAAACTGAGGAAATAACTTTGCAACAAGTATTTCTGATAAAGGCCTCATTTCTCAGATATATAGAGAGCTGAGTCAAATTTTTAATAATACAAGTCATACCTCAGTTGATAAATGGTCAAAGGCAGTTTTCATAAAAATAAATCAAAGTTATCTATAGTTATATAAAAAATGTTCTAAATCAGTATTGATTAGAGAAATGGATATTAAAACAATTCTGAAGTTCCACTTCAAACCTATCAGTTGGCTAATATGACCAGAAAAAAATGTTGGATTTTAGAGGGGATGTGGGAAAACTGGAACATTAATGCATTGTTGGTGGAGTTGTAAACTGATCTAACCATTCAATTTGGAACTGTGCCCAAAGAGCTATAAAACTCTGCCTACCCTTTGATCAGCAATAGCACTGCTAGGCTTGTATCCCAAAGAGATTTTTTTTTAAGGGAAATGAAGAGCTGTGAATGATTTAGCTATTCTCAGCAATACAGTGATTCAAGACAATGCCAAAGGACTCATGATTAAAACTTCTATCTGCCTCCAGAAAAAGAAGTGATGGTGTCTGAATATAGAATGAAGCATACAATTTTTTTGCTTTCTGTCCTTCTTGCATTTTTTTGGTTCAAATTTTCTTCCACAAAATGATAAATATGGAAATATGTATTACATGATTGCATATGTATAACCTATATCAGATTGCTTACCATCTCAGGGATAGGTTAAGGGAGGGAAGGAAGGATAGAATTTGGAACTCAAAATTCATTTTTCCTCAAAGTTTAAAAAAAGTTTTATTTTTTTATTTTTAATATATTTCATTTTTCCCAATTATATGTCAAAACAATTTAAACATTTTTTAAAGTTTTGAAGAACTAAAAAACAAAACAACAAATGTTAAAAATTGTTTTTACATGTAATTGGAGAAAACATTTTATTATTTTTTAAAAAGAAAGAACAGAGAATACAAAACAGGAACTTTATAAAACAAATAGAAACCTTTCAATAAATATATTCCAAAGATACAGATTGTCAAAAAAAAATAACAATTCTCTACCAGCCATCATTGTCAAAGGTACCTTGTTAAGAGAAATGGGGACTTTTTCTTGGCTTGGTGAATCATCTGATTCACTTCACTGAAGAACTGATAATGATTTGCTTGGCCCAAGCTGTTGTGGACTAGAGCCAATCCTTTATACTGGTCTGGGAAAAAGGGAGCTGGGAATTTTGAGGTTTCTTGGACGATGCTGAGCTCTTGGATTTAGCCTCCTCTATAAAAGATGGGGGATATTCTGGATAATGCTGAGCTCAAAGACTAGTAGCTTCCTTGGTACAAGAGAGGAGATTTCCTGGACAATGCAATTCTTAGACCTACCCTTCTGAATAGAGGAGAGGGGAATTCCTGTGTAATTCTAAGTTCCTGGAGACTTTTAAGGATCAGTGGAGGTGAGGGGATTTCTGGACAGCTCCAGCCTCTTCAAGAAAAGATGATTAAGAAATTCCAAGATTATTTTCTTTTGAAGGGGAATTCAGAATCCTTAGGGTAGTCCTGTAAGATTGGAGACTGCTATGGACCCTGGGGTGAAGAAGGAACTCACTAGGAACAGAAAGAGGATTATATTGATTGTTTATCATTGGTTCATAGAGCAAGAGCTGGAAGAAACTTCAGAGGACATCTTGTCCAATCCCCTTATTTTACACATGAGGAAACTGAGGTCCAGAGAGGTAAAGTGGACTTGTCCAAGGTCACATAGGAAATTAGGTATCAAAGATGGAATCAAATCCATATGACTGTTTCAACAGTGGACAGTAACCTTCTGTAAGTCTTTTGTGTTGTTTTTCATTTTCTGTGGGGTGAAATAAAGCCTCTTCTATACCCAAATATTCATTATTACCATTTGTGCTTACATGGGAACTAGGGACTGTTCTGGTGGAAAACGATGCATGTGCATATAGTGCAGTAGAAAGAACCCTGGATTTGGAGTCAGAGGACCTGGATGCAGATTCAGTTACTGTCACATTTTACTTATGAGATATTGGTCCAGTTGCTTGACATCTTGAGGCTTCGGTTTTCCCCATTTTAAAAATAGGGGTTCTAGACAAGATGGATGATTTCTAAAATTACTTCTAGTTCTAAATTTACCTGTAGTCTTGAGGTTTCTAGAGAAAACTCTGGATGGGGGCAAAGATGATCCAAAGAGATAGTTTTTAGGTATATCTCCAAGGATTGTACTTAGTCCATGTAAATTCAGTGCAAATATGGATGTGTCACTTCTCTATTCAATAAACTTCAATGGCTCCCCATCATCTCCGTAATCAAATATAAAATCCTCTCTTTGACATTCAAAACCCTTTATAACTTGGTCACTTTCTACCTTTCCAGTCTTCTTATATTTTAGAAAAAATTCTAAGATACAGCGTCACTGGCCTCCTTGCTTCTCTTCCTAACATAAGATGCTCTGTCTCCAGATCTTTTTCATTGTTTGTCCGCCAGGCCTGGAATTCTCTCCCTCTTGGATTTCCTGATTTCCTCAAGTCCCAACTAAGACCCCACCTTCTACAAGAAGCCTTTCCTAATCCCCCCTAGATGGTGATGTCTTCTCTCTGATGATTATCTCCATCTTATCCTGTTCATGTCTTGCTTGCCCACAGTTGTTTTCATGTTGTCTCCCTGATTAGAGTGAGAGCTCCTTGTTGTTTAGTTCTTCAGTCAAGTCCAACTCTTTGTAACTCCGTGGACCATACTGTTCGAGAAGTTTAACTGGCAAAGATACTGGAGTGGTTTGCCATTTCCTTCTCCAATGGATTAAGGTGACTTGCCCAGGGTCACGAAGCTAGTATCTGATGCTCTATTTGAACGTGGGTCTTCTTAACTCCAGGCCCAGTGAGCCACCTAGCTGCCTCAATGAGCTCCTTAAGAAAAGTGAATATTTTGGAGGGAGAGGGGGACTTACTTTATAACCTCAGCACTTAGCATAGTGCCTGGCACATAGTAAGCTCTAAAAAAATGCTCATTGATTCAGTGACTGAAGTTTTATGTCATTGATTACAGATAGAATCCACAAGTTCTGGCAATTGATTAGATTTGGCAGATGAGGGAAGAGGAAGAGTCAAAAGTTACTCTAAGATTGTAAACCTATTTGGAAGGATGATGTCCTCAACAGAAATGGGGAAATTTTGAGGAAAAATAAATATGGAGAGCAAGATAATCAGTTCTGTTTTGGATATATTGGAATTTGATATGCCCACAGATCATGCAACTAGAGATGATCATTTATTGGACAATGACACTTAAATTTGCATGTATTTCTTATTGATTCTGGGTGTCAGAATTTTAACAAAAATGTTTATTGTGAAGTTTAAAAAAAATTTATATTGCTTATACCCTTAGTTATTCTCATGTAGCACAGACTAAAATTGTCTGTGCTAGAAAGGAAAAGACAAGGTGGGAGAAAGGGGATATCACAATAGAAATCAGAACTAATAGGTAAAAGGCTGGGTACCAGGAGATGTAACTTTTGCTGGGAGAAATCTCACTTCCTTTTTATACTTAGGTGGTGTCAGAGAAGGAAAAAAAAAAACTAAGATTTTCTATTGGCCTCAAAGGGTGTTAGATGGTCTCCATTTGCCACAGCAGGATGGAATTTCCAACCTTGATAGAAGTACTACCAGTAGCTTGGGAGAAAAAGGGCTTCCACAAAGGGGACCCTGACTATGCGTCCAAATATATAAAAAGTTTGGGTAGAGGCTTTTTCTCACACCCTCTTGTTCATTGATCCTATTCCAGAATAGAACTTATAGAAAAAAATCTCTTATACAAAAATCAGATATGATTCCTGTCTAGGATCTTTACAAAAGTGATGAATAGGGTTTCATCTTGAAAAATACTTAATGTATGAAGTAGCAGATATTAAGTATAAGACAGCAACTGATTTCTTTTACCACAAAAGAAATGCTTAAAACACAAGCATTATAGGCATACATTAACAAATACTAAAAACATAAGACAATAACCCAATGCCTCTAACCCATTTTCCTGGAAGGTGAAGATTTTCAAAGGATAAGTTGGACTGTTAAAGAGATATTTCAGATTCACGTTGGCTCTCTACTGTCCAAGCAACTCCCAAAGTCTCAATATTCTGGCCAGTCAGAAAATGACTTCGAATTTCTTGACCCTTTTAGTTGTAGCATTCTGATGGGGACCATTTTCTTCTCTGAGAAGGCTACAGTTGTAGGCTACCAGCCCCAAACCAGGAACTTTGGACCTCTCAAACTTGTGAGGTAGCCAGAGTCTGAAAAAGCCCATCTCTTATCATTGGGATCACTTTTCAGTGATATGTACTTAAGGAAAGAAACATAAATTAGAAGAAGCAGTCATGGACTTGCAGTCTCATCTCAGATAAGATAGCACATGTTGATCACCAAACCTATATGTGCTTATCACAGACCACCATGGTTGCTTGGTGGAAAAAAAGGAAAGAAATCCTCCCCTCACCTCCCAACCCCTTGCTGGGAGTCTATGGGAAAGTTCACCTATAGCTGTTCCCAAAGCAATGATCCCACCAAAAGATCCCATAGTGCTTTTCCACAGCCCTTATGTTGTCCACCCTATTAAACTGTGAAATCCTTAAAAACCAGGGACTGTCTTTTGCCTCTTTTTGTATACCCCAGCACTTAACACTGTACCCAATACTTATTAATTGTTTATTGATTGGATTCATACCCTACTGAGGGGACAACTCCTCTTAGTCCTAATGCCAATTAACTTTGACATAACATCAGGATGTCATGGTGTTCTGGGAATGGGAATTAAAGATCTTCTCTGCCCCTAGGCCCTTTGATAGGCTTAAGTGCACCTGGAGCCTGTGGTGGGAGGCTTGGTTTTCAGGAATACCCACACCTCGATACTTTGTGATTGGGCAGTGAGTCAAGACTGTTGTGACATTCTCTGAGCCAGGAGAAGGCTATATAAACCCTGATGTGAGGCTTTGTTTTGGGGCTCTCTTTGAGAAGTGTTGTGTGATTTGACCAGATGAGACTCTGGGCAGTCGTCGAGCCCCCCCCCCCCCAGCTTTGAAAACCCAGATGTTGGTGCTTCCCTCTCTGGTAACTGACTAGGTATGGATGTAATGGTCAGACAGTTGGAGGCCTATCTGCTGATGTTTCTCTGTCTGCTTGTAACCTTTGTTTGTATTCTCTGAAGTTCGGGGTGCTGATCTTTCTCCCCTGAACTAGGTAAATGACATGTTTGATTAAAGTAAGATTGTTAACCTATTTTGAGTTTCTTTCCTTTAGGAAAGCAGATCTAAGAACCTGTGTTGGCAGCCACCCTGGGGATGCTGGGGTGCTTGCTGCTACACATGGGGATGCACAAGGATCAATCAGGAATTGATCGATTGCATGTGCCATATAACAAGGGGCCAGAGTGTAGGACTATCCCTATGGGCCATAGGATGACTCCCTCAGTAGAAGCATTGGAGTATGAGGAGGAAGATTTAGAATACCTTTGGGAGAAAGGTCAGAAGTAAATTGATGTGGACAAATGTGAAAACCCCTAGGTTAGAGAAAAATTCTTCTGAGGAAGCAGAGTAGTATAGTAGAAAGAAATTTAGTTCTGGAATCAGGTGACCTAGGTTCCAATCCCTCCTCTTACCCTAACAACCTGTGTGAACTTAAATCATTCAGCCCACTTGGACTCCACTTATCTCATTTGTACAAATGAGGAATTTTGCCTGGATGGCCTTTGATAATCTATTATGATACTGTGCACTTATGGAAGAGTTATAATCTCATTAAACAGATTTATGTGTGTGCATATATGCACATCAGTTTTCCACTGTAAAAGAGAGATCTCAATCTTCCAGACACAGTTTCATATCCCTTTTGCACTAACACATTTAACACAGAGTATAGTGTGGTGCTTTCCAGCAAAACCACAACTATCTTTAGTAGCATAAATAATCTCTACTGAAATTAGAAAAGAATAATGTAACTTGTGGCACTGACAATAGGGGTAATCATTCTCATGGCTCCAACTACATAGTTGGGGGAAACGGAAAGGCAGACTAACTTCGA
The DNA here is from genome assembly GCF_028583685.1 of Petaurus breviceps papuanus. Classification (NCBI taxonomy): domain Eukaryota; kingdom Metazoa; phylum Chordata; class Mammalia; order Diprotodontia; family Petauridae; genus Petaurus; species Petaurus breviceps. The sequence goes on along the minus strand of NW_027186354.1, from coordinate 63,029 downwards.
TGCTTCTGCTCTGCTAGCTGAAAATAAAAGCTTCTGGCTTGTACTATCTCACTCAGAATTTCAGAGATCATCTAATCCAACTCCCTCATACCTGAACAGTATTCTTCTCTACAACTTTACTCAAAGACCTTCAGTGAGAGGGAACTCACTACCCCTTTAAGCAGTCCATTACACCTGGAAATAGTTCAGATTGTTGGGAAGTTTTTCCTGACTTCAAGATTAAATTTACTTCTTTGCAATCATATCATGGGTGATCTTCTGATTTACTGGACTAGGATACTTCCCATTGAACTGAGCCTGTACTCTGGCCTCTCCAAGTGGGTTATATACTCTGAGCCTCCTTTTCTTCTGTTTGGTTTTGTATTTTTTTAAATAATAGTTTATTTTTTCCCAACTGTGTAAAAACAATCTCTAAAATTCATTTTGTAAAATTTTGAGTTCCAAGTTCTCCCCCTTCCACTCCCCTCCCTGAGACAGTAAGCAGTTAGGTTATTCATGTGCAATCATGCAAAACATATTTTCAGGTTGTGAAAGAAGACATAGACTAAAGAAAAAGAAACCCATAAAAAAAATGAAAAATAGTATGTTTTGATCAGCATTCAGACTTCATCAGTTCTTTCTCTGGATAGCATTTTTCATCATGAATCCTTTGGAATTATCTTGGCTCATTGTATTGCTGAGAATAGCTATGTCATTCACAGCTGATCATAGTAGAATATTACTATATGTTCTCCCAGTTCTGCTCACTTCACTTTGCATAAGTTCATGTAACTCTTTCGAGGTTTTCCTGAAATCATTCTGCTCATCATTTCTTATAGCACAATAGTATGCCATCACAATCATATACCATAACTTGTTCAGCTCTTCCCCAATTGATGGAAATCCCCTCAATTTCCAATTCTTTGCTACAACAAAAAGAACTGCTATAAATATTTTTATGCAAATAGGTTCTCCCCTCCTCCCCCCTTTTAAAAAATCTCTTTAGGATATAGGCATAGTGGTGGTATTGCTGGATCAAAGGGTATGCACAATTTTATAGCACTTTGGGCATAATACTCTTAGCCTCTTCTAAAGGCTATAGGTGAGCAGTAGTAGTTCTTGCTTGGTCTCTGTAACTGTTATACATTAAAGAGGATTATTAAGGAAGAACCAGGAAGTCTCCTGCTGAATAGGTTATAAAAGGAGAAAAGATGAATTCCACTCATTTCTTCCTGTCTTTCAAGTGCATCATGTGGGACTTTGCTAGCTCTCCCTTGAATTACCTGCAAGATTTGAAGAGGCTTCTTTGCCTTCTCCCTCATACCCTGAGGCCATGTTGGCTGTGAGTATATATCACTGAAAATATGCACTTATTTAGATGAGTTCAAGACTGGGCCTCAAGGCCTTGGTTATCTTTTTTGCTTTGTATTTCCTTTTCTGGGTCAGGTCCACAAATTATGATTTTGAAAAATCCAGTTGTCTTCAGCCAAATGCGAATTGGCCTCAAATACAGCCCAGGATCTGAAGAGATTGAATCAGTGGGGCAGATAATTTTTTTAAATCACTATTTAACTAAATGCAAATACTCAGAATATGCAAGTGCAGCATTCCAGGTCCCATTTCATGAGGATGTATTCAGATTAATAACAATAGTTATATGAATAAACAGTTTCTCAATATAAAGAACTATCCTCCTTTTTCAGTGCCAGTTTATATGAACTTTCCCTCAAAATAGAGCTTAGTGAATTTAGTTTATTCCCTTAAGGATCTCTTTGACTGTGGCTACTCTTAGGCTTTAAATCATGAATGCCACATAGCTTAATCATTCCCTAATCAGGCCCAAGGTATGTCCTCTAACCACCTGTTTCTGAGAGGAGAAGCTATAAATCACCAGCTGAAACTGCCAGGAGCATGCTTCAGCTGACGGGGCTAGGAGAGTCGAACTCACATCCTGGCTTACTAGGAGACAGTGAAGACAGGTCAGGCTAGAAGATATGATGAGGCTAACTAGTAACAAGTGCTAGATTCTATTAACTGGTGTCCAGACTCACATGGGATCATCTAGGAAAGATGAAGGATGTGCTACCCTGTGAAGCCAGACGGTGCCAATCAGCACGGGACACACAATGTGTGTATTTGCAATGTGTGTTATTATGTATTGCATTTGACTTATGCGTGCTATGTATGTCTGTACTAAGCATCATTGCTACAAATGCAGTGTTACACAATGTAACATGTCTCTTTTTTCATATGATCTATGTAATTGGTTAACAAGTGCAACCCTGTCATGTGATGCCTGAGAGTTTACGCTACATTGAGATTTGCATCTTTGCTATTGATTGTATACTGTGTATCATATCCATCACACGCCCTAATGCCAGTCATGCCTGCTTGGCATTTAACCTTCCCCACTGTCCTGACGTTTTTCTAGTTCTCCTACATTTTACGTTTCTACCTCCTACTCTTTGATCCAGGGACACTGGCCTGCTTGCCATTTTTCAGATAAGACATTCCACCTTCCAACTTTGAACATCTTCACTGTCTATTCACCATGCATGACCTCCAGCTAAAATTCCACCTTCTAGAAGAAGACTTTCCCAATTCCTCTTAATTCTAGTGCCTTTCTTTTGTTGATTATTTAGCTTGTATATATATATATATATATATATATATATATATATATATATATATATATATATTAGCTTGTTTGTACAGTTGTTTGCATATTTTACCCCACATTAGACAGTGAGCACCTTGAAAGCAGAAACTGACTTTTATCTTTCTTTGAATTCCCTATACTTAACACAACACACATAGTAGGTGCTTATTAAATGTATATTGATTGACTGTGTGACTAATTGTACATTGTATGTTCATTGTATGCTATAGTTGAATGTTAACAATTTATGTTGAGAAGGATATTTATTTACAGGAGTTCACATGTATCCAGGTAATTGACAGGTTCTTGGAAGAAGACTGTAGGAAGACTGAGGCATTGGGTGGGTGGGAGAAGAGAAAGAAATGGGGGAGGGGGTTGGAGGGAGAAAGTAGAGAGAGAGAGAGAGAGAGAGAGAGAGAGAGAGAGCTTTGTATCTTTTCTTAAATAGCCATAGCTATAGCTGTATCTAGCTAGCTGCTGAACAGGTATCTCTTCTGACTTCTTGGCTTCCTTATTCAGTCACCAATCCTCTGTAATGTACTTTATTAATCAAGTGGACCATAGACCTTACGTGCTAATCATGGAGCTTTATTTATTTTATATTAATTCACTTATTTACTTGTTTAAGCTGGAAAATTTTGTCTTAGTGTTATTTTCTATATGTTTGTATAAATTTTGTATAATTTTCTGTGAGTTTGTACAAATACACACATACCCTTGGATGCTATAACTTTTGTGAGGTACTTGATAATCTTACCCACTTAGACTTCTGGTTATTCATAGAATTTCATAGCTGGAAAGAAACTTAGAGATCATCTAACTCTCTTGTTTGACAAGTCAGAAAATTTGAGGTACAGAAGTGAAGTGTTTTTCCTAAAGTCACACAGCTATTTAGTGTCAGAAATCAACCTAGAATCCCAGTATGCAGTATCCCAGAATCACAAAATCCTAGAATCCCAGGTTCAGTATTGCCTTCAATGTACCATTCTAACCACTGCAGAGGAAAAGAAAGTTTTGTTGAGAGAGTAGCTCCTCTATGGATAATGGCTAGCTATAATTTAACCATTGGAGATTAAAATAGGAAAACACAAGGATGGCCAAACCTACCCTAATGCTCTGACAGACCAAAAAGTTTAGTTTAAATAATAAAATTTAAGCCTAAAGGCAATAGCTGTTTAGTACTGTTCTGAGCTCTAAAGATTTTCATGCCTAGGGCAAAGAGTCTCCATGCTCTAGATAAGACTCTGAAAGAAATAGGCAAGTCATTCATTCCTTTTAAAAAATACATTTTTTAAAGGAGTGGTTAGGTGGCGCAGTGAGTAGAGAGCCGGCCTCAGACACTTCACACACACACACACACACACACACACACACACACACACACACACTCTCCATGTGACCTTGGGCAAGTTACTTAACCCCAATTGCTCTCCAAAAAAAAAAAGCAAAAAAAAAATTTTTTTTAATTCTGAACTTAATGAACTCCAAACAAGATAAGCATTTTCATATATAAAACAAAAGAGAGAGAAAAAAAGGATTACACATGCAGCTGTGAATTTGCAGATGGCAAAACTTGCTTCTGCTTTCCAGTATGTAACAAACTCAAGATGTTCTGTTTATCTGTTTCTTACTGATGATCCTTCTGTTTTCCTTTGTGTGTGTGTGTTTTTTTTTTTTTTGAGAATGAAAAGGAGTTTTTTATAAGTATGTCAAAGTAGCAACACATTGATGGGTTAATGGCAATGATTTTTTTTCCTAATGCTTCAATGGCCATCTTTTCTTAATTTTCTCCTCTTTTATTGTGGCAGTCTTATTGCTAACTCTTTCCTTCTCCCCCATTGAAAGAAAAACAAAATCCTCATTAAAAACAAAACACACACTTATAAGCATAGTCAAGCAAAACAGATCCCAATATCATTCATGTATGAAAACATATGTCTCATTCTACATCTTGTGTTCATCACCCCTTTGTAGGAAGTGGGTAGTATTACGCATCATTGGTCCTCTGAAATCCTGATTGATCATTGTATTGATTAGAGATTTCAAGTCTTTCAGAATTGCTTTTCTTTACACTATTTTAAAAATTAATTAATTACTTTTTAGTTTTCAATACACTGCTTTTTGTTAATGTATAATTTATTTTCCAGGTTCTTTCTTTACTCTGTATCAGTTTACTCAAGTCTTCCCAGGTTTCTTTAATGCCTTCCCTTTTGTCATTTCTTATAGAAAAATAATGTTCTATTATATTTTATATCATAATTTGTTCAATTGTTCCCCAATTAATAAGCATCTCATTGTTTTCAGTTCTTTGCTACTGCAAAAAGATATATTATAAATATTTTTCTACCAGGCTACTCCTTAAAAGAAAAAAAAGCAGGGAGATTTTATTTTTAACCAAGGAATAACTTTTGTTTCCCATAATTAAGAACTGATACTATTTCCATAAGAGCTTTAAAAAAAATCTTGGCTTTTAAATTGAAAGAGTTCACTTTTTTTTCATATGAAAGAGATAACTTTGCATTATAACCAAAAACTTTAGCTAAAGCCAGAAATTGGAAGCAAGAACCTCTACCACCAGTATCCAGTGATTCCTTTCCTGACCATGGCTCAGAAACATTGTGTTTCACTTGGAGTTGTGACTGGCAGAGAATAAGTGTTGGGTGAAAACCAATGGGGAGTAGGTCTGGCAGGGGTAATGTGATGACATGAGTAGCCCAACAGTTCTGGAGGTGTGAATTGTGGCTTCACAAATATGTCCCTCCATGTATGCACCTCACCACTTGTGTTCTCTATATGTATAACCTTCAACCACATTCCCTATGGGACCATGCCCTTTCATGAATGCATCCTGGCTACATGCATTTCATACATGCATACCTTTCCATGGTGTTCTGTATAGGTGTCTCACTTAAATTTCTGTACATCAGTCCTCTGTATTATGGTTCCCATTTTTAGAACACTTTAAGATTTCAGAAGTGCTTTCTTTATAATAACTCTGAGATGAGTAGTCTAATAATTTTACAAATGGAGGAACTGTATGTCAGAGAAGTGAAGTTGCTTAGTCATGTCACTGCAGTGAGGATTCAAATAACAGCCATGTTGGAAAGAAATACATGTAGGGAATGCATGTGACCAAAGTACATGCAAAGAGGGGCATATATGTCCACTTTTCCTACTGATGGTGTACGTATTTAGGGGAGCACGTGACCCAGATTTATAAGGAAAATTTTTATTGCTACTTTTCTTACTATGGCATTTTATCAAATGTCTTTCCTTTTTCACTAAATACATTGTCTGACTAATAAAGGAACACACTTTGGTGGGGGCTTGTGAGTTATGGGTTTGAGAGGCTCCAGATGCACACAGTGTAATTCTGAATCCAGAGTAGCCTAATCTGGGGGACCCACTCTACTAACTTAAAGGTGATCATAGGTGCTATATGAATTTTATCAATGCCTTTGATTTTTGTTGTTGTTCAGTCATTTTCAGCCATGTCTGACTCTTCATGACCCCATTTGGGGTTTTCTTGGCAGAGATACTACAGCCGTTTGCCTTTTTCCTCTCTGGCTTATTTTACAGGCAAGAAAACTGAGGCGAACAGGAGTAAGTGGCTTACCTAGGGTCACACAACCAGTAAATGTCAGAAGTCAGATTTGTACTCAGAAAGATAAGTCTTCTTGACTTCAGGAGCAGAATTTTATCCACTAAGTCACTTAGCTGCCCTATTTCACCATTTAGCTGCCCTTGGTTGTTTTTTTTTTGGGGGGGGGGAGAGTTGTTTACAAAGGATGAAATATTTAAAACTGAGAAGGATTTTTGAGGTCACCTAGTCTAGATGAAGAAGCTGAGACCCAGAGAGATTAAGTAACTTATCCAAGTCCATTCAGATAAAAAGAGCATACAAAATCATTTCTAGATATATGCCTTTCCTTTCCTACCTCTCTTTTCTTTGAGTCTTTCTTTGGGACAAAGGAAAAGGTAAGCAAAATCAACTCACAAAGTAACCCTGTCTAACAGTGTATAATGCATTCCATATCTATAGTCCCCAGTTCTCAAGTAGAAGAGGGGTGGTTCAGTGCTTACTCTTTCTTGGTGAGGCAATTGGGGTTGTGACTTGCCTAAGGTCATGCAGCTAGTGTCAAATTTCTGAGGTCCTATTTGAACTCAGGTTCTCTTGACTCCAGGGCTGGTGCTCTAGCTACTGTGCCACCTAGCTGCCCCTTTTCTTTTACTTTTTTTTCCAGATTTAGGAAGTTGCTGACATCTAGTAAAAATCTGGAGGATCAGCCAAATGAGACAACTCATCATTCACAATTTTCCTCTACCATACTTTTGCTCATAACTTTCCTTATTCCTGTCTATAAAACCTTCCTCCTCTTTCCCCCCGCCATTCTACCTCCTCCTCTCCACCTTTATTCCTGCCTAATGAAATACTATTCATTGTTCAAAATCCTGGTCTAGTGACATCTTCTTCATGAAGACTTCCTTAATACCTACAGTCAGAAGGGTCTTTTCATTCTCTGAAGGTCCATAGTCCATAGTGCTTTGTTCCTTCTCCCCTACATCACTTATCACATGTGTTCTTGTATTCTAATTGTGTGTATATGTATTTTATCATCTCTGCTAGACCATGAGCTCCATCTTCTTTATCTTTGAGTGCCCCTACGAGACTTAGCACAGTTCCTAGAATATAATAATAATTATTATTAACTCTCATTTCTCTAGTGTCTTTATGATTGGCAATGGTTTACAAAGCATTTTACAATGGTTTACAAAAGCCCTATGAGGTAGATATGACAGGTATTATGTTCCCCTCCTTTACAGATGAGGAAATTGAGGCTTGTCCATGGCCATGCAGCTACTAAATGTTTGAATTGGTTTTAAATCCTTGCCCTTCTGACACAAAGTCTGGTGTTATTGTGTTTCAATAGAAAGACTGATGATTGTGGAGTCAGGAAAACCTGGGTTCAAATCCTATCATATGATGATTAATAGTTGCGTGATCATCAGCAAGTCACTTTACCTTTCTGACACTCAGTGTCCTTACCTGTATATATAGATATAACAATGCCTGTTATATCTAACCCACAGAGTTACTGTGAGGATGCAAATGAGTGGATAGAAAGCTGTGCCTGAAGTCAAGACAAGAAGACATCTTCCTGAGTACAAATCTGGCTTCAAACATTTACTAGTTGTGTGACACAGGGTGAACCACTTAACCCCGTAAAAAGGAATTTGCAAGTCTTAAAACAGTGTATAGAGTCTATCTATTATTAATTACTATTAAATGTAAAAATGAGTACCTGAAATCCCATTCAAAAGTATATACATTTTTCCCCTAATTTTCGTTCTCATTTCTCTTCCCAATTTTTCCTCCACTTCTCTTGTCTGCTTCTTAAGGTCCTCTATGGCCTATAACTAGCTTGTATTTTCCTTTGAAGCTTTTGGTGCAGGAGTTCTGACTTCACTGTCTTCCTCCTGTTCCATGCTTTGATCCGTTTTGTCCCCAAAATAGTAGTGTAAAGTTGGGGTGTTCTGTTTATTTTGCTTCCTTTGCCTGGTCATGTTGCCCCTCAGTCACTTGACCCCTGGGCTTTTTGCCACAGTAGGACTCTGCCACCAGATAGGGGAGCTTCATCCCAAACACTGGGGTTTTCTCAGCTGCTGAAGTTATTAGTTGGGTGCCCTCTCTGAAGCCTCCACATGCTCTGGCAAGCTGGACACATAACCCGGGACCTCCACCCTAGACCACAATCCAGATCCAAGCAGGTTAAAGCAAGAGCGATTACCTCTCAGACTGGTTGCTTGGTCCCCCTACACTCTGTAGGCCAGGAGCTGAAGCTGCCACAAAGCAGCAGCTGCAGGGCCGCAGCACTTCAGTGGCCACTGTGCCTCAGCTGCTTCTCACCCTGGGGGCAAAGGCCAACCACACTCCCAAACTGATGGATCCCAAAGTCCATGCTGCACTGACCTCTCACTTTTTCCTTGGCATCTATGGGTTGATAATTCTGGAAACCACCACAGCTGCTGGTGATCTGAAGTCCCTCCAGCAGGTGGTTGGTCAGGCCTGCCCTGAGGCTAAAACCTCTGGCTCTTCGTTGGGCTCGGCTCCAAGAGCACTGTGCTGGACCCTTACTGCCAGCCTGCTGGGCTGTCCTAATGGGGAGGTTAGCTTCTCTGTGTCATTTTGTGGGTTCTTTAGCTCCAAAGTTTGTTCAGAGTCACCTTTTACATGAATTGGAGAAGGTAGGAGCAAGAGCCCCACAGAAGTCCCGTTTCTACTCTGCCATCTTGACTCCACCCCCCGATACATTTTTTCCTAAGGAGAAGCACTATTAATAATGCATAATTAACTTATCTAACATTGTTCTTGTAGCTTATTTTTGAACAATAGATTTTGCACAATTAATTCTCAAGGCGACTATCCTTTCACATAGGCAATGTGGTATAATAGAAAGGATGTAGCAGGGGTGTGGTGGTAAACATTTAATAATTATTTCTCAGGGGTGAAACCTACTGTATTTCTGATGCACTCTTAAGTTTAATCTACATTATTAACATTTGCTCCGTCACTTAAGTCTAGTCCATCAATCAAGCTCTGATTTGTAGCACCTATTGATTTCTAAGGTGTAAATGCTCACACTCAATGAACATTTAACAATCAGCTTTCTACAGTCAGTTCAAGTTGGCTCCAGCACACCCCTGAATTGAAACAAGAGGGCTGAATTAGAAATCCTCACTGTGTGGACATGATCAAGTTATTTTTCACATTTATGATCTACAGTCTTGGGCATCTACAAAAACTTGGATAAACTTGCTATTTTTCTAGCAGGGCTATTACAAAGAAAAGCACTTTGGAAATCTTTTTTTTTTTTTTTTTAAGCAATCGGGGTTAAGTAACTTGCTCAAGGTTACATGGCCACTTATTTCTGGGTGTGGTGCTGAGTATCCGAGCCTGGATTTGATCCAGGTCATCCTGACACTGGAGTGCTTTTACTCGCTGAGCCACCTGGCCGCCCCTAAGCAATTGGGGTTAAGTAACTTGCTCAAGGTTACACAGCCAGGTGTTTCTGGGTGGGTGCTAAGTGTCTGAGCCTGGGATTCGATTTCCAGGTCTTCTCAACACTGGAGCTGGTGCTCTTACTCGCTGTACTGCCTGGCCACCCCACTTTGGAAATCTTAAAGTGCTGTGTAAATGTGCTCTGTTACTCCACAAAGCACTGAGGTTCAGGGCTGTAAGTGGCTGGAATTCTTGCATCTAATAAAAATTCATTTGGAAGGGAGAGCAATAGAGGGAACAAGACAGGTATAGCTATAGTGGAGAAGTGATGGCCTATTCCCCAGAGTTTGGCTCATGTTCCTAGAAGGGATGAAGAAAGGAAGGTTGGGGCCTAGGAGAGGAGGGCCATTGCAATGGCACCCTGAGGGTGGTCACCCAGGGGTGATTGAAAGACCATGATCCGATGCTCGGTGGTTACTATGGCAAAGAAGCGTTTCCTAGCTAGACAGGTTAATATTTGTAAAACATTTAGCATAGTACATGGTACTTAGTAAAAGAAGATGATCGTATATGTATATAATCATCTATAGCATTATAAACATAATCTGTCAGTGCCTTAGTTTCTTCATCTGTAAAATGAGAAGGTTGGACTCAATGACCTCTAAGTTCTAATCTAACTCTAAAACTTCTTATTTTACAAACTGAAGTTGCAGTGAAACACAATGGGAAGAGTCTGAATCTGAAGTCAGAAGACCACCTGGACCATTTGCTAGCTATCACCTTAGGAAAGTCAGTTCCTCTTGCTAGAACTCAGTTTCTTTCTCTGTAAAAATGAAGGGGGTGATCTCGATCAGAAATATTAACCTGGACTCTACAGACTTATCTTCTTAATATTAAAAAAATGTCCTTAATATTCTTAATATTATCTTAATAATTAATAATTTCTTAACCTTAATACTTAATATTCTCTAAATTTCTTAATTTAAAATTAATACTCTAAATATTAATTTCTTAATAATAAAATTAAATATTTTCTTAATGTTCCTAATAATTCTTAATATTTCTTAATAATTACTGTATTTCAATATAATTTACTTCTTTTATAAACCTATTTATTTTATTTTATGCATTTGAAAACTTTCTGAGTCAGGGTCCAGTGGCTTCACTAAACTGCCAAAGGGACATCCCCTAGTATACGTGGTCTCTAAGGTTCCTCTCATCTCTACTATATTCTAATCCTATACATTATAAATCTGAGAGAGGGAAAATGTCTTTCATAGAATCAAAAAACCAGTTAATGAGGGACCCAGATTGGAACCTAGGTCTCCTGTCTCCCAGTGTCGGTAACAGAAGGAATCCTGAACTTGACTGTTAAGAAGGTTAAGCCCTTGGGTTGCTAGGTGGTGCAGTAGATAGAGCTTCAGGTCTGGAGTCAGAAAGACCTGAATTCAAATTCAACCTCAGACACTATCTTTGTGACCCTGGGCAAGTCACTTAATCTCTGCCTCAGTTTCCTCAACTGTAAATTAGTGACATGAGTATGAGTAAACACTATATAAATGACATGAGTAAACACTATATTAATATTAGCTATTATTATCATTAGCTAAAAGAGAATGAGGATGGAAGAGTTACCAAAATAGAAACTTATGACACAACAATTGTGAAATTTCTGGAATTACTGTATATTTCATGAGGAGGTTCACTGATATATCTAGCCTTAGGAGGGCTATAAGGGAGTAAGGCATGTTGGGCACCACTTCTGTGGGATAAGAATACCCCAGGTTTACTTTCCAGTAGTTTGGGCCTCTTAAGACTGAACAAAATCTGGGGGGGCTAGGTGACACAATGAATAGAGCACTGGCCCTGTAGTTAGGAGGACCTGAATTAAAATCTGGCCTCAGACACGTAACACTTACTAGCTGTGTGACCTTGGACAAGTCACTTAACCCAACTGCCCTGCCTTGCCCCCTCCAAAAAAAAAAGACTGCACAAAATTTGATCTGGAGATTTGTTTAAATCTGTCTTTGTTTGACCACATACCATCAGCAAAGGTAACCCCATGAGATCTCATAGGTTTGAATTAGCTTAGAAAAATTCCTAGTTCTAGGAACAGAATTTTCTGCCTTCTACCACCAATTCACCTTTTATCTCGAAGCTGCTGGCTGCCAACCTAGCCCCTAGATGGCTATTCCTGAAACTCACACACAACACCTTGAGGTTTGTGTTGGTAATGTGACCAGATCACAAAACTGGAGAATTTAGAGAGCTGACATTAGTGTGTGTGTGCATATATATGTATATGTATCTATGTATATATTAGGTTTATATATTATATGTATACATAATACATAAATATATTAGGTTTACAAAGCAATTTTCATATGTAATCTCATTAGATTATCATAAAAATTCTTTTTTTCAAGTAATAAGTATATCTATCAGTCTGTTACTCTCATTCCCTATTCCTCATTAGGCAACATTAAAAAAAATTCTCTCAATACACATCTATATATTTTAGCAAAGCAAATTTCCAAATTAGCCATGTCTAAAATTATATGCCTCTTTCTGCCTTTTTAGTTTATCACCTCTCTGTCAGTGGGTGAAGGGTACGTTTCTTCTTTATTCTTTTGGACTTGTGGTTTGTCAAGAGTGCCCAGGCTAGAGTCAGGAAGCATCTGAGCTTACTAGCTATCTGACCATGGACAAATCACTTAAATCTGTTTGCCTCAGCTTCCTCATCTGTAAAATGACATGGAGGGGGGCGGCTAGGTGGTGCAGTGAGTAAAGCACCAGCCCCCGAGTCAGGAGGACCCGAGTTTGGTTCTGGCCTCAGATACTTAACACACACACACACACACACACACACACACACACACACACACACACACAAACTAGCCGTGTAACCTTGGGCAAGTTACTTAACCCCAATTGCCCTCCAAAAAAAAATGACATGGAGAAGGAAATGGTAAATCACTGCAGTATCTTTGCCAAGAAACTCCAAAACAGGTCACAAAGAGTCAGATATGACTGAAAATGACTAAACAATAATCAGAATTCTAAAATATTTCAAAATTGTTTTTTTCTGTAATATTGTTATCATTGCATAAATTGTTCTGGTTCTTCTCACTTCCCTCTGCATCAGTTCATTCAGTCTCCTCTGAATTTTTGAATTTCATCATTTTTTACTTCAAAATAATGATACAAAATAGGTTTGTTGTTGTTCAGTCATTTCAGTTGTGTCCAATTCTTTGTGACTCTATTTGGGATTTTTTTTTTTTTTGCTTTTTGGAGGGCAGTTGGGGTTGAGTGACTTGCCTAAAGTCACACTACTAGTGTGTCAAGTGTCTGAGGCTGGATTTGAACTCAGGTCCTCCTGACTCCAGGGCTGGTGCTCTATTCACTGGACCACCTAGCCACCCCTAGTCATCTGTTTTTAAAGAGGAGAAAAACAGGGCCCAGAGAAAGGAGATCAAGGTCGCATAACTGGTAACCTGGTCGGAAGCAGAATTTAAAACCAAGTCTCTCCTGAACTCCAAATTCAGCATTATACCATGCTATCCTGTTGATGAGGGATGGCTCACAATAGGTTCATCAGGAACTCTTATCTAAGACCAGAAAACCTTCTATTCAGTCTTGAAAGAATTCAGTAGGCCCAAGCAAACTTGGAGTCAGAGTTGTAAAACTTTATTTTATGCTCTACAATGGGCAAGGGTTATTATTAGGCTGTAGAGCGGGCAAGAGTCCTTTAGAGGACCTGCAACCTTAAAGGGGTACAATTAAGATTTTTATAGGGTAATCCATAGTAGAACCCATGCCAATTATGCTAACTAGGTGATTAAAGGTGGGATTAGGGAGGAGTTAAGGTGGGGCCAGTGCACAGGCGTATTGCCCATGATTCACTGGGAAAAAGCCCAAGGGGGGGCTACCCGGAGGTGTGGTTTTAGGCTTGAAACGTCACTAAGTTGGCTAGCGGTCAAGGGCTGATGGAGAAATGCCCAGTCTGCCACCCATCAGTGTCATGTTTGACAAGATTGATGTCTGGGAACCAAGGCTCTTAAGGAGTTAACCCAGAGATAGGGTACCGAAGGATTCATGGGGGCAGCGGAACACCATACAAGGGGGAGATAATAGTTGTCTAAGCTGGAATGTTTTTAGATACTTTAGTGAAAGATTCATAGGAATAATTTGTTTTTGTTCCAAGCTGAGTTCCAAGCTGCTGGGCAGAGTTATTGCTCTGAAGCTGGTGGGGCTGGGGGGGGGGTGGGGGGGGAGAAGGGGCAGAGTTAATGCTCTGAGACTAGGGGGGTGGGGTATGATTTTACAAACTGGTTTTACAGACTGATGTTACAAATTGGTATTACAAATTTATGTTACAAACATAGATCTCAAGCACCCCATCACTATGATCTATGATGACCAGAGAAGGTGGTGACTTGTATCAAATCACAAAATCTGGTCAGTAGTGGAGCCCAAATCATAAAATCAGAGTTCAGAGCTAAAAGGCACTTTGTCTTCAAACATACCTGAGTCTCTCTTACTCTTCAAAATTCTTCCCTATACCCTTAAGCTATTTCCTTAAGCTATCTTACTATATCTCTCCCCCCTCTCTTAACCAAATTCTTTTGAAAAGCTGTCTACATTCTCTACCTCTGCTTTCTATCCTATCATTCTGTTCACAATCTGGTTTCCAACCTCATCACTCAACTGAAACAGTGTCTCTAAATTTAACATTGCTTTTTTATTTGCCAGATCTTTTGGTTTGTTTTTTTTTTTAACCTGTGCTCTTTCTTCTTGAACTTTCTGCTTCATTTGACCCCATCGATCACCACTTTGCTTAGGGATACCCTCTTCTCTTTGAATTTTTGTGACATTACTCATTCCTGGTTTGCCTTCCACCTGCCTTACTGGTTTTTAGGTTTCTGTGCTGACTCAACGATCATACCCCACTCCCTAACTATGATTGTTTTTGTAGTTCTGTCCTAGACTTTCATTGGCCTAGATTACTCACTTTTATTCACCCACATATCTAGTCAGTTGCCAAATCTTGACATTTCTGTCTTTACAGCATCTCTTACACTTGATCCCTTCCTTACAGTCACAGAGCTACTACCTTAGTTGGCCTCCCTGTCTCTTGTCTCTCCCCATTCTTAGTTAATCCTACATACTGTTGTCAAAATGATTTTCTGTAAGTTCAAATCTGACTGTGATCCCTACTCAATCAATTTCAGTGGAGGCCTATTGGTTCTAGGATTAAATATAAACTTTTCTATTTAGCTTTTATTATCTTTCACAACCTGGTCCTAGCTTGTAATTAAAGCCTCATTGGAAATATCTAAAACTACCCCCTCCTACAAACTGTAATCCAGCCAAACTGACCTCTCTGTCCTTGAAACATGCCATCTCCTCTTCTGTCTCCATGTCTTTGCAATGGCCCTCCCACATGCTTGGAATGCCTTCCTTCTTTACCTTGAAGATACAGCTCGTGCACCATCTTCTGCATGAAGTCTTTCCTAATCTCACCCACATACTTATGCCCTCTTTCACAAATTACCTTGTATTTAGCCACTTTGCATACATTTGTTTTCATTCATTTGATATTTAGCCTGTATGTATATATGTGTATACATGTGTATGCACACACATTTAATATTTATTTTTTCCTCCATTACAATGTAAGCTCCTTGTGAGTAGGGATTGTTTCATTCTTTGCACTTGTACCCCCTTTATGCCTTGGCATATAATAAATGGCTTATTAAATACTTGTTAATTAGTCATCTGGTCATAGGATCATAGATATTGTATCATTAAGGAACAGAGAGATAATCTGATCTGATATTCCTCCCATCGTGTTTTACAGATAAAAATACTGAGATAAAGAGACATTAAATGACTTGTCCAAGGTCACACAGGTATTAAGTAGCAGGTGGGGGATTTAAACTCAGGTCCTCTGACTTCCAATTCAACATTTTGTACATTCTATCACGTTGTCTTCTAATCTCCTAATTTTATAGAGGAAGGAACAAAGATCCAGAGAGAAGCAATTTGCCCAAAGTCACACAAATGTCAAATGTAAATTTAGAACTTGAACCTAGGTCTTCTGACTCTAAATTCAATGCTTTTTTCACTACAATTCTGTGACTACCATGGAATTTCTCAAATACTGAAGTGGAGCTATGATCTCTCCTCAATTCAGATGTTCCTTCCAACATAATTAACATATATTAAGCCATAGGAATTAATCTGCAATTTTCAAAGATACATGTTTTGAAAAATTAATTCCATTACTTTACATATTCCAAAGGAATATAGGATATAGAAATACTATAGGAACAATACATTTTCATTTTATTTAGTGAGTAACTAATAGAAGGTTGTAGACTAATGGGAATTTTCCTACAATGGAAAGGAAATAAATGAGATGGAAATCCTATCGATTGGGCATTAAAATACAGGAGACCAAAGAAAGCTTGATTAGTGGGAGGGGGAAGGGGAAAGTGGCTACTGTAGCTGAAAAACTTCACCTTCTAAAAAAGAAACAGCAAATCTCAGGCTACCAAATAGCACCATCTTGTGGCCAAAAAAGTGAACTCTGTCAATCTGGGTTATTGGTGCCAAATAAATTGGGTCTAATATTTTTTATTATGGAAGTATGATGAGTAAAATGGCACTGATATTTCACAGTTTAAAACTATGAATGAAGGAAGGTGGCCTAGTCTAAATATTCCTCCTGAATGAAAAGTGGCAGTGTGGTGTTAGTAGAGTACTTTCATTAATTTCTGTGGTTTATAAATCCTGTAGTGGTATTATACCCTGCTATATACAGAACTTTTTAGCAAGAGAATTGTCTTGCTATTGTCACAATTATAATGGCAAATGCATATTTCCACCTATTAAAATATTTAGAGGTCTCTCCAAGATCAATTCTGAATGCTTCTGCTTTCTATAGGAAAATACATTGTTAGTAGAATAAGGCATCAGCTCAATATTCCATGGACAATCTTTTAAAGAAACCTGGACCATCTAAATCCTCCTTTCTATATTCCAAGGCAATAGAAGTATTACTGATAATACACTAATTAACATTTATTATAACTAGCATGTTTGTTTTAGGCCAAACTTATCATATAATGGAATAGTATACCTTTTGTACTTAACATGCAATTTATAAGACATCATAGTCCCTTGTGGAATTAACATTTACAGTCATTTTACAGAGTTTTAAGATAATTTTACTACTCTAAATTATTATAAAGGTTTATAGTTAGATATTTGCTTTCAAGACATATTGTTGGTGCTAGTTTAAGTTAATTTGATGTCATATACTTGTGAGCAACATAACTTCCTCACACGATCTTCTTCCCATCCCATTTCTCTTCCCCATTCTGGGCCACCCCTCCTGCCCCCACCCCTGCCCCATGCTTCCCTCCATAGAAATGTTTTTGGGGAGAAATATAATTTTTTAAAGTTAGCACCCTGGCCAGGGACAATGGGGTGGCTGAGAATTGTGAGTTGGTTCAGCACAACTACAAAGGACAGAGATGAGTAGTTCACAATTGAGCTTAATTATGAGACCATAATGGGCAAAAGGTGTGTAGGGAGAAGGAAGGGTGTGCTTAACAGCTGATAACTATGGCCTGCTATTGTGGAGGCTTGTAACAACTGCAGTTCACTGGTTCTAGGTGAGTCTCCAGGGTTAAGGAAGGGCATGGCTGCATAGCTAGGATACTTGGGATACTTCAGTGGCTATGGCACCATGCTTCTTCAAGGATGTTGACTTTGGGGAATGCAGTCAGGAGAACTGAGTATGTATCTGTCTTTTCTGTTCCCTCTTGATTTCTCCTACAACTATTGTATAGTATTTAGGGCCCTGGACTTGGAGTCAGGAAGATTTGGGTTCATACCCTACCACAGACACCAACTGTGTAGCCTTGGGCAAGTCACTTAACCTCACTGGACCTCAGCTTCTTTATCAGTAAAATGAGAGATTAGATTCCATGGTCCCTTCTTGCTCTCAGTTTATGATCTTATGACATCCCCATTGTCTAGGGTTCAATCTTTTTGTATTAAATAATTCCTAGAAATAAAGAATGCCTAGGTTAGGAGTGGAGAACCTTCAACCTCAAAGCCACATGTGGCCTTCTAGGTCTTTGGGTACAGCCTTTTGTTCAAGTTCAAGTTTTACAGAACAAATCCTTTTATTACTACTGACATTATATGGTCGAAATTCAAAATTTTGTGCCATAACACTTGCCAATGTACAATACAATGATGCTTATTTTTTTGCCAACAGACTCTTCAACAAAAGTTACTGCACCAAGGTTTTGCCACTATGTTATAATTTAAATAAATCTTTTTGTGGCTGTCCTACAAACTGAATCATCATTTATAATACAGTTTCTAAGAGAACATTCATTCTACATTCTGAGTCCAAATAGGTGGTGGCAACAAGAATGGAAAAAAAAAAGACAAATATGAGATGTAACGAAGGAAGAATCGTGGAATTTGGTGGCTTATTAGATAATAGAAAGCAAGGTAGATGAGGAAGAAAGTGCTGTTGTGACATGGTTCCTAGTGAGAGTGACTATGAAAATGATGCTATCATTGACAGAAATAAGGAAGTCAGGATAAGGCTATGGTTCGGGGGCTAAATGATTGAGGTACGTTATCTCCCAAGAGTACAATATCAATCAGACTGGAGGACTGGAACTCAGGAGAGTGGTCAGGTAGAGAAGTACAGATTTTGGAGTTAAACATGTACAGGTAAGAGTTGAAGCCACTAGAGTGAGCTAGATTGTGATGCCCTATTCTTTCATTATGAGGATAGGACCAGGGATAGAACAGGAATGAAAAGAAGCTAGGCAATTGTAATACCTGTCCTGGTTTGGGGATAAGTAGCTAAGAACCAAGTGCTTCTCAGTTTAGGATAAGTCAGAAAGTGTGGGAAAAGTACAAAGCAAGACTTTCAAGCAGCTTAAAGAAACCACAGCAAGAGAAGAAAGTATCAGACATACTGTTCCATAAAGAACAGCTTTGAAAGTGTTGTCCAAGACATGCTGCTTGACTGTAACTTCCATGGAATTAGGGTGTCATAGATAATCTAAATTTTGTATTTTTCCCAGCACCCAGCAGAATGCTCTGCTTAATGAATCTTTGTTGAGTGAATGAATTGCTGGCCCTGTGACATAGATTGATCACCATCAAATCTTCCATAGTTCTTTGTACCCCAGATTCCAGGCAGTTCAGCAGTGCATAAGCTTTCCCTAGGAACACATCCAGTACCAGGAACAGAGTGAAACAAGGAACAAAAACCCTTCAGTTGGATTATTCTACCAGAAAGAAGTCATGACAAATAGGTCTATAACAACAGTTTTTGTTGTTCAGTCATTTCAGTTGTGTCCATGACCCCATTTGGGGTTTTCTTGGCAAAGATACGTGGTTTGCCATTTCCTTCTCTAGCACATTTTACAGATGAGGAAACTGAGACAAACAGGATGAAGTGACTTGCCCAAGGTCACACAGCTAGGTAGTGTCTGAGGCGAGATTTGAACTCAAGAAGATGCACTGTACCTTCTAATTGTCCATAATGACAGTAGAATAATCATGATCTCAGGAGTTCTACTTCTCTTTGTTTGTGCCCTTTACATGTATTTCCTGTCTATAGGCAGTCTCAGAGTAGGACAGTATGGCTATACTCTACTATCCTCAAAGTTCTTTAATGTCAAGACCCCTTTTATACTTCTAGAAATTATTGAGGAAGACTCCAGCTTCTGGGATAAGGACTCACTATTTGACAAAAACTGCTGGGAAACTGGGAAATAGTATGGCAGAAACTAGGCATAGACCAACATCTTACACTGTATACCAAGAAAAGGTTAAAATAAGTACATGATTTAGACATAAAGGGTGATACTATAATCAAATTAGGAGAGCAAGGAATAGTTTATTTATCAGATCTATGGAGAATGGAAGAATTTATGACCAAACAAGTGATAAAGAACATTATGAAATGCAAAATAGATAATTTTGATTACATTAAATTACAAAGTTTTTGCACAAAGCCAATGCAACCAAGATTAAAAGGGAAGCAGAAAACTGGGAAACAATTTTTATAGACAGTGTCTCTGATAAAGGTCTTTTTTCTAAAACATATAGAGAACTAGGTCAAATTTATAAGAATAAAAGTCATTCACCAATTGATAAATAGTCAAAGGCTATGAATAGGCAGTTTTCAGATGAAGAAATTAAAGCTATCTCTAGTCATATGAAAAAATGCTCTAAATCAGTATTGATTAGAGAAATGCAAATCAAAACAACTCTAAGACCTATAGGATTGGCTAACATGACAAAATAGTAATATGATAAATGTTGGAGAAGACATAGGAAAATTGGAACACTAATGCATTGTTGGTGGAGTTGTGAACTGATCCAACCATTCTGGAGGGCAATTTGGAACTATGCCCAAAGGACTATAAAATTATACATACCCTTTGGTCCAGCAATACCACTACTAGATCTGTATCCCAGAGAGAACATAAAAAGGGAAAAGGACCTTCATGTTAAAAAATATTTATAGCAGCTCTTTTTGTGGTGACCAAGAATTGGAAACTGAGGGGATGCCCATTAATTGGGGAACAAGTTGTGGCGTATGAATGTAATGGAATAATACTATTATTCCAGAAGAAATGACGAAGTGGCAGATTTCAGAAAAGCCTGGAAAGATTTACATGAACTGATGCTGAGTGAGCATAACCAGGAGAACATCATACATAGTAACAGCAACATTGTGCAATGACCAACTTTGATACTTCACTGTATCGCTGAGAAGAGATAAGTCTAATTTCCAGGGGACTCATGATGGAAAAAGCTATCAACATCCAGAAAAGAACTATGTTAGTCTGAATGCAGATTGAAGCAGAGTATTTTCTCTTTTTCTTTGTATTCATTTTTCCCTTTTGTTATGATTCTTCTTTCACAACATGACTAATATGGAAATATGTTTAATATGATTGTACATGTGTAGCCTATGTCAGATTGCATGCTGCCTTGGGGATGGGGGAGGGAAAAATTTAGAACTCAAAATCTTTTAAAAGTGAATGTTGAAAACTAAAAAGAAATTAATTAAAATTTAAAAAAAGAAATTAAACCTGATAAAATTTTTTAAAATTATTTATTTAAAATAATAATAAATTTGTTATATATTTTTTATTAAAAATAAATGCATTTTCCAAAACAAACAAAAAGGTGAGGAGGGGCATTGTTTTGCGTATTTTTGCAAATCTCTTCAATGCTTGGCTTAATAGAAGACAACTGGATTCTCATGTTTCTACACTTAATCAGTTGCTACATGTTTCATTATATGGAGAAAATCTAGTCTTATATACACATATAGTTAGAAAAGGGAGGAGTATTTTAATAGGCAAATAATGTCTTATGATATTATGAAAATAGTTATGACTTCACAGACCTGAAAAGGTCATGAGGTACCCCACAGGTTCACAGATCACATTCTGAGAACTGCTGTCCTACATTGTTTTAGAGAATTTTTCCAACAACCACTGCTCGCTCACCCCATTGCTCAACTATCTTGAGATTTCTTAGTCTGTCAAAAGCAGGAAAGATGTAGGATTTGGAACACTGCCAAGAAGAAAACTGAGTTGTCCCACAGTTTTACCCATTGTGTTATTTTTTTTTTATGCCAGGGGACAACACCACCACCTACATTCATTCCCTGCTTCACACAATATGACTCTTTGTTCCTTTGCAGCTATAGAATCTTAGAATACATCCATAGAGAAAAAAATGGAATACTCACACACACATACACACACAGATACATATACACTCTATATGTATATAGAGTGCATAAATATATTGTATATGACATTCTTTCTCTTTATAGATATATTGTATACATATATACACACATATATACATGCATATATATAGGTATATATCCCATTCTCTCTGTATGTATGTATGTTTATAATTTTGTGTATAGGCAGCTAGGTGGCACAGTGGATACAGTGCCAGGCCTAGAGTCAGGAAGACCTCAGTTCAAATCTGGCCTCAGACACTTACTAGCTGTGTGATCCTGAGTAAGTCACTTAATCCTGTTTGTCTCAGTTTCCTCATCCATAAAATGAAGTGGAAAAAGAATGCCAAACCACTCCAGTATCTTTGCCAAGAAAACCCCAAATGAGGTCACAAAGAGTCAGACACAACTGAAATGACTGAATAACAACAAAAATGTATGTATATATGTGTACAAACATATATATGTATATGATAAGATTTGCTTGCTTTTGACATGAGAAAACTTGAAAAGCAGTCTGGCAGTTTAGCCTAACATCTTTTTACCATAACCCACAATAAACTCAAAATAGGTATATGATTAATTAAATTAATTAAAGGTCATCCCATTAAAAAATTGTGGCAGAATCAGATTAGGTAACTTTCAGGTTACTTTCACAACTATTGGGGGTGAATTCTTAAGCAAACAAAAGTTAGAGGCAAGTACAACTTGTTAAAAGATCATTTAGACTACCTAAAATTGAATTAATGCATCTATGATGATGAGAAGTGTCAGCAGAGGACAAATCCAGAACTGAAAAATTTATAAAGAAGTTTATTAAGTTGTCCCATAGGGGGAAGAACTGAAAAAGGAATGCCTTACTCCCCTGAAGTGTCTGTAAAATTTATATTTTTATATCAGTATTATTTATATTATAGAGAAATTTGTATTATAGAGAAACTAAATCTGTAAAACTTATATTATGGAGAATTCAAACAAAGGAAACAGTAACTGATTGGCTAGCATGGAGGCAGTTTCCAGATAAGACACATAGGTTATTTGAGATGTATAATTGGAGGAAACTCCTTACATTCCTTGCATCAATCTTCAGAATCCCTGAAAGATTTTTGGTCAGTATAACCTGGAGTCCTGAGTTAAGCATTAAATAAATGCAGTTTCTAAGCAACAGTCATGCAAGGCTAGGTTCAAACAATGCAATTATGTTTTCCCACAGAAGGAAAGAAGTCAACTGGGGGTGAGGTCGGGGGTTTGGGGGGAAATATCCTTGCATCAAATATTTGTTAAGGGTCCTATATCTAAGATACATAGGCAAATAATAAATATACATAAAAGACCTAAAAATAATGTGAACAAATAATTTTCTACAAAAAACTACAATTCTTACCAACCACTTGAAAAGGTGCCGTGAATCACTAATAATGGAAATATAAAAGAAAATAACTCCGAAGTTTTACCTCATACTCAGCAAATTGGCAAAGATAATAAAAGGTAGAAATAGTAACTGTTAGAGGAGCTTTGGAAAGATGAACACATAATGTATTGTTGGTGTGGTTATGAATTGGAACAGGTTGTTTAAGGGTTATGAAAGTCAAACAGAGGAGTTTATATTTTACCCTGAAGGGAATGGGAAGCAGTTGGAATTTATTGAGTAGGGAAGCCAGAGCTCATAATGGCCAAGATACATACAGAGACTTTTTTTCCCTCCGCTATTCTCTCCTGACAGATTACACTTAGGAAAAGACAAATAAAACAACAACATCTTATTCTCCTTTCTTTTCAAAAAATTTATTTAGTATTTTATTTTCCCCCAGTTACATGTAAAAATAATTTTTAATATTTGTTTTTAAAACTTTGAGTTCCAAATTCTCTCCCTTCCTCCCAACCCCGCCCCCCGCCATTGAGAAGGCAAGTAATTCAATATAGCTTAGACATGTGCAGTCATGCAAAACATGTTTCCATATTAGTTATGTTGTGAAAAACAATATAGACCAAAAAAAAAAAAACGCTTTATAAAATAAAGTAAAAAAAAAAAGTATGCTTCAATTTGTATTCAGATGCCATTAGGTCTTTGTCTGGGGATGGATAGAATTTTTTATCCTAAGTCCTTGAGAAAGGTCTCGAATCATCATAGTGCTGAGAAGAGCTAAGTCATTCATAGCTGATCATCTTACAATGTTACTGTTACTTTGTACACTGTGCATTTCACTTTGCATCTGCCCATGCAAGTCTTTCCAGGTTTTTCTGAGAACATCCTGCTCACCATTTCTTACAGCACAATAGTATTCCATCACAATCACATAGCACAATTTGTTCAGCCATTCCTCAACTGATGGGCATTACCTCAATTTGCAACTCCCTGACACAAGAAAAGGGCTGCTATAAATATTTCCATACATATACGTCCTTCTTCCCTTTGTTTATTTATTTATTTAGATACAGACCTAGTAGTGGCATTGCTAGGTCAAAGGGTATGCTTGGTTTTATAGCCCTTTGGGCATAGTTCCAAATTGCTCTAAAGAATGCTTGAGTAAAATTTTGCATGCAACTGGGAAGTAAGATGTACAGGCACTGAAGTATGGGGATCTATCTTGCCCTGCTGGAAATTCAGAGAGGGGATGGGGGAGGATATAGGAGAGAGTAGATTGGGGAAGGGGGTATACAGTGGGATCTCTGGTTTGGGGTAGTGGGTAGGGGAGGGATGGGGAGAAAATTTGTAACCCAATGAAAGATATAAACTAAATGAATGATGTAAACTAAAAATAAACAGAAAATAAGAATGCTTGAATAGGTTCTCAATACCACCAACAGTGCATTAATAGCTCATTTTCCCTACAATCTCTCCAACATTTGTTATTCTCCTTTTCTGTCCTATTAGACAATCTAAAAATATAAGGTAGTACCTCAGAATTGTTTCAATTTGCATTCCCTCCGATCAACAGCAATTCAGAGCACCTTCTCATATGGCTATAGATAGCTTTCATTACTTCACCTGAAAACTGTTCATATCTCTTAATCATTTACAAATTGGGGAATGGTTCCTATTTTTATAAATTTGACTCAGTTCTCTATATATTTGAGAAATAAGATCTTTATCAGAGATTGTTATGATTATTAAATATATTTCTCTCCATCCTATTCCCCACCCCTGTTTGTTCTATTTTCTCTCTCCTTTCACCCTCTCCCTCCTCAAAAGTTTTTGCTTCTGTCTACCACTTTTCCTAGTCTACCCTCTCTTCTATCACAGCCCCCCCCCTTTCTCTTATTCCCTTCTCCTCCTACTTTCCTATAAGGTAAGAAAAATTTCTATACCCAGTTGAGTGTATGTTATTCCCCTCTTTGAGCCAATTCTGACAAGAGTAAGGTTCACTCACTCCCCCCTTCACCTCCCCCACTTTCCCCTCCATTCTAAAAACTTTTTCTTACCTCTTTGATGTGAGATAATTTACTCCATTCTGCCCCTCCCTTTTTCTTTCTCCCAGCACATTCCTATTTGTCAACCCTTAAGTTTATTTTTTAGATATCATCCCTTCATATTCAATTTATATCTGTGCCCTCTGTCTATATATTCTCCTTATAATTGCCTTAATAATGAAACAATTTCTTATAAGTTATAAGTATCAGCTTCCCACACAGGAATGTAAACAGTTTAACCTTAAGTCCCTTATGATTTCACTTTCCTGTTTAACCTTGTTATTCTTCTCCTGAGTCTTATATTTGAAAGTCAAATTTTCTATTCAGCTCTGGTCTTTTCATCAAGAATGCTTGAAAGTCCTCTATTTCATTGAATATCCATTTCCCCTCTGAAGCATTATACTCAATTTTGCAGGGTAAGTGATTCTTGGATGTAATCCTAGCTTCAGAGGTGGGAAACCTATGGTATTGAGGCCACAGGTTCCCCACCCCTGTGACTTTGCCCTCTGGAATATCATATTCTAAGATCTCTGATTCCTTAATGCAGAAGCTTCTAAATCATGTGTTATCCTGACTATGATTCCACAATACTTGAATTGTTTCTTTTTGGCTGCTTGCAATATTCTTTCCTTGCCCTGGGAGCTCTGGAATTTGACTATAATATTCCTGGGAGTTTTCATTTTGGGATCTCTTTCAGGAGGTGACTGGTGGTTTCTTTCATTTTCTATTTTATCCTCTGGTTCTAGAATATCAGAGCAGTTTCTTTGATTTTCTTGAAAGATGATGTCTAGACTCTTTTTTTTTAATCATGGTTTTCAGGTAGTCCAATAATTTAAAAATTATCTCTCCTACATCTGTTTTCCAGTTCAGTTGATTTTCTAATGAGATATTTCACATTATCTTCTATTTTTTATTCTTTGGGTTTTGTTTTATTGTTTCTTGATTTCTCTTAGTCATTAGCTTCTACTTGCTCCATTCTAATTTTTTAGTAATTATTTTCTTCAATGAGCTTTTGTGCCTCTTTTACCATTTGGCCTCGTCTATTTTTTAAGCTATTATTTTCTTTAGTGCTGTTTTCTGTGTGTGTGTGTGTGTGTGTGTGTGTGTGTCTTTTACCAAGCTGTTGACTTTTTTCGCGATTTTCTTGCACATTCTCATTTCTCTTCTCAATTTTTCTTCTACCTCTCTTTCTGGATTATGAAAATTCTTTTTGAGCTCTTCCATGACCTGAGACCAATTCATATTTTTCTCGAAGGCTTTGGATATTGGATCTTTGACTTTGTTATCTTCTTCTGAGTGTGCATTTTGATCTTCCTTGTCACCATAGTAACTTTCTGTGGTCAGATTTTTTCTTCTGTTTTTTGCTAATTTTTTTCAGTCTATTTCTTGACTTTTAAGTTTTTGTTAAAGTAGAGCTCTGCTTCCATGGTGGAGGGTGCACTGTCCTAAGGTTCAGGGGTTTTGTACAACTGTTTTCAGAGATACTTGTAGGGACCTATAAGTTTTCAGTTCTTCCAAGGTGGTATGATCTAAGGAGAGCTGTGTTTACTAACTCTTCTTCTGGTCTGTTAGTGACCACAAGCACTCTTTTCTGCCCCAGAACTGTGAGGAGGGTCCTGGTTTCACTAGCACTGCTAGTGCTCCTTCTCACTTGGGGATTGCTACTCAGGACTGTGACCCATATCTGAGTATGGGCAAAGCAACAGAGTCCTGCCCCCAGTGCCATCAAAGAGAGCCCTGTAATCTCCTTCTGATCAGTTTATTCAACCCCCTTATCATTTGTGGGCTGAGAAGCATCCACTGCCACTGCAGATTCTGTGACTCCCAGGGCCTGCTTCTGGTTTGCTGGGGTTGGGTCTGTGCTAGCACAGCCCACACTGGACTGTGTTGCACTCTCACCCCATCCTTTTGTGGGTTCTGCCGCTTTAGGAATTGTTTTATGGCACTATTCAAAGGTGTTTGGAGGGGTTTTAGGGAGAGCTCAGGAGAGTCACTGCCTTTTCTCTACCATCTTGGCTCCACCTCAGTCAACATCTTACTCTCTTATGGGAAATTAACACTTTCTCTTGAGCAAAGAGACACATAATCATTTCTAAGGCCCTGACTAAAGACTGATTAGTTAGGTAGGATAAAAGGACAAGACTTGATTCTAGAAAGCTCTTTGAAGCTGTGGCCAAGGTCTGCACAATAACCAACTACAAGAATTTGTAGTGTTAGAAAATTATTGGTTGAGATACTACAAAGTGGGTTGGATTTGACTAGGAATCATGAGATAAAAATAAAAGGAAAGTCTGGTACAAAATCCAAAAGAATGTCCCAATCCAAAAGTTTAGAAGACTGAATTAATCACCCAGAAATCTCTTGAATCTTTGATCTTTTCTCATTTTGTTTTTCCTTATTTCCTGTGAATGAGTCCATAAGAGTAACTTTGATTTATTTCTTTCCCCCTAGGAAGTAGAAAGTCATCTCACAGTACAATGGACACCATTGATAAAGAAAATCCATCTGATCTTACAGAAATAGATGATACAGAAGAGATAATAGAATCAGTTAAGATAAAGGATATTGCTGATGCCACACAGAAAGTGGTGAATGCCCAGAAGGACTCATTTTTTTGCCCGGTATGCACTTAAAACTCTTATCATGTGGTGTCTAAGAATTATCCTATTCTTGAGTGTTCCCATATTATATTCTTGAGAATATACTATATATTCCCATATTCATATTCTTGAGAACTCCCATAGTATAGGTCAAGGCTTCCTACTATACTTCAATCAATTAACAAGCATTAATTAAGTACTATGTGCCAGGCATTGTGCTACATAGTGAAGATATAAAGGCAAAATGAAACAGTGCCTAACCTCTAGGAACTTACAATCTGGTTTGGGGAAACAACATATACATACATAAGTATATGAAATATATATTAAATACTTACTAGCCGTGTGACCTTGACCTTGGTCAAATCAACCCCAATTGCCCTGCCCTGCCCTTCCCACTCCAAAAAGAAAAAAAAAATATTTAAAATCAATACAAGGTAATTGGTAGAATGGATGGCGGAGGGGAGGCATCAAGAGCTGGGGGAATCAGGAAAAGTTTCATGTAGAGGGGTGGTACTACTGATGAGTCTTGAACAAAACTAGGTAGAACTGAAGGAGGGGGCATACCAGGCATGAGAGTCGATGCAAAGGCACAAAGATAGGAAATGGAGGAAATATGAGGAACAATTAGAAGGACAAGGGTGGTTTGTCCATAGTGTATGTGACATGGAGTAGGAACATATGCATTTGCAAGGCAACTGACTGGAATTAAACATGTAACTTCTGTGAACTGCTGATGATGATGATATGAAACAAAGGGTCCTAAAGTAGAAATCAGACCTGAGACTTTGGTCAATTTGCCAGTATTGTTTAATCATTTTCTCTTCCTCTTACATCCTTGTCAAATTCTAATTAGCATTATATTATATATTCTATTCATATATGTTGCATACACCACATGATTGTAAACAGTTAAGGCAGGTACAAGGTATTATTCATCTTCATATTTTTCTCATCCTCTCCCCTACCCCTAGCACTATGTCTAGCATATATTAGATGTTTCATAAATGTTTATTGCTGAATGAATAGATGAATGAATGAGTTGAACTAGCTGGCATTTACTGCAAAAGTACGTTTATTTTTTCAAGGTTAATTTTCCCATCAATATAGTATTTTGGAAAGGCAGGGATGTTGAGAGGTCACATAGTCCCTCTCCTTGATTTCCACTAGGCCTAAATTCAAGCTGCCCTATAAAGACAGTTTTGCAAGGAGACATGGGTTCCTGCCCTTTGGGGCAGGACTGCCCTTTGGCACCTTCTAATTGTTGAGTACCTGGTAAGTCACTTAATTTCTAAGTACCTCAGGAAACTCTCTAAGACTCGCAGTTGGAGAGAAGGAACCAACTTGCACACTGGTAGAGGAAATTTGCTCACCCTAGATTGCTTTATAGCAATAAAATACAAGATCCAGTCCCTATTCAGTCTCTGCCATTTTTTTTTCTCTTACCCATCCTTGAAGCCTTTGGGGGTAAAACACAAACAAAAGGAGATAATTTCCTCCATAAAACTACTGACAAAGAGATGCCTCTTGATGTAAATGCAGAGTCGGCTAACCAGCATTTATTAAGTACCAACTGTATGTAAGCATTATGCTAAGTGCTGGGGATCCAAAAAAAAAAAAAGACCCCCGTTGAGGCAAGGCAAGTTATGATTGTGTGAAACCCTATTGGGTTTTGCAGTTTGCATGTTATTGGGGCATGTGACCAGGGAATCCCTTGCCTACAGCACTGGGACTCCATTCCCTACTACTTATGAGTAGTAGGTCTCTCTTGGAACTCATCTATTTGGATGTGGATTTGGATTTTCCTTAGAATGTTTAGGATGTTTAGAGTGGAAAAGGATTTTAGGGTTGTCTATATCTAGTTCAATTGAAACCCTTTATAGCATCCTGTGTTTCATCTAATTCAACCTTTTAAGTTTACATGGGAGGAAATTTATGCCCAGAGCAATGAAATGACTTGTCCAAGTGGATTAGTACTATTTGGGGTTCAGAGGGACAAATGAACATATGCTCAATCTTTTCTCGTTATTTTATTCTTTTTTTTTTTTTGGAGGGGGGAAGGCAAGGCAATTGATGTTAAGTGACTTGCCCTAGGTCACACTGCTAGTAAGTGTTAAGTATCTGAGGCTGGATTTGAACTCAGGTCCTCCTGACTCCAGGGTCAGTTCTCTATTCACTGTGCCACCTAGCTGCCCTGTTAATGAGTAATTTTTACATTAAATCAGCATCCATCATAGGAAAGGAACAGCCCGAGCATAAAATTTAAGTATCCTAATGAGATTTATTAAGGGATATATTTTACATGTAACTGAGACCTTGGAAGAGCTAAAGACCTGAGAGGATTAAATTTTTGCCTTGAAATGGCTTTCTTCCATCTATTTTGAAAACCACCAGTAGTGTCAAATCAGCTAATGGGCATGGAGCAACAAAGGTAAATTCTTTGTTTTCCTTTTTATATAGGAAAGGTATCATCTCCAGTGTGAGGGTAAGCTATATTTTCCCTTGGTTCTAGGGCAGTGATGGGTGAGGAAGCAAGGTGTTACCTGTTACCTTCCTTCATGGATCCCATACTTCAAGGTCTTTGAGCACTGTGATTGGTTGAAGGGGCAAAGAGGGAAGAAAGATAGGAGAGAGAGGGTCTAATTCCCCCCCCCCCCAGCTGACGTTGCAGATTAACTGGACCTGTTCATAAAGAAATATGAGAGGATTTAGCTGGATTCTGAGAAACAATAAATTTCTTAGAATTTTAAAGGCTAATCCCTTTGCACAAATAACCATTAGCCTCTAAGGGACAACATAGCAAAATAAAGAACAAAAGTGTCATCAAATTATTGATGGCCTAAATTTCTGACAACTTTTAAATCCTAAAGCATAGGTACATTAAATAGGCTAACATTCTCTTAAGTTTTTGTTCAATTTTTCACATAATGAGAGGTCTTATATCTATGACGCAAACCAATGAGCAATTACTGCAGTCTACAATAGGTCTTATGAATCCCAAAGGTACAGAGCTGGTTGGTAGTAAAGCAAGTATTAGAACCCAGTTTGATTAAATCTTTATTCAAGATTTCTTTCTCTCCACCATTCTACTTTGCTTAGGTTTGCTTGAGTTTTGTAAATACATTGCTCTTCCACCCTACTCAAAGAATAACACTTCTATTTTCATGGTCATTTGCCTTATGTACTATGTGCTTGCCCCTCTATCTCATTTTCAGTAGTTTTTCCAAGGGTCTCATGTCTTCTTATTAAATCATTTCATTTTACCTGCTGGATTTCTTCTTTGTGCACTACTCTAATGATATAAATGTTCTCTCTTTCTCTCTCTCTTTTTTTTTACAGCTCTCAACATTGTTTTTATCTGCTGACACTTTGATAAAGGAAAATGAAAAATTCCATAACTTAAGAAAACATGATATTTCCATTACAGAAGCAAAGAACTATCTTCTTCAAATCTTAAACATAATATCACTAGAAACACTGGGTCAAAAAGTGCCAAGAGGGCATGCTCAGCCTATTGTCTTGAAAGGCAAGAGTAATATCTCTGATCCAAAAGGAATGATTAAAATCTTACACCGTACCTTATTATCAGTTGGTGGATCAAGAGTATTAACCGAAAAGTGCCAGATGCCTTCCAGAGCAATTGCCCTCATGAACAAAATTCCCCTGCCAATGCACGTTTTTCCTTATGAGATGCTCGTCCACCATTGTCTTCCTTTCTTGTTACCTTTCATAATAAGAGGTGACATTCTGAGTGAGAATATTTTCTGTAGAATAACCCTTTTCAATATTGTCCCTCCCAAAGGGAAAGTCTTCAGACCACAAGCAAAGAGACAAAAACATTCTGAAAGTTTGCTTCATCCAGGTGGGTAAATCACTATCAGCATTATCATAAACACAGCGTAATGGATAGTGCTAGACTAGGAGTCAAGAAGTCTTGGGTTTGAATCCTGCCTCATTCACTAACTAGCTGTGTGACCATGGTCTTGACCTTTCTATGCCTCAATTTCCTGATATATAAAACGCAAGATTTAAAAATAACGGTGTTTGGGGGCGGCCAGGTAGCACAGCGAGTAAGAGCACTGGCTCCAGTGTTGGGATGACCTGGATCAAATCTGGGCTCAGATACTCAGCACCACACCCAGAAATAACTGGCCGTGTAACCTTGAGCAAGTTACTTAACCCCGATTGCTTTTAAAAAAAAAATAACGGTGTTTGAAAAATGTTAACCAAGACAAAAGGGCAGGTTTGGTTAACTAGTTTTTGTTGATGGTCATTCTGCATAAGAAAGACTTTATTATTTGGCACCAAGTAGACCTTAATAAGCCAGGGTGTCCCAATAGTCTTATTGCAAGTATTTACTGCCCTGAGACTTTTGGGAAACCCAGTAGTAAACATATCAAATCCCACACCTTAACCATACTAGTTAAGAAGGCATTTTCTAGTCTCTCTAACTGTTTCTGCCTGCTCAAAAAGGTACAATATCCAAAGTCCTGTACATCAAGTCTATTAAGTTCACAAGTTCTACCTTGGTACTGCCTCTATACCTACAAGTATTTTAAAATGTTTCCTATTTAATCTTCTCATTTTCTCCCCCACTAAGTTAATTCAAAGTTCTTCTGTAAATATATGTTTATAAAATAACAAAAAGAGAATAAAAATAAGAGCCAAAATTTGTTAAGTTTCATGGAGGCTTTCACTGGATTTCCTTTTGCTTGGTTATCTAATTTCTTTAGCACAAGGTCACCTTTTCATCCGTTAGCTAGTACTACAATGTGATGGATGAAAAAAAGTATTCTTTGAGTGCATTTGCCACCACTAAAATGGGGTTGAATTGTAAAACATGCCTTCTAGAGTTGATAGAATTCTTCCCTAGAATTGTTCCCTGCAGTTCAGGGTAGTTGGTTTTGGGCTTTTTTCCCAAACAACATAATGACAGTGCCCTGACAGGTTAAAGAGATTGGAATTAAGTGTTGATAATTGAAAAAACAAATCACCTACATTTTAAAAAACGTAGATAAAAACTGATCTTTATTAAAAAAGAAAAAAGAAAGAAATACTATAGGTGGGGCGGCTAGGTGGCACAATGAGTAGAGCATCGGCCCTGAAGTCAGAAGGACCTGAGTTCAAATGTGGCCTCAGACCCTTAACACAAATACTAGCCGTGTGACCTTGGGCAAGTCACTTAACCCCAATTGCCCTCCAAAAAGCCTCACAAAAAAGGAAAATAGGAGCAAGGATTAAAGGAACATGACTCCCCGGGTAAACCAGAATACCTATCTCTCACTAATCTAATTATCAATTGTTATTTGACTAAGTATAGGAATTCACATTTAATTTTCCCCATTTATAGAGTTTCAAGACAATTTATTATATTTTCTTTTTTTTAATATTTGTAAAGCACTTTATTTGTAAATATTTGTATTTGTGAATATTTGTAAAGTTCCAGGCACATACTAGGTGCTTAATAAATACTTGTTCTCCATTTCTTCCTCCCACCCTTCCTCCCTCCCTTCCTTCCATAATTGTACTTTTTCCCAATCTATGTTTTTTTTTTCTTTTTTTCTTTTTCACCCACCCTTACTGGGAAGACAAGCAACCCAGTACAGGCTGTACGTGTGTATCCAATGCAAAACATCACCATAGTAGACACACTGTAAAAGACCGACCACATCTCCCCCCCTCCCATCCCACCTCCTACCCACTCCATTCTCTACCCTGATTCCATATCTCCCCAAAAGTGGGTGCCCCAACCTCCCTCCCCCCCAACCCACCCTCCCCTCCATCATCCCCCCTCTCATCCCCCTCCCCCCATTCTCCTGCAGGGTGAGACATCCCATCCAGTGTGCATGTCATTCCCTCCACAAGCCAAACACAATGAGAATAAGGTTGACCCACAACACGCCCCCCCGCCTTCCTATTCTTCCCCTTCACTGCAGCCATCCTCCCCTGCCTCTTCCACATGAGACAGTCTACCCCACTCTGTCTCTCCCCATCCCCTCCCACCACATTCCTTTCTCACTTCTCAACCCCTCTGTGCATCATCCCTTCCTACTAAACTGGTCTTGTGCCCTCTATCCATGCATACCTGCAAACATACATGCACAAATTCACGTATGCATTCACATGGAGGTGGTGGGTGCCAGAGCTGCATGGAGCTCCTGTTTCTACTCCCTATATTTTCTTTAACACTATTTTCTAAATCTGTCTTCTTTTGCCTTTCATTTACATTGTGCTTTGTAAAGCCACACATGAGCACCTTTCCAGAGGACTGTTGCTGTGAAGAACTTTCAAGGTTCTGATTACATAGTATAGTGAATAAATACTCTATTTATTCAATAACAAATCAGAACAAAACATTCACAGAGCATCAAGGTACAGCATTCACAATGTTATAACTTATCACAGAAAATCAAAATACAGCATTCATGATGATTTATCACTAAAAGGGCCACATAGTTTTCACCAAAGAGGTCACAATAGTTTTTAACAAAGTATAATCATTTAGTAACTCAATCATTCAATCATCCTTAAGGAGGCTTGCCTCTTTAAGGGTCGGTAACAAAATACAAGTCAAAGTTCTCCACTCATGGGGCACACTGTTACAAATCAGTCACTATTCAGTCATCAGTCACTATTCAATCAAAAGTCACTACTCAGTCATTAGTCACTACTGAATACCCTCTTAAGGAATAGTGGAAACTACACAGCCATCCACCCTTTGGTCACAAGTAAATCACCATCTTCTTAGTCAGCACACAATATCCAAGTAAAGTCTTCTTTCAGCTTGACTCAAGACTGGCTCTCAGTTTCCATAGTTCCTCTTCCATGGTCCCAGCTCCAACTGTCACCTGGATTCAAAGGCAGGCAGCTCTCAGTTCCTTGTCCGAGGGCTCCTTGTCCAGTTCTTCATCCAGTTCCCATTCCATACTGAAGTTCACAGTGTCCAGTCCACCTCAAGTCCTTCACAGTTCCTGTTTCTGGGAAGACAAAGCTTAACAGAGCCACAATAATATTCATACACATTGCCGGCACCATCACCGATTCACTATCTGCCTGTAGAATAGCCCTTTTCAACATTGTCCCTCCCAAAGGGAAAGTCTTCAGACCACAAGCAAAGAGACAATAACATTCTGAAAGATTGCTTCATCTAGGTGGGTAAATCACTATCAGCATTATCATAAACCATAATGACCAGGGTGTCAATCACTCATTGCTCTAGCTTTGTAGTTCAAGGAAATCCACAATAGGGTTCCTACTTGCTGCCAAATCTGGTCCAACTTAAAATATCCTAACCAGCTGAATTCAAGTAGAAAAAAAACAGGATCCCTCTTCTGCAAAAGCTGGTAAGATGTTGCCAAGAGGATTGAAAGATTCCTAAGAGATTCTCTAATAAAATTGGACATCAACACAATTTATCTGAGCATAGAAAGAAGAGGAGGGGGAAGAAGTTGTAACTCTTTATCCTAAGAGTGAGAATCAAGTACTACAGGAATTTATTTGTGAAATGTGCTTCTTGAAGTTATTACTAGTTGCCATTTTGGATTCAACAAAAATAATTCTCCAACACTCTGATTATTTTCAGAAAAACAATTCATGGATCTGAAAGACCTCCAGCGGAAATATTATAAGGGCATTTTGAAGTGGAAACAAAAATCCCCTACTGTGTTCAAAGAAATACCTCTTGTTATTGAAAAGACATACATACCAGAAATGCTCTCAATTGATTATAAGCCCACTGTTGTTTTTAAGCTTATCAGAAATACTAGTGGAAAATAAAGAGTGGGTTGTTTGTGTTAAGTAGAACCTTCCATTAAATAAAACCATGTGCATCTATGATTATGATTTTGAGTTAAATAGATAATGAAGCAAACCTTTCTCTGTGCCTTGGGAAACACATAATCTCTAAAGTGAGAACAGTTACTCTCTCATTCTCCTTACCAGATTCTTCCCTGAATCTGAGTTCAGGATATCAATCAATTAATCAAGTATTTGTTGAGCTCTCTCTGTATTTATCATTCCCAACAATTCTAAGCTCTGAGAGAAATACACAAAGAAGTATCAGTCACTCATATTCCTCAAACAGAGGCAGGTAGTTTGAAAAAATTACTCATTTTCTCCAATGTATACTTCCTAGAGTACAGAGAAAGGATCTGGGGTGAGTAGGCCGCACAAATGATGCCCTGACACATGAACAAATAGTGTAAGGAGGTTGTATTTCCTTAACATTTCATACTTTGATCAGACCCTGGACTCTATCTTCTTCAGCTACACCTAGAGATGGCTAGGTGACATCATGGAGAGAACTCTGGGCCTGGAGTCAGGAAGACCTGAGTTAAAATCTGGCCTCAGACACTTACTAACTCTGTGACCCTGGGCAAGTCATTTAACCCTATTTGCCCAAGTTTCCTCAGCTATAAAATACGGATCATAATAGCACCTATCTCCCAGGGTTGTTGTGAGGATCAAATGAGATAATATTTATAAGACATTTAGCAGTGTCTGGCACGTAGTAGCTACAATAGATAGATAGACATAAATATACACATATACACACATTAGCTATTATTAATAGCTTTATATCCACACACATACACATTCTCATTTCAATACTTTGCCTTGACACAGATCTCCAGTGGAGAATTTCTTTTAACACTAGTTTTTATGCCCAGACTGATTACTGGTTACATAAGAGATTGTAAGTGACAACATCTATAAGTGGTGTTTATAATCTAATGCATCATCAGACTCAGCCTTTATCTTCTCCCTAGTGCCAATCAATCAAAAAACATTAATCACCTACTGTGTGCTAGTCACTGTGCTAAGAATATACGTGCAGGAAAAATACTATTCTACCCTCAAGGAGCTCACAATCTAATAGGTAATAAAAGTGCTAAGAGCTCTGCTTAAAATCTCTGATCATGTGATAACTGTGTTTTTTGTTAGCTCCATGAGGATAAGATTTTTTTTTCCTGTCTCCTAAATGCTTATTTCTATAGCAATACTAAGTGGTATTGTAGATGGTCCCAGAGTCAGGAGGACCTGAGTTCAAATTTGGACTCAGACACTTACTAGCTGTGTGACCTTGGTCAAGTCACTTAACCCTGTTTGCCTCTGTTTCCTCATCTGTAAAATGAGCTGGAGAAGGAAATAACAAACCATTCTAGTATAAAAAGCCCAAAGGGAGTCGTAAAGAGTAAGATACAACTGAAACTGACTCAACAACAAAATAAAAACTACCCTGGATAGTGGCAGGTTGAGAGCGATTTGCACTTGTGACATCGTCAGCTTTGACCCTTGTAGAAAAGCATTATACTATATTTGCCAACATCAGGGAAGGTTCTGGAACTGGAAATCTGATAAGGTCCTCTCCTCTTCTCATCATATATGTGGCATTCAACATGAATAAATTCTTCAGCCACCATAATTCAATTTCTCTTCTTTTTTTGCCTAAATTGTTGTAAAAGCCAAGGTAACTGATCTTTCTGCCTTTCTTCACTCTATTACCTCCTTTCACATCCATCCTTCACACTACAGTTATCCTTTCCACGTGGTGAGGTTAGGGGCTCTCCTTTTACCCCCAATCTGGAAAATTCACATACAACTTTTTGGCCCTCCCTTTAAAGGGAAGAAGTCTGAATTTTTTCTTTTTCTTTTATCAGGTGTTTACATAGTACCTTATTGTAAAATTTGGGTTAAGTATTCAGACATAGACTCTGTCTTGTCTGCTGGCCTGCATTCGTCATATGAGGCTTTCACAAAACTCCCCCCAAAATTTCCATTTAATTTATCACACCAGCTGATGATATAACAAAATTGTAGTGGGGAAAGTCACAGTCTGAAAAAGATAACTATCACCCCAGTAATCTTCCTAATGCTCTGCTCTAATTACTTCACTTTCCTTTTTCTTTTATTTCACTTTCTATTTATTATAATATAATATTATTATTATATATAATATAAAATAATATAACATAATAATTGATAATAACCACCTTTAGTCGTTCCTCATTGCCTACTGAATCAAGTATAAACTCCTAATTCTGGCATCTAAGGCCTTCAACAATGGACTCCAACTCATCACTTATTTCATGTAATGCCTCCTTTGTGTACAGCATGTTCTGGCTGCAGTGGCTTGATCTACTTTTCCTATTCTTGGTCCTTTTTTCTGTATCTTCCCCATACTGTTGCCCTATGCCAGGCCTGCAAAACATATGGCCCACAGGCTGCTTAGAAAAGAGGATGGGAGGTGGCCAGGTGACACAGTGAGTAAGAGCACCGGCCCCAGAGTCGGGATGACCTGGGATCGAATCCGGGCTCAGACACTTAGCACCCACCCAGAAACACCTGGCCATGTAACCTTGAGCAAATTACTTAACCCCAATTGTTTATTAAAAAAAAAAAGAGGATGGGAGGAGCGGCTAGGTGGTGCAGTGAGTAAAAGCATGGCCCGGAGTCAGGAGGACCTGAGTTCACTTCCGGCCTCAGACACAACACCCACACAAAAAAACTAGCCATGTAACCTCGGGCAAGTTACTTAACCCCAATTGCCTTCCAAAAGGCAAAAAAAAAAAAAAGAGGATGGGGTCAGCTAGGTGACACAGTGAATAGAGCACCGGTCCTGGAGTCAGGAGGATCTGAGTTCAAAAGTGGCCTCAGACACTTAACACTTACTAGCTGTGTGACCTTGGGCAAGTCACTTAACCCCAATTGCCCTGCCTTCCCCCCTACAAAAAGATATAAAAGAAAAAGAAAAAACATAGAGGATGTAAAAGAAAATAAAGATGTAATGAGTGCTTTGTTCATGGCCCACTTAACCCGCTTTCTATTGGTCACTGTTGTGCCATTCATGTAATTTGGCAGATGGTTTACCGCTGGGAACTCTCTCCTGCTTGTCATGTGACCCATGGCAACCTACCTGTCTCTAGTCTGAAAGTAGCAAGAGTTTGTATCTTTTCACTGTATTTTCAATTATTACTGGCATTCAACAGGGACAAAGTGAATGTAGAAAAGTAATTTTTTAAACAATATGATTTCATGATAAAGAATCTTAAGTGTGGTTAATTGATATTAATTGAAATTTCCCTTTTTGATAAGGTTTATTTGCAAAATAGTTTCACCATTAATTATACCTTTACTTGGAAAGTGAGTCAATTAAAACCTATCTGTGGCCCAAAGAAGTTTAGCCTATTTTAATTCTGGCCCCTACATACTGCCAAGTTGTGCATGTCTGCCCTATGCTTTTTGAATGAAATTTCTGTCTGTGTGATTATGTCTTCTTTCTCATAGTCCCATCGTAAATGTCAAGTCCTCCAAAAAGCTTTCTTTGGTCCTTTCAGATTTCTCCAGCCTCAGATTTCTCAGTACATATTTCCAGGATCTAGCACAACATGGGTTTACTCTGGCCATCCTTAACACATCAAAACATTGTTACACTAGCAAGAGACCTTGAAAAATGAAAGCATTTAGCAATTGGATTGAATTGAAGTGGGTCTTGAAGGATTGATGGAATTAAATAGGGAGAGAGGAAGGGAAGGGCATTGCATGAAGGGGAGGAAAAAATAACAGTGGCAAGTGTTAGTGGAATGAGACTGACCTGAGGATAGATATTTGTGAGAGTTTAGTTTGGAAAGTCAATGGGGGTTCAGATCACAAAAGACCCTGAAATCTAGGGAAGAGAGCTTAAAATTTATGAGACAGAGTGTAGTAGAGGTGGGGAGTGATCAGGGGATTTAGGATAAATTGAGTAGCCTAAATCCACTTGAGTAAATTATAGGGTGTAACAATCACCATTTTCCTTTCTTGTCATCTTGCCAGTCTGATGCCTGTGAGATATTCCTTCAGGGTTGTTTTCATTTACATTTCTCTTATTATTAGTGATTTGGAGTATTTTTTCATATGGTTGTTGATAACTTTCTTTGCTTTTTCTGAGAATTGTTTGTTCATGTGCTTTTAACATTCATTCACTATAGAATAGCTTTTGTACTATGTATTATAATACATATATGATATATAAGATATGTATTATATATTATAACATATACAATATATAAAATATATATTATATATTTGAATAAGTTGTCTATTTACCTTGTGTATCAGAATTTTATTGGAGAAATCTGTTGCACAGATTTTTTTCAAGCTATTTCTTTTCTATCTGCATTAATTTTATTTGTGCAAAATTTTTTCAATTTTATATAATCCAAATGGTTCATTTTATCTCCTGTGATCCTCTATATTCCTTTGCCTTTTTGTTAACACCTTTCCAACTCCAATTATATCCAATATTTCCATTCAACATATAATGGAAATATATATTTCCAACTCCAATTATATATATCCAACTCCAATCAATCAATAATCAATAAATGTTATCATTGTTGTGGGGTCTCCAGTTTCTCTCTGACTGAGAAAGGAGAACCACAAAGCTTATTGTCTAACCCAAACTCTACTTCAGGCCCTCATCACCTGTTGCCTGGACAATAGCCTCTCTTTTGGGCCAGACCTAACCCAGACTAAGCCGCTGATTCCAGTTTGGGACCAGAACAGAATGAGATACTTATATACCATATGACACTTAGCAAAAGAAGTTACTTAATGATAAAATGAAAAAGATATTCAACAATTTTAGAGCTAGATTCAGTTGGGATCAACTACCCTCTCCTCCACATTCATTATTTATTACTATCCTGTAGTTATATTAATTAATGAAATAGTTACATATTAATTATATTATATGTGGTTATGTTAATTATATATTGGATACTAATAACATGGTTATATTATAATAATAATAACTAATAACATATGGTTATGTTAATTAATTATATAGTTGTATATTAATTATATTATATATGGTTATGTTAATTATCCGATTCTTTGCCACCGCAAAAAGAGCTGCTATAAACATTTTTGTACATATGGGTCTTTCTCCCACTTCTAT
Source organism: Petaurus breviceps papuanus (assembly GCF_028583685.1). Classification (NCBI taxonomy): domain Eukaryota; kingdom Metazoa; phylum Chordata; class Mammalia; order Diprotodontia; family Petauridae; genus Petaurus; species Petaurus breviceps. The sequence goes on along the minus strand of NW_027186354.1, from coordinate 22,625 downwards.
GATCTCTTTGGAGTGGTATTGCTGGATCAAAGGGTATGAAAGTATTTATAGCCATTTAGGCATAACTCCAGATTGCCCTCTGTAGCAGCAAGCACCCCAGCGTCCCCAGGGTGGCTGCTCACACAGGTTCTTAGATCTGCTTTAATAAAGAAAAGCAACTCAAAATGGGTTAACAAGCTTACTTTAATCAGTCAAACA